>NW_016807134.1:531210-574192 GCF_001698545.2 Rhinopithecus bieti | reverse complement strand
TTTTGTATTTTTAGTAGAGGCAGGGTTTCACCATGTTGGTCAGGCTGGTCTCGAACTCCTGACCTTGTGATCCAACCACCTTGGCCTCCCAAAGTGCTGGGATTACAGGCGTGAGCCACAGCTCCTGGCCGGAATCCCCTACTGTTGACATCCCCTCTTAGTAATTTTCTGTCCACTCACCCCTTCACTCTGGCTGTGGGGTATAAATCCCCACTAGTCCCTGCTGTATTAGGAGTTAACCTCAGTTCTGCACTGACAGCTCTCTCTCCTACTGCAATAGCTTGCATAAAATCTGTTTTACCAATGTAAATATGCATCCAGTGCAAAATTTTTCATTTACTGCTGTGCACATGTTTCTGGTTTCATCTCCTAGATAAGAAGTTTATGTTTTTTTCTTTCTTTCCTAGGTTGGACATGTCATGTCATTCATTCAAATTAAATATGTCACCAACTCATTGGTAGCTGAAAGACCTACAAAATCATCATTTATTCTGTAGGATTTTAGAAAATGTGTCATAGGAAACCATTATCAAACCTTGAAAATATTTAGAAACTATCACTGTATGTCCTATTTCAATACTTAAAGGTGGCTCCATAGCTGGAAAATAAATCCCAGCCTTCTTAATCTCCTAGACCAGTAAAATAAAATAACCAAGGCAGTAATGATGTTATAAAGGGCCCAACCTTTTATTTTCCCAAATAAACTTCAAGAAAACCCTTTATATTTCTGTTTTAACCATGATTCTTCAAATAAAGGGCTTTGTAACAGTGTAGCAAGAAACTGTGATGTATTATCCAGGAATGATTATCCAGGATTTCTTTTCAAGAAAAGATGGGTGAGAAAATTTTATTACAGTTTTTGTCTTCAGATTGGTGAAAATGTTGTTGCAGACCTGAGTGTGGGTTTCACTTTTTGAGGTATTGGTAAGTGGCAATAAATCAAAATATAAACAGGTCATTCATTATTAATCATAAAACAAGTGTCCTATTCTTAGAAGAAAGAATGGCTTCAAATTTAACTATCCTCTAGTTCAGTCTTGATTATTAAAAGAAGATGAAAACAAAGACACTATTTAGTATTGTTATTTCATTTGCAATGTAATTTGTAAAAATCAACAGCAGATAAATTCCCTATTTTCAGTTCTGAAATCTTTTCTCAATAGCCAGTATAATGTTTTCTCTAAAACATTATGTTGAATATTGTTCAATTAATACTTTTTTAATTTAGGCAACGCTATCAGATATATGCAGTAAAATGTGAAATCTCTTCTTAAGCAGCTACTATATAAAATATCTGGATTATAGTAGAAAAGGCAATCAAATGGTAAACTTCCTAATGGAAGAAAACAGCTGTACTTCCAAACAGAAAGTTATTGGAGATCATATAACAATATAAATAACACCTACTGAACAATCTGTGCTTTGTAAATTGATATATTATCTCTCATTAAGGAGACAATAACAAGTTATTTCCTATGGTTTGATCACTGTACAGAGTTACTAGCTTTATATCTTTAAAAGCTCTTTCACAATCTCAGGCTTTCCCAAGACCTCAACTATAATCCCTCATTCTGAAAAAGGATCATCAAGTGAGCATGATGACTTAGCCTTTTCTCTTTTCTCTTTCATTTTAATGAAGGCTATGGGGGAATTTTTTCAAAACGTGTGTCCTACAAATAATGTGTATAAAAACATTATTTTAATGTAAGATAGAAAGTACACATTCCTGCTGCTAAGTTAATTTTGCATGAATATGTGCATATTTATACGTGAATACCACTAGATGGTTACTATAGAAATATTTATCCCTAGAGTTCTTTTATTTCCTTCCTTCCTTCCTTCTTCCTTCCTCCTTCCTCTTCCTTCCTCCTTCCTTCTTTTCCTTCCCTCCCTCCCTCCTCCCTCCTCCCTCCTCCTCTCCTCCCCTCCCCCTCCCTCCCCTCCTTCCTTCCTTTCCTTCCTTCTTTCTTTGAGGGACAGAGTTCGCTCTTTTGGCCTAGTCTTGGAGGAGGCGTGACCTCAGCTCACTGCAACCTCCACCTCCTGGGTTCAAAGCGATTCTCCTGACTCAGCCTCCCAAGTAGCTGAAATCATAGGCACCCACCACCATGCCCAGCTAATTTTTGTATTTTGTATTGAAACATGGGGTTTCACCATGTTGGCCAGGCTGGTCTCAATCTCCTGACCTCAGGTGATGAACCCGCTTTGGCCTCTCAAAGTGTTGGGATTACAGGCGTGAGCCACCGCACCCAGCCTAGAGTTATTTATTTCTAAAAAAAAAAAAAAAAAAAATAGGTATCTATTTTTCAGATAGTCAAAGCACACTATGTGTATCACTGCATTCTGCTAAATCTAGACCGTAGTTCAGGTACATTCAGAATGTATGTTACCATGCTTGCTTCATATTCTGGTGTTCTTCCATCAAACCACTTGGGCAGGTGCCTCACTCTGATATATAATCTTCTTTATATGACTTCTAACAGAATTTACCCTCATTTAATGCACAGCAGGTACTGAGCACTCTAGAGTGTGCTTTACATACTAATTTTATTATACCCATTTTATAGAGGAGAAACTGAGGATTGATGAGGTTAACATGTAATCCAAGTGATATAGTTTTGATATGTGTCCCCTCCCAAATCTCATGTTGAATTATAATTCCCAGTATTAGAAGTGAGGCATGGTGGAAAGTAATTGGATCATGGGGGTGGATTTCTCATGAATGGCTTAGCACCATTTCCTTGGTGCCATCCTTGTAATAGTGAGTGACTTCTCCTGAGACCTGGCTGTTTAAAAGTGGATGGCACCTCCCTCTCACTCTCTTCTGCTTTTGCCATGGGACATGCCCACTCCCTCTTTGTCTCCCATCATGATTGTAAGCTTCCAGAGGCCTCCCCAGAAGCAGATGCCAGTGTTATGCTTCTTATACAGCCTGCAGAACCATGAGCCAATTAAACCTCTCCTCTGATAAATTTCCCAGTCTCGGGTATTTCTTTATAGCAAAAGAACAGCCTAATGCGACAAGATTATATTGCTGCCAAATAACAGATCTAAGATTTCAGTTGCTGCTGTCAACACCATGTTATTTTCCACTGTGATCTCTAACACTCCTTTTAATTCTTTGCTTCTGTGACCATGTCATCTAAATGAGTCTAAATAAAGCCAGTTCCTAGTGTGCTGGCATTCAAGAATCTAAGGGCAAGTTCTATTTCCACTAGTTACTAGAGAGATGGAGTTGGATCTGTTACTCAACCCGCTCTAAACCTTAGTTTTCTCACCTGTAAAACGCAGATGATAACAGAAGCTTTGTCATGAGACTGTTGTGGTGGTTTATGTTGTTACTTCCTGTAAAGGAGTCATGTAGCACCTGGCACAGGTAAGCACTTAATACGAAACTGAGAAATAATACCACATTAAGCCCTGTAAATCTATTCACTCTTAAGAGTCTCCTTGATAGGTTTTCAGCACATTTTGATATTCAACATTAATATATGCAGGTTTTTGAATAGATTGCATAAATATTTATTATAGCGACACTTTTCTTAGAACTAGGATTCCAAAATATATACAATGAGAAATTTCTATTCTTCTGTTGACTCTTAACTATTATCGTTATATTATAAAATGAAGAATAACAAAGGCTTTTTTAAAAGTCCAAGACAACATAGAATTTAATCAATTATTCTAAGACTATACAAAGATGCAACCTGTTCATGCGAAGTTTTATATCAATTATCATGGGAAAATATTGAGATAATTAAAGCAAAGCTCTAAAGCTTACAGAGGACTAATCTGATATTAGTGAAAAACATGAATTGAAAGTGTTTCTAGAGAAAAGTAGTTGTATTGCTAAAATGTTAGTTTTATTGGCAAAAAATTAATGATTACATTAAATATATATAACTATTTGTATTTAATGTATTTTTTTCTTTTTCTGTTTGCCTTCTCAATTTGATTGGCAAATTCTTCCTTCTAGGGATTCCGGGAGTTACGGTTCTGTGGAGGCTCTGCTTCACTTATCACAAACACCACCAAATGGAATTGAATTGAGGAAATGTTACTGAAGGTTGGACATGAACTCTGGCTTAAGACGTTCATGTTGATCATTTACATTTAAAGTCAGTCATATGAAAATGGTATAACGGACCGGGCGCGGTGGCTCACGCCTGTAATCCCAGCACTTTGGGAGGCCGAGGTGGGTGGATCATGAGGTCAGGAGATTGAGACCATCCTGGCTAATACAGTGAAACCCCGTCTCTACTAAAACATACCAAAAAAAAAAAAAAAAAAAAAAAATTGCCAGGCGTGGTGGTGGGTGCCTGTAGTCCCAGCTACTCGGGAGGCTGAAGCAGGAGAATGGCATGAACCCTGGAGGCAGAGCTTGCAGTGAGCCGAGATCGCCCCACTGCACTCCAGCCTGGCAACAGAGCAATACTCTATCTCAAACAAAACAAAACGAAACAAAAAAACAAAAAACAAAAATGGTATAATGAAGTGAAGGGGAGTAAAAAAGGAGCGAGAAGAAACGTAGTTGCATGTGAAGAGCATGAGTGTACACCATTCTGATGTGTGCAGGGACTGCTTTGCAGAGTGTACATTTTAAGAAATCTTTGTTGATAAATAAGTGAAGGAATGAATTTTGTTGCTCTCTGAAATTAAGAAAACATATAGTATTCTGTTAATCAAAACAATGTTACTGGAATATTATGCAGCCAGAAAAAAGAATAAGATCATGTTTTTTGTGGGAACATGGATGGAGCTGGAGGCTATTATCCTTAGCAAACTAACGCAGGAACAGAAAACCAAATACTGCATCTTAGCACTTGTAAGTGGGAGCTAAATGACAAGAACATATGGACACCTAGATGAGGACAACACACACTGGGGCATTTTGGAGGGTGGAGGGTGGGAGGAGGGAGAGGATGAGGAAAAATAGCTACCGAGTACTGCGCTTAATATCTGAGTGATGAAATAATCTGTACCACAAGCCCCCCAGTTTATCTATATAACAAACCTAACTTAATTTTAGGTTAGGTACCCCCTAACCTAAAATAAAAGTTAAAAAAAAAGTGTTGCTTTGCGTATTGCTTCTGGGAATGCACATTCATAAGACATTTTTTAAAACAACCTGTCCATACTTTCCACAACTCTTATCCACGCATGCCTGTTAGCAATGCTTTCCATGAGGAATCTATTTTAGATGATAGACACCAAACGAAAGACTTACACACTGAGATATTCAATTCATTATTCTTAATAGAAAAAAACCAAAAAATTAGAAATACATTCCCCAATAAGTAAATTGTTAAGGTTAGTATACAGACATGAAGATGATGCCTCTTTGCCCTAAAAAATGTCATGGGAAAATGTTCCCATGTTAAATGAACACAGTTGAGTGTAAAATATTACGCTGTGTAGCTATTGACATGGGTGTATTATTTTAAAATAAAAGACTGGGTCAGGTGCAGTGGCTCACGCCTATAATCTCAGTGCTTTGGGAGGCCAAGGCAGGAGGATAGCTTGAGGCCAGTAGTTCAAGACAGCCTGGGCAACATAATGAGACCCTGTCTCCATGAATAAAACTATATACATATTAAATATATGTACATATAAAATATGTACACACACACACATGCACACACACACACACACACACACACACACATATATATATACACACACACACACAAAAGCTGAGCCTCATGGCATGGTCCCAGCTACTCTGAGGCAGAGGTGTGAGGATTACATGGGCCCAGGAGTTTGAGGCCGCAGTGAGCCATGATCGTACTACTGAACCCCAACCTGGGCGACAGGACTGGACCCAGTCTCTAAAATGATAATAATGATGATAAAAATACAAGTCCATTCAGGTCATTTCTATTTTTTTTCAAAAACATTTTTTAAATTTTAATTATTATTATTATTATTATTTTTATTTTTGAGGTGGAGTGTCACTCTGTCACCCAGGCTGGAGTGCAGTGGCACGATCTCGGTTCACTGCAACCTCCACCTCCCAGGTTCAAGCAAGTCTCCTGTGTCAGCCTCCCGAGTAGCTGGGTTTACAGGTGCCCACCACCACGCCTGGCTAATTTTTTTTTCTTTTTTAGAGACGGGGATTTCATCATGTTGACCAGGCTAATCTCGAACTCCTGACCTCAGGTGATCTGCCCAACTCAGCCTTGCAAAGTGCTGGGATTACAGGCGTGAGCCACCAGGCCCAGCCATTTAGGTCATTTCTGTTCTTAAGAACTTGCAGAAGTCTGCATTTTACTTCAAGTAAAATTGTAAGTCCTTGCCATGGACTACCAAGTCCCACAAGCATGAACCCTCTGTTACCTCTGTGACCTTATCTTTTTGCCTTCTCCCTCTATCAAATCACTCTGGCCACACTGGCCTTTTCCCTGTTCCTAAAACAGGCCAGGCACAGCTGCTGTCTTAGGGCCTTCCCTAACTGTTGCCTCGGCTGGAAATGCTCTGTGCCTTGGGATCTGCACATCTCACTCCATTATTTCTTTCAGGTCTTTCCCAACTGTCACCTTCTCAGTGAGACTTCCTCTGACTTCCTGAACCAGAATTGCCACACAGTCCCCTTTATCTCTGTTTGCCCGGTCTCTCCTACCCTGATCTATTTTTCTCAGTATCAGTATGATGTTCCAATGTTCTATAGAATGTATTTGTTTACTGTGTTTATTATTTATTTTATGTGTCTCTCCTTGTCTGCTCCCACCCTGTGCCCTACAGATTATAAATTTCATGAATAAATTTACCTTTTTTTGGTTTTCCACCATATAGTTCCAGTCCAAGAAAAATGCCTGGCATAGCGTAGATGCTCAGGAATTGTTTGTTGAATCAATGAGTTCATTAAAACAAATACATACACAGTTTCATATACATAGAAATATGAAAATGTTAATGGCAGCTGTCTTTGGATAATGTAGCTATTTGTGATTTTTTTCTTGCCCCTTTCTATATTATTTATATTTTAATATATATTATTTTGTGACTAGAAAAGGTTCTTTATTTTAAAATGGGTGATATAAAGATATTTCAAAATCTGCTGCCTATAAACAAATAGGCATGTGAAATGAAGAAACAGGAAACGTGAAATTCTATTACACTTAAGAGTTCCGAGGAAATTTTCTGATTATTAAATAATGTTTTCCTTTCAAATCAAATGAAATTTTCAATCTTAATACATAGGTTACGGCTTTGACGATGAGTTGTCATGGGCCCCACCAAAGATAACAGATAATTTAGCTGCCACAGTAAAGGGGACTGATGTGATTGGAAAAAGTGACAAAACCCGTAAAGCCAGCACATACTGCCTTAAAGCCAAAGATAACATCCCATGGCAAAAGCCTGAGAAGGATCCTTTATCACAGATAATTGTTTATGAGTCTATATCTTGCCTCCCCCCATATCTCTGGGGGATGAGTTTGTCAAATGATTTCTAGTTGTATATGCAGATAGGTGGTGAAATGAAATCAAACTTGGGCAATCCTAGGGAGCACTTCACTGATTCTGGATAATGAGACTTAAACCAAGAGACAACAAACCTTTTGGAGTCGGCTGGATAGAGTTTCTGACACAGTTTAAAACAACAACATCATCACACCACAAAAAGGAATGCTCTTGAAAGCAGTATCTTCTAATCTCCTGATGTGTAAGAACGGCCAGTGCTACTGGCTTCATTTTTCTTTAACTACCTTAGTGGACTCCAGGATTTATTGAGCCCTTTATTGGATTTATTGCCCCTTTCTATAGTTTCTATACATTTAGTATATATTATTGGGAGTATTTTAAAAATATCCAAACCCTGTAGAAAAATTGTTAAAGAAGAACTGAACACTCAGTATGTTGAAATGGGATTAAAGAATGTTCCTTAAGAAAGGGCTGGGAGGATAACTTTGCCTGGACGATTTTGGCTCTCATTTTGGCAGGCATGTTAGGATTCAGTGAATGTCTCTTCAGAATGTACCTTGAGTTTCTATTATTACAATTGTAGATTATTTCCACTTAATTTAGGTAACTTAATTCCCATCATGAATGCATTTTCCTTTTAGGACTTTAAAAAGTACAGCTTGTTAGATATTAAAAAATTATAAATAAAATACAGTAAACTTAAAATAGAGACAGTTTTATATCAAAAACATTTAGCAATGAGAGTATAAACAGAACTGAGAAAGGGGAGCCATGTTGGCCTGCACAGTATTAAATATTTTAAATTAGCTGCCAACAATTGAAAACTGAAAGAATGTACCTACCAAAGACTGAGTTTCTGTCTTCTCTGGAAAATGTGGTCAATGGGGCTACACTGGGCAGTAATTGGCGAACTTAGGACCCCTCTAAAGTGTGGCTTGTGAGCCTACTCATTTTCATTACAATCATTGGCTGGAGAATATTTAATTACATGACCCCTGGATAACAAACATCCCAGACATATTTTTCATCTTAGGTTTTCTTCCCTCAGATTTTTTTGCTTTTGTTTTTGCCTTTTGCATTAGTGAAATTGTTTGGTTTTCTTTTTTTTTTTTTCAAAACTATGTTTAGAGCAGTTTTAGGTTCACAGCAAATTTAACAGGAAGGTCCAGAGAGTTCCCATGTACCCCCTGCTCCTGCACACACAACCTCCTCCAGTGTCAATATCCCCAACCACAGTGGTACATTTGTTACAATGGATTAATCCCTATTGACACATCGTAATCACCCAATACCCATGGTTCATATTCTATAGATTTGGAAAAGTGACACATATATCTGTCATTATAGTATTAAACAGAGTGAGAGTATTTTCTAGCAAGCTACTTATATTATTTTAACTTTTATTTTAGGTTTGGGGGTACATGTGAAGGTTGTTACATAGGTAAACTTGTGTCGTGGGAGTTTGTGTACAGATTATTTCATCACCCAGGAAGTAAGCCCAGTACCCAACAGTTATTTTTTCTGCTCCTCTTCCTCCTCCACCCTCAAATTAACACCATTGGCTGTTGTTTCCGTCTTTGTGTCCATGTGTTCTCATCTTTGATAAGTGAGAACATGCAGTATTTTGTTTTCTGTTCCTGTATTAGTTTGCTAAGGATAATAGCCTCCAGTTCCACCCGTGTTCCCACAAAAGACACGACCTTGTTGTTTGTTAATGACTGCATAATATTCCACGGTGTATATGTACCACATTTTCTTTAACCAGTCTTTGATGGGCATTTAGGTTGATTCCATGTCTTTGCTACTGTGAATAGTGCCAGTAAGCTACTTATACATCTGACAAAGAATTGGATTTTTTCTTCCTCTTGGAGACAATATCTATAAAAATAAAATTCAGTAAATATATCTTCACCCCTCAATGTTAATATGTACCAATCTCCATCTTAAGGCACATTTGCATTTTAGATTGAAGGAACGGGGATTTTCCAATTTAAGTGGAGTTGAAATTGACATATTTTATTTCTAAATTTATTATTTAGTTCTTGAGATGAAAAGAATATCTGATTCACTATTGAACTCCACAATATACTTAGTGCAATGCCTGACAATTAGTCAGTGCTCCATAAATGTGGTAGGGTCAATAATGGTACCATTTAAAAAGTCATGTGATTTATCTTTAAGTAAGTTTAAAAAGATGATCTTTTAATTATAACTCCATGCTTTTGTCTGTGAGAGTCTATAGTCCTGAGATACCAGTGTTAGTGAATCTATCAGATAAGTAGAAATCATACATATAAACCATGAGTGGAAATCTCATATTTTCTGTTTTTTAAAAATCAATACAAGATGCATGTGGTTTATAATTGCAATATTTAAAACCAGTAGAATTAATGAGGCAATGTCTAACAGTATCTACACATTAAATTTATATGCCACCTGAGAAGACTGGCAGTTGATATAAATATGTCAAAGTTTGAAAATTTCTTATGCCATAAGGTGTGGTGAAGATACTATGCAGAAGTCAGAAGACTGGCACTTGGGTCCCGACTGTCACTTCTATGAGTTTGACCTTGGGAAAATTCCTTAATCTCCCTGAGCTTCAGGTGCCTCATCTGTTAAGTGGGAATCATACGATTCACTTTACAAGATTTGTTGTTACCGAAGGGAGATAACTTCAGTCGATGGTAATAAACATACTTTTTAGAGCACCTATTTTGCCCTAGTCATTGTGACAGGATTTTTATATTTGCCACTTTAAAACCTCACAGTATCACAGGAGGGGAGGTGCTATTCCCCTATTATATTTCTAAGGAGACTGAGACTCAAGCTTGGCATTTACTCAGTTGCACAGTTAATCAAGAGGCTTAATTTGGAATCCAAACCTAGACAAAACTGACTCCAGCCTGTGCTCTTTCCTGGATGCCCTGTTGTCCTCACAGAATACAACAGGCTTTTGTCCCATGCTAACTGTCTTTAGAACTGTTTTTCTTCGGGGTGCTCTGGTTTCATTGAGATACTGGAGCCCAGAGAAGAGCAATGCAGACACGAGTGAGGCTTTGCACAAGAAGCTGCCTCGCTGGCTGCACCGGGTTGTATGGTTACTCTTGTTGAGAGAAGAGGGATACTTGGGTCATTGAGGGGTATCCCCAAACACCCTGCCAGTCCTGGGTTTCCATGCAAGTAGAAAACCATCCTCCTTTTGACATTCGAGGAATGAGAAATGCTCTGCCTAACTAAAATTGTCTGCCACCTGTCTAGTCTTATGCTGAAATCCCTGATTTCTTACAGTCATCTAAGCTAGAAGAAGGTAGCAGGATGGGGAATTGGGCACAGAATGGGTAACATTTGATGGTAAAGAAGAGGTAAGGTGTGCAGCATAGCTTACTGTCTGGCTGAAGAATCCTAAACAAGGAAGCTTGCAAGGGCAGAGTCAAAACCTGAGACCTGGGATCCCAGAGGGCTCATGGGATGCTGGAATGGAAGAGGAGACCCTGATCATGAGTTGGCTTTATAATCCCCTGGACCCCACACCCCTCAACCAACCTGGATTCCTGGGAGTGTCTCCTGGTGGGCAAGGCATCAGAGAGGCAGGTAGGTGAGTTTTGTTCAACTACCCACACGGTTGACGGAGAGGACCACAACCACAATAAGGGAGTTACAAACACCAGCAGATTTGGAGAGGAAGCAAGAGAGGAGAGGGTAGGGGGAAAAAAAGAAACAGAAGTTTTAGTGTGATTTAAGAGGAAAGATGCAGATCTCAGCAGGCTGTTTTACAAAGAACACAAGTAGCTAGATGGTGAGGATGTAATAGTTTTGTTAAAACTCAGGAAAGAGTTGAAAGTTTGCAGGTGTATTTCCAGATAACATCTGTCTTGGGTAATATGCTGGATTTGTGTCTGTGATTGAGCTTTATATAATTGATGCATTAAAAAGGTAATTTACATCATTTGGATAAAACTTTCAGGGCTTTCCAATTTGTTTTACGAATATCTGGGTAAGAAACACACTTCGTGTTTCTCAGGCTTAATATTCTGATAGAGAGAATTGTAGGACCGCATAGTTTATGAGCATTGATTTCAGCTTTTTTGTATGATTTGTTTACTTTAACTAAGTCTCTACACAATGCTTACCTATAAGGCATGCTTTAGTTCTTTTTTTGCAATGCAAATCATGCATATCAATAGGATATTACTTCAAATCTCAAAAGCTAGAAAGTCATTATAATTATGAAAAAAATCAATAATATCAATGTATATAGAAGCAAGAAGTGAATAAGATGTAGTCAGCAAAATTATCTTTGCATCTCATTGCCTGATAGTCACTGGTGCATCATTAAATTCAACATAATTTTACTGTGTGAATGAGAATGCCAGAGAATAACTAAGGTAGTAAAATATCAGAGACATAAAGGCAGGATACCTGCCTTGTGTGGAGGGATTGGGGAAGAGACCATTAGGGATGAAGGAGCAACCATCTGTAGTCACAGAAGAGGATCTCCAATCTAAGCCATTTATAATTCTCTCTGGAAAGGTCTTGCATGCTTGTTTTAGATTTACTCCTAGAAATTTCATATTTATTGATAGCATTATAAATGGTTTCCTTTTTTGTTTGTGACTCATATGAAAAAATATTATTTACGTAAATTTTCTGATTTATATTCAGCAAACATCCTAAATTTATTTATTCAGGCTAATAATGGATAATTTTCTGTAGATTATTTTGATTTTCTATGTATACAATCAAATAAACTGGAAATGCTCAGAGTTTTGGTACCTTCCTTTCTAAATGTTTTACTGTTTGGTTCTCATTTTTCTTTCCTGCTTGGGCTAGGACCTTCAGGAAATGTTGGGCAGAGTAATGCAAAAATCCTTAAACTTATGCCACCATGTATTATGCTTGCCCTAGGTTTCTGTGGATCCTGTTTTAGTTAAGGAAATTCTTGTCTATTTGTGGTTTTCTATTGCTTTAATTTTATTTGTTAATTTGATTGATTATAATAGTTGATTTTCTAAAGTTAAACCAGGCTTGAATTCCTGAGATAAACTGAGTTTTATAATAATATTGTCTTTTTCATATAGAGTTCCCCCTATAACTGTTCTCATGGTAGTAAGTCTCACGAGATCTGATGGTTTTATAAGGGATTTCCCCTTTCACTTGGCTCTCATTCTCTCTTGTCTGCTGCCATGTAAGATGTGCCTTTCACCTTCCACCATGATTGTGAGGCCTCCTCAGCCATGTAGAACTGTGAGTCAATTAAACCTCTTTTTCTTTGTAAATTACCCAGTCTCAGGTATGTCTTTATCAGCAGTGTGAAAATGGATGAATGCACTCTCCTAACTTACATTATTGCCTACATTTTTATTATTTTTGACCCCATAGGTTAGTATTAATATTGTTTTATATAATCATTATTTGCTTAGATTTGCTGAATATTTAAAACTTTCTTCGTTCTTTGTTTCTTTTTGTATTTCAGATATCATATCTGAGATTGTCTTTCTTTGGCTTGAAGTAAATCCTGTGTAATATTCTTCAGTGCGAAGTAACTCTCTCAGTTTTGTCTATATAAAATATCTTTAGTTATTCTTGCAAGATCTCTTCACTGATATGGAATCCTAAACTGTGATTATTTTCCTTCAGCATCTTGAAAGTATCACTTTATTATCTTTGGAATTCCATGGTTGTTTTGGTGAAGTCAAGTATCAGTCTAATTATTTGTTTAAAAGGTAACGTATCTTTTATTCTGGCTGATATTTAAGATTTTCTGTTTATCTTTGGTGGTCTGATGATATTTAGCCAGTAATTCCTTATTTTCTTATCAACTTTTCAATACTTTTAAAATGTTAATTTTTTTTTTTGTTGTTGCAATTTTAGTCATTTTCAGCAAGAGGACTGATGAATAATTTTGTCACATTTCTGAAACAGAAATTCACAGGCATTTAACATTTGTCTGACAGTGTTGGGAAAAACACAGAGAAGGATAGCACCAGCGGGCTTAAAGAAAAATGTGGATAGCATAAGAGAGACTTAATAATATTTGTGAGCAGAAAAGACTAAATTAGAAAGAAGTGGCCTATTGCCTGAAAAGCTTCCCAGAAAGTATCAGAAGTAGTTGGATACAGAGGGAAGGCAAATAGGATGTCAATCTTTGATGACCCCTCACTCTCGCTCAGTTAAAAAAGCAACTTAAAAATGATCAGGTTTTAGAATGAGATGCAAAAATGAAAAATAGAATCAACCATCTACTTTCTCTTTTCTCACATAAATTCACTCAACCAAAAATAAATAAATAGTTAATAAAACGACAGATAATATGCAAGTCTTCATGTAAGTCCGAAGCTGTAATATTTAAAGACATTGTGCTTACAAGTGGAAAATATACCTGCATTTTCCATTTCGTGAAAAAAAGTATGTGAGTCAAATCAACATTTAAAACATTCCTAACTTGTAAAGAATATTAGGGAGATTTTATGGGATTACCCTTAGTTTTTATATATGAAGAAAAAAAATTTAGTTACAAATGGTGGTTTTAACTTGGGCAGCGTTTTAGAAATTAGAATAATCAATATTACTTATTAAATTATATTTTTGTATAATTTGTAAATAAACTATTTTAAGCCCATTACCCATTCACAAAGGTTATTATTTAACTCACCTAAGAAAACCAGTTTTAAACCATGGTATAGCAACATTCCTCCTTTTTGTGTAAGTTATATTTCTAATTACAATGCATTTCCCAAGTACCATTAGGCATTAGCGAGGTGTTTAATTATACTTTTTCATCCAAGTTAATCTCAATTATTGTGGTTTCACTGAAAGTTTTCTTATTTAGTTCTTAGCTCTACCTTTGCCCAATTCATTTTCTTTCAGAAGATGAAATCAAGACCTGAGATGGTACCAGTATGTCTCTTTAATGAATAACAATGATTACCTTTTTTATTCATTCAGCAGTTACCATTGTTTATTTTTTTTTTTTTTTTGGATGAGACAACAGTTCATGGAGTAAGAATTATTTGCTTTCTAAAGGTAGATCATTAATAAAGTAACAAGTAATAAAATAATTGAAACGGAGATAATTAAATAGCCATAACCTATATGCAACTATTATTAATGGCAACCTTAAGCATTATGCCCTCATATAAATCACAAAAAAGAAAAGTTTACTCACTAAAAGACTGTAAACCAAATAAGATATAAGTATGTGTTTCAGGTTTTATAACTCCATATATTTCCAAATAGTCAAGGTTCAAGAAACCTTGTTGACTTGTTCCTGGAAACCACATTTCATCTTTTCTGAAGGAAGCAGAGCATGAAATTTTCTTGAGGCTGAGCAGATGAGGTGTTTCGTCATTATTAGGACCATATAGCCATTGGCACAGCAGGTTTATTCTGTTGCCTCATTAGATGCCACTGAGAAAAGTGAACTAAGAGCAAAAAGTGAGCAAGTCCAACTTCGGTGATTATGTAAAGAGACTTCCAGATGTCTTAGTACTTTAAAACAATGATTCTTTTATTACTAAAATGTTCAAAAGTGCTATACATATATCTCTGAGAGAAATCCAATAAATGTAATATTTGTTGCAAATTGTAGCTGCAAACAGGCAAGAGAGCTTCTATGTGATGCAGGCAAAGAGGATAAAGCAAAACCTCAAAATTAAGGAGCTATCATTTGTTGTGGCTCAGGGAGAAAGCTCAGCAGGTCATTCAGTTTATTAGCCAGCTTCCAGGCAGAGTGGAACTGAATGTGTCCTATATAGAAGAGCGTTGTGGTTAGAAATGTCTTCCCTTGTGAAGGATTTAAGCTAAGATGTGACAACTAAGAGAACAAGACTCTTTTATTTTTCCCTTAAAACCTACTTTGTAATAAGATCTTTTATATATACTTTTAGTGTTTACATTATAATTGCCCCCCAAATCCATCATATATGTTTCACATGTAGTTACATTCCAATTGTGATAGAATAGCCATAGGAACCGAGAGGATGCTTTATTCTTATTAGTGTTCCTAATGTACTGGCCCAATTCTTCTCCATTGTAGATGGAATGAAGTTTATTGCTTTAAGCAAAATTACCAGTGCAACAATAAATCGTCATGGTTGTACGTCCCGGGCCTTCTTGTCACTGATTCAAATTTACTTCTGAGCTCCTCATTTTCTAAGGCGAAGTCTCTAGAAATACACAAGCATTTCATTTCTCCTGAAACACTCAATCCAAATGGGATGAAGTACAACAATCAGAAAGAACATGATCCTTTCTAAGCAATTATAAAACCAAGTAGAAATCTGTGTGCATGTTCATTCTTTTATTCTTTCAACAAATAGCTGCTGATATGGTTTGGCTGTGTCCCCATCCAAATCTAATCTTGATTTGTAACTCCCATAATCCCCATGTGTTATGGGAGGGACCCCATGAGAGGTAATTGAATCATGAGAGTGCGTCTTTTCTGTACTGTTCTCATGATAGCAAGTAAGTCTCATGAGGTCTGATGGCTTTATACAGGGGAGGTCCCTTGCACGTGCCTGTCACCATGTAAGACATGGCTTTGCTCCTCTTTGCCTTCTGCCATGATTGTGAGGCCTCCCCAGCCATGTGGAACTGTGAGTCAATTAAACCTCTTTCCTTCATAAATTACCCAGGCTTAGGTGTGTCTTTATTAGCAGCTTGAGAACAGATTAATAAAGCTACTGGGCAGCAAGCACTGTGCAAGGAGCTCAAGATACAGCAGTAAATAAAGCAGACAAACACCCCTACCTTCATGGACTTTATGTTGTACTGGAGAAGAGAGACAGAAAAGCAGTAAAATAAATAAAAGTAAAATATGCAAGATATTAAGGAAAATAACATTTGAATATTATATAACTTATAAAGTTTATATATCTTATAAAGTAAATATTTTCGCATAAGCTGATAGTTTTCTTTGTACACAAATAATAAGAATCAGGTCAGGAAACATTAATATACACGTTCAGTGTAGTCAACTAATTTTGCCAAAGTCACACAGTAGGTCATAGAATATGATCTTACAACCCAGGTCTTTCGATTTCGTGACTTGGGATTTTTCCATTACAAAATACTGCCTACACAGCACCAAAAGGAAATTACATGTTTCCAGAGAGCTGTATATTGAATATCACGGAAATAAAAATTCAATAATCGGAAAGATTGAATGTATATCTGAATATTCCAAAGTTTTCTACTCACAGCCTCCAAAAAGAAAGAAGCAGGATCCAATTAATAATAATGGAACGGAGCGCTGAATAATGAGCAACAGAACATCTGTTACTCCTCCTTTTTAGTTGTTTTTTTAATAGACTTTTCTTTCAGAGGGATTCTGAGTCTATTTGTTTCATTGCAGGCACTTCTACTACCTTGGTTTATGAGTATGGGGGTAAAGGAGGTGTCGTTTTGAGGGGAAGCTTATGGAGGAAAGCTAATGGGTAGTACATGAGTCTGTTTCACAATTGCAGGGAATGCCTTCATTGGAGAGTTTTAGAAGTAAAACACAGAGGCCAAAATATTTTCAGACTGTTTAGGTGGCCACAGAGGTGTAGTAGTTGTTTTGTTTACGTTGGATAATTATAAGTCTTAAAAGAAAAAAATAAATGTCACCAAGAAAACAAGGCACTGAGTTTTCGATAGTTTTACTTTTTATTAAGCCGTGGTTATTAGCCTGCTGCAGAATGCATGACACCAATGCGGAAATGCCAGGGGCATAACAGCATGTCAAGCTTAATGAAGCTCACTGTGACCGATACAATTGGAAAAGGTCAAGAAGTATGCAGCAGAATGGACAACACACAGATTCATTTCTTCCATGACTGTGCACTCAAGCAAAGCAGCACGGAGAACTGAGCCATTATTCAGTGAAATTCATCGGCATTCTGTTCAATGTTGACCATACATTCAAACAGCTCCAATTTATTGCCCAAATTGTCCACTATCTGCATTCTTTACCCACTTTGCTCTTTTTAAGACCAGAGAGGCTGTGTGAAAATAAAATACACATATGTAAGATAATTGTAATTGTAATTTGCTTATTTCTTTTTTTAGCATAGTCGATGTGATTTTTACCACTTACAGTAGTGCCAAGAGAGCAGTTACATCCCAGCTCCAGTCTGAAAGTGGTTAAAGTAGCCAGAAGTGGGAAGAACCAGAGATAAGCTGAAGTTATGTCCTTGGGAGTATGAAAGGTCAAAGTCTGAGACACCGAATTTTGTGGCCAATTCTATGTGTGAACTTGGGGCCCACTGGGAAAATAAGAAAAATAGAAAAAGATTCAAAATTCAAGAAGAATAGAATTGGGAATGAAAAAGTGAGAGCTCTTCTTAACCAATTCACCCAAGTGATCTCATCCCTCTAAGATTTTCAGTCTACATTTATATTCTCACTGCAGATCTTTCCCCTGAGCTTCAGATTTGAATACCCAATGGCCTATTGGATATCCACATCTATATATTTCACGTCTATTTCAAATGCAACTTATTTCAGCCTGCTCTGCCTTTCCCTAGGACTTTGCTGCTCAGTTTTTGGCATTACAATGAGCCCAAATTATCTAAACTAAAGAAAAATTGAATTTACCCTAGAATCTCTTTTCCCTCACCCCAGTCAAGTACCAAATACTTCCAATTTTGCTGTCCAAATATGTCTTGCATTCCACTCCCTTCTTTCTGTTCTTAATATCACTGAATGGATTCAGTCCCTCCTTATGTGGCAGAGATGAAGAAACCAAGACTGAGGGATGAAGTCATTTATGAATAGGCAGTGGTGGAGTCAGGGTTCCAGTCTGGACTGTAGGGTCCATCCTCTTCCCAGTCTGAGCTCTCCCCTGCTGTCCCACCCTGCCTCTCCTGACTCAGACACAGTCCAGGTTCCTAAATATGGTATGAAGGCAAAAATTCCACCAAAGTTAAATAGATAAGAAAGACTTTATTTGAAGCTATTGCAATGGAGGAGAACTCCATTTCTTAAATGGGAAACAGAACTCATTTCTGCTTAAACAAAGATCAGGGGAGTTTTAAGAGCAGGGTTGGGGTGGGAATGAAAACCATAGGCCATCTGTGTTTGCTAACTGGTCTTATCTAAAGGAAAAGTAAACTTTCTCATATCTTCATGAGAGGAGGAGCTTGTAAAACTACAACTGGAAACAATGCACCCACAGAAGTTAGGCTCCTACTCTCCCGCAGAAACTGGGAGATGGGGTGCCATCTCCCTGCATGTTTGCATTTCAAGGAGTTGGCTCCCGGATCCTTAAAGAAAGACATTCCTGGGTTATAAAATTGAAAAGAGGCTTTTACAAGGATTTATGTCACAAAAGGTTAAAGAAATAACTTACAATTACACATTTTCTAGAGAAATTGCTGTAAGGAAATGGAGGTCTGTGCCTAGAGTCAGGAAGCTATGTGAAGTTTGGGCAAATTGAGGGACATATTAAGATCATCATCTATAGACTACAGGGGGCTTCAATCATCAAGCCCTTCCCTTCCTCTCTGCTCTAGTTTCTCACCACAGAGAGCTATGTATCTGACCTCTGTGTCATCAGCACTATGTCTGTGGAACTAATTTTTATGTAAGGGCGTCTTTGCAATCTCCCTCCAGACCAGTCTGTGGTTTGTTGACTGCTACTAGGAATCTGGTCTGGGGCTAGGAGTCTGGAGCCAGGAGCTTCTTGTTCATTTGGAGAGGAAGTCAAGGGAACCTGACATTCCCTACCCTCAGCTGCCAAACAAGGTCTTTAACAGAAAAACCTCTATCACTTTGAAGAAGACAGAAACCAGCCAAAATACAAATTAGAGTGGAGGAAATTCAGCTTAATTTGGTGTTTTTAATGAACCTGAGAATTGATGCTGTCAGTGGAACCCGGCATGAAAGCAAGGGAGGTGGAATATTGTACCAATCATGGCTCATGTTCGTCTTCCCCATGATTATAAAGTTGAAATGTTCTTTAGCTAGGTCTATGAGTATCTTATAATGTCTTAAATATATATCTTAAATATCTTAAATAATATATTTATTTGGTTAGGGGTAAACTTTTATATACCAATTGTATTAGTCTGTTCTCACAGTGCTATAAAGAACTGCCTGAGACTGGGTAATTTATAAAGGAAAGAGGTTTAATTGACTCACAGTTCCAAATTACTGAAGAAGTCCTCAGGAAACTTACAATCATGGCAGAAGGCGAAAGAAACACGACCTTCTTCACATGATGGCAGGATGGAGAAGTGCCGAGCAAAGAAGAAAAAGCCCCTTATAAAACCATCAGACCTTGTGAGATGGTCTCACATCTGATGGTTATAAAACCATCAGACCTCACTCACTATCACAAGAACAGCAGCATGGGGGTAACCGCCCCCATGATTTAATTACCTCCCACCAGATCCGGCCCATGACGTGGGGATTATGGGAACTACAATTCAAGATGAGATTTGGGTGTGGACACAGTTGAATCATATCACCAATCAAAGATACTTGATGGGACAATGACTGCTTTTAGGTGTACTTTTTCAAGATATTTTAAACCTCTGCAATTTGTGAGTTAATAAATGCTTATTTTCAGTGCTCTGGACTCAGTGCCCCTTGCCTTATACTGACTTTCTTGGCCTTCCAAATAAGATATTGGCATCCAAGTTCTCTGTGCTCACAGGTAAACTTGGCCCAGATAACATTTATGTTTCATTTATTTGTCTAACAAACATTTGTCAGGTCTGACGTTGTGTCAAATGCAATGAGACACTGTAGATACAAGAGTGACAAAACTTAGATGAACCTTGCTTTCAACAAGCTCACAGTGAGTGGATAAGGCAGGTGTTAAACAAATAATCACATAAACAAGTACAAATGTATGACTTCCATTAACTGTGAGGCACTGATACTTAGCAGGGATTTGACTTAGTAAAGGAAGTCCAGGGAAAGCTTCACTGGGCATCTGGTTTATAAAGGATGAATAGGAATTATCTAGATGAAGAGACCCAGTAGGCAGGAATGACTAAATGTAAGTCAGTCTAGCTACGCATAGACAGTGAGAGAATGTGAAAGTCGGGAAAAGCCTGGATAGGAAGACAGGGTGAGCTCATATGAGACCTTTGAGGTGTTCAGAGTAGATGTAAGTGGGAGGCTACTGAGTTGGCCCAATCTAGAAACAATGATATTTTACTCATAATGTTGTGGCTGAATTTTCATTTGCTACATGAGTTTCAGCCATCAGTGAAGAAAAAAGGTTCATAAGATATTTGCTCAGGAAACAGAAAACCAAACACTGCATAACCTCGCTTAAAAGTGGGAGCTTAACAATGAGAACACGTGGACACAGGAGGGAAAAAGTACACACTATCAGAGGGCTGTGGGGAGGGAGAGCATCAGGAAAAATAGCTAATGCATGCTGGGCTTAATACCTAGGTGGTGGGTTGATAGGTGCAGCAAACCACCATGACACACGTTTACCTATGTAACAAACTTGAACATGCTGTAAATGCATCTTGGAACTTAAAATAAAACAAAACAAAACAAAATAAAATAAAATAAAATAAAATAGATGTCTGCTTAGAAGTACAAATCCACATTACATCTAATCCACTCTTACAAATTGCCCTTGATTGAAGTGTTTGGTTTGTTTTTGCCACCTTGGACTCCAAGCTTGTACGTCCTATTAAGTATGCAGTAATCAGTTGAAATACCTTGGTTACAGGATTTCCAGTACTATATTCAGAAATATTCCTAGGCTTTCTATCTATTGTGTTATTGAATCAGAGCATGGTTCAAGTTCATATTCCTTCAGAAGTACGATTTATTAACAAAAAAATCATGGCCCAGAGGAAGGAGTCAATAGAAAATAGAAGGTATTTCCCAATTATCAGGAATTTGCTTTGTTTTATTTTGATATATGTTGGTTGTAAGCTATACATATTCTTTGCTAAGAAATAACCCTTGAGCCATGTAGAGTCAGGAGTTGGGCCCCTTCAGAGGCTGAGGTTTGCTGCTTCTGTGTGCTTTCCTTTCAAATAAAAGAGGTTAGAGAAACAGGTTGATCTCCAGAATTAGAAACTCTTCAGATGCTTTCTGCCTTTTTATATCTGCATTTTAGAATCAAAAGAGCTAAATTAGAGAATTTATTAATAGTTACATTTCTGGTATCAATTCTGATATAAGTAATACTTTGTGGAAATGTCTCTTATATTTGAAGTGTTCTAATTGGTCAAATCAAGTGGATCCTTCCCCTTAATTACTGATTGGTAAGCTTTATCTTAGTTAAGCTTGAACAAGATCAGTGGTTTGGCCATTTTTACTAAATTATATTCATGCAGCTATTCAAGTTGTCAATATACAATGAAAAGAGTTCAGTGAAACTAGTTGTTAATACTGACAACAGGGATTATGTAGCACACATACATTATATATTGCTATGCTAACATGACTTTGAGAGGTAACAGGATGGGAGGGACACAGAGGTTGGCAGAATACACAAGGAGAGGAAACAAAGCCCTTCTTTTTTTTTAGACAGAGTTTCACTCTTGTTACCTGGGCTGGAGTGCAATGGCACGATCTTGGCTCACTGCAACCTTCACCTCCCGGGTTCAAGTGATTCTCCTGCCTCAGCCTCCCGAGTAGCTGGGATTACAGACATGCGCCACCACGCCTGGCTAATTTTTGTATTTTTAATGGAGATGGTGTTTCACCACGTTGATCAGGCTGGTCTCAAACTCCTGACCTTAGGTGATCCACCTGCCTCAGCCTCCCCAAGTGTTGTGATTACAGGTGTGAGTCATGCGCCCAGCCACAAAGCCCTTTTTAAAGCCAGTGCCATGAGTACGTAGCAAAACTGGGAGGAAGGGCTTTGTTATAGCCACAGAAACAGAATCATGAAGCACTGGGACTCTCAGACAAAATCTTGCTATCCCACTTTTAAAGAAAGCAGAAAGCGATTGCATGTCAATGAGCAACTGGATATCAGCAGCAACAATGACAGGCTGGAGATTACCAGTACCACCCAATGTTTTTCTGGTAGGTTTTAGATTTTTGCAGTACCCCAGTGAATGACTGCAATTATTAAGTCAACTGAGTAGCATGGGGATCCAGGGAGACAGAGAGATGTGTGTGTGTGTGTGTGTGTGTGTGTGTGTGTGTGTGTGTGTGAGAGAGAGAGAGAGAGAGAGAGATAGAGAGAGAGAGAGAGAGAGAGAGATCTAATTATAATAAAGAAATTTATTTTATTTATTTATGTATTATTTAATGTACACATATCAAATGTCAGGGAGAAAAAATTTTTGACTGAATTCCAACAGCTTTGATGCTCATTATGCAAGATGCAGACTAAGGTACTAAGTGACCTACTACTGGCTCCTCCATCCCATCTACATATTCTCTCTCTTTTACTCCTTATTTTATCCCTCTTCCTCTTTTCCTCCATAATACTGAAGAGGATCTATCGTACCTATTTATAATGTACACAGGTCAACATGGGTGTTTGTAGGTGTAGGCAGTATTTCCACCTCCCTTGCTATGTGCAGTTGAGAACATGGTAATATAGCAACGAGTATTATGAAGAAGCCCTTTGGGATACTCTGGGTTGCCTTCTTATTTGCATGACATATGACCAACCTGATGGATGACTGTTTCCAGACGTCCTTGAAACTCAATAAGATGCTTTTAAAATGCCATCTTAACGACAGTTGCCACTTCTGAATAACCCTTTTCTGGTGATCTTGCAATCTTAGCTCTCCCCAGGAATGCCCCTGTGACGGTTAATACTAGCTGTCAACTTGATTGGACTGAAAGATGCCTGGATGGCTGATAGAGTATTGTTCTTGGGTGTACCTGTGAGGGTGTTGCCAGAGGGGATTGACATTTGGGTCAGTGGACTGGAAGAGGAAGACCCACTCCCAGAGTGGGTGGGCACCATCCATTTGGCTTGCCAGCATAGCAAAAACAAAGCAGGCAGAAGATGGGATTACTTTGCTTGCTGAGTCTTCTAGTTTCCTTCTTTCTCCCGGGCTGGATGCTTCCTTCTGCCTTTGGACATCAGACTGCAGGTTCTTCAGCCTTTGGACTCTTGGACTTACACCAGTGGTTTGCCAGGGCCTCTTGGGCCTTCAACCACAGGCTGAAGGCTGCACTGTTGGCTTCCCTGGTCTGTAGATTTTCAGACTTTGACTGAGTCACTACCGGCTTCTTTCTTCCTCAGCTTGCAGATGGCCTATCATGGGACTTCGCCTTGTGATGGTGTGAGTCAGTTCTCCCTAATAAACTCCCTTTCACGTATACATATGTCCTATTAATGCTGTCCTTCTGGAAAGCCCTGACTAATACAGCACCCAAAGATTGTGGTATTGAAATTATAGTTTGAACAGTGATTATTACAATAGAAACAGTTTCTGTTTATGAAGCATTTACAATATGCCACACACTGGGCTACAACCTTTACATGAATTAGGGCTTCCAGCCACCTCTACGCTGAAAACCATCAATGACATCCCATTGATTTTAGGAGGAATACCCAATGATCCCCAAGGCTTAACCTATTCTGGCCCCTACCTTTCAGGTCTCTTTGTCACTCGTCTCTTCCTCATTTCCTGTACTTCAGGCACACACCTAGAGCTCTTTAAATGCTCAATTGCTCTCCTGCCTCTGGACTCTTCCAACTGCCGGTCTCGCTGCCAGAGCACTCTTCCTCATGAGAATCTGCCTTGCTCTCCTGCTTAAGTCTTGTTCATTGTCATATGTTCTTAAAGACCATGTTCTTTTTCCTTGGTGCACACATTCAATTTGCTATATGTCCGCTGATGTCATTGTCTTTCTCTCCATTGGTACCAAAGCTCCATGAGAAGGGGGCGGACGCTACTTGTGTTCATTATTGCATATCAGCTGATTTTATCTGATATATAATAAAGGATCAACATGAGGACTGAATAAATAAAAGAATGAATGGATTCTTTTTCGCCAAGGCTTATATCTATTTTACATTAGACCTTAACTCTCTGTAAAGAGACTTGTTTCTGTGGCAGCATTTTTTTTCATCCACCTCACAGGCATTTGGAACCTACTATAGGGGTCAATGAGTGACTCAGTAACTCTGAGAGACTAGACATGTATCCATCTCCCCAAAGTCCTGGCCACTTCAAACACTGTTAGAAGTCCCACTACACAGTTCTAATCCAATTGATCTATGTGTTGTCTTTTAGACTTTGAAACACTGTGGTCTTATCCAAAGGGAAGAGAAGGGTATTGATATTTATCAAGGGCCTACTTTCTTCCTGGAACACCATTTGGTGCCTTTCATACATTCAGTTGAAATAACTACCAGTGCATTAAAAATAGAATAATAATTGTAAGGTATTTTGGAAACATAAAGACCTCTGTAATATTAACCTCATTAGAACATTTCTTAGAGAATAGAGTTTTTGAAATATTCAATTGCACCTGCATTGCTTGGTGAGCTAACTCACTCCTCTACAGATAACCTTTGTGAAAATAAAATGATTTTGGCAATGTCATTCCATGGAGAAAATCTGATAAACTTAAAGTGATTGCAGATTGTCCCCCAAAAGATCAGATGTCCTTGTTATTGTTAAGCCAGTTTCTGCAATTACAAGATTGTGTAAGAAAGCAAAAGTTGTATTAGCTAATGTACTGAACATTTAACAATTAGTTTCCAGTAAAGTTCTCACCCCACCTACCTTGAATGTCTCTCTGTCCATTGCATCAACATATTTGGTGGTTGTTGCCTGTTGATACTTTAAGAGGTTGCGACTTTTATTTAAGTAAAATGCTAATCAACTGGAATGGCAAACTTTGAGGAAGATGAAAGATTTCCAAAAAAAGAAGAAAGTGACATTAGAGAACTCTTTAATCACATGTCAAACTACCACCAAATGAGTCTGGCAGAGTGAGAACAGTTAATGTCAGAAGAAAAGAAAATCCATGAGGGCTATGACATGATAGGTGCCTCAAAGAGACAGATCCGAGAATCAAAGAATTAAAGGGAGTGCTGGCAAAACTGATAAGGCTGTTTATGAGGCGCTTATGATCTTGTGACACAAAGGGCCATGTTTACATACAATTTTGAAGGGAAAATTATGATCTGTTAATCAACACATAACTCATTATTGGTTTATTACATAATTCATATTTACTTAAAAAGTATTGACAAAATGAACTGATTTCCCTTATATCATTTTGAAAGAGAAATGCCCAAACATATTAACTTTGTTCACCATTTAGTATGACACCTAGACCTCCCTATAGTAAATTTACTTTACATGTCTTTTTCCAGGTTTTATGTACCCTCACATAGTGAAGACTACATTCAAGTCACTAGGTTTTATCTCTTCCTTTCAAATAAGTTAAGTAAGCTATTCCCCTGATATTTGCCCAGCCTCAATCATCCATACCAGTCCTATATAATTAATTTTCAAGGTTAAAACTTGGATCATATCTTCACTTTTCCTGCCTCGTTCTTTATATATGTTCTTATTCATCCTGTGGAAAGTATCTTTGACACAATAAAATACTGAGGAAAAGTTATCATTAATATTTTCACACATTTCTTCTGCATGATGAATGACTGTGATCTGTAAGAGCTGAGTGTTATTATCGTTATTGTATCATTCTTGCATTGCTATGAAGAAATACCTGAGACTGGGTGACTTATAAAGAAAGCGGGTTTAATTGGCTCACAGTTCTGTGGGGTGTACAGGAAGCATAGAGCTGGAATGTGCTTCTAGGGAGGTTTCTGGAAGTTTACAGTCATGGCAGAAAGCAATGTGGGAGCTTGTACACATGGTGAGAGCGGGATCCACAGAGAGAGGGGAAGGTGCCATACACTTTCACACAACCAGATTTTGGAAGAACACACTATCATGAGGACAGCACCAAGAAGATGGTGCTAAACCATTCATGAAAACCCAGCCCCATGATCCAATCAGTTCCCACCAGGAGGTTTGGGTGGGGACATACATCCAAACTATATCAGTTGTGATAACAACTTCTCTAGTTAGGATGTTCTCTGAATACCGAATCTCTTTCTTGGATACTTTTGTAATGATCCCTGTGATGAAGCTGCAGTTAATTTTCTATATTACCTGATTCTCTTGAAGTCACCACATAATTTTCACCTTTGCAAAGATAGAAATACTAACAGTGTAACAGAATGCCAGGTCAGATTGCCGATCGACTGATAATTAACACAAGTGAAGTCAATGTACCTTTTTAATCACTATTTTGAAGCACTGTTGATTCAATTATTTAAAAAATTGAAGTAAAAATTAAAAGTATTCAGGATATATTAAATCCATGAGTAGGCAATGAACACATTATGTGGGGCCAAGATTTTGCTTAGAGAAAATTGACTACCATGATTCCTTAATTTATTTTATCTGAGTTTTATTTTGGTTTGAATTACCCAGATAAATTCTTTAATTTATTTGTCTATGTAAATTAAGTGGAAGAATTATGTACTCAAGTGAAAATAAATGGGTAAGTCTAATCCTATATGCAGTCTACCAAAAGTAATTTACTGAATTCTTTTTATGTTCTTAGTTCAAAATTATAGGCTTGTAGGACAAAAAGAAATAAGGTATGTTATGTAACTTACATTAACACTGAAGTATAAAGAAAGGAAATAATCAATTCTCTTAGTATCTTTGGAAGTAGTATTAAATATTTTAAAGTTCCTATTATATTACTTAATTCATTTTAATATCTGAGAAAAATACACTAAAGTATAAAATGTACAAACTGAAAAAGACATTCTCGTACATTAATACCTTTAGTATACACTGATATCTTACATACACACATATTTAAAATGTATATGTAATATTATGCTTAATGAATAATTTAGGAAAATATCCAACAAAACTTTAGCATTCTATCTTATTATATATTTATTTTAAAACAGTTTATTGGCCTGGCGCGGTGGCTCAAGCCTGTAATCCCAGCACCTTGGGAGGCCGAGGCGGGCGGATCACGAGGTCAGGAGATCGAGACCATCCTGGCTAACATGGTGAAACCCCGTCTCTACTAAAAAAAATACAAAAAACTAGCCAGGCGAGGTGGCGGGCGCCTGTAGTCCCAGCTACTTGGGAGAATGGTGTAAACCCGGGAGGCGGAGCAGGAGAATGGCGTAAACCCGGGAGGCAGAGCTTGCAGTGAGCTGAGATCCGGCCACTGCACTCCAGCCTGGGCGACAGAGCGAGACTCCGTCTCAAAAACAAACAAACAAACAAACAAACAAACAAAAAAAAACAGTTTATTTACTTTAATGCACTAATCATTTCAAAGAAGCTACTTATAACTTTTTATATATAGTTTATCATTAAAGTCAAATTAAATATGAATAGACCATAATTTTTATGAGCTTCAACTTGCCACAAGAAAATCACTTTTTTCTGTTGTTTTAAAGAAAATGATTGATTGATACAGTGATTGATTTAATAATGGATATAGACAGACCTAATTTTACTGCACTTTACTGTGCTCTGCGGATACTGGGTTATAAATTGAAGGTTTGTGGAAATTGCGCATCCACCATTTTCCCAAACAGCACGTGTTCCCTTAAGGTCTCTGTGTCACATTTTGAAAATTCTTGCAATATTTTAAAATTTGTCATTACTAGTATTGCAGCTATTATGGTGATCTGTTTAGTGATCTTCGATGTTACTATTGTAATTATTTTAGGACAACATGCACCATGGCAATACAAGAAGGTGAACTTAATTGACAAATGGTGGTCTAACTGCTCCAGTGACTGGAAGTTACCCCTTCTCTATTCCTCTCCTTGGGTCTCTCTATTCCTTAAGACAAAATAATATTGATATCAGGCCAATTAATGACTCGAAAATGGCCTGTAGGTCTTCACATGAAAGGAAAATCACACATATCTCACCTTACATCTAAAACTGGTTATGATGAAGTGAGGAAGAGATATTGAAAGCTGAGACAGGCCAAAAGCTAGGCCTCCCACATCAAGCAGTTAGCTACGTTGTGAATGCAAAGGGAAAAGTACTTGAAGGAAATTAAAAGTGTTAATCTAGGGAATACACAAATGATAAGAAAAAGAAACAGCCTAATTGTTGATATGGAGAAGTCTGAGTGTTCTGAACACACAATCAAGCCAACCACAACATTCCCTTTAGGCAAAGCCTAATCCAGAGCAAGGCCCTCACTCTCTTCAATTCTATGAAGTTTGGAAGAGGTGAGGAAGCTGCAGAAGAAAAGTTTGAAGCTAGAAGAGGTTGGTTCATGGGGTTTAAGATAAGAAACTGTCTCCATATATACCAGTGCAAAGTGAAGCAGCAAATGCTGATGGAGAAGCTGCAGAAAATTATCCAGAACACTTAGCTAAGATTATTGATGAAGGTAGCTTCACTAAACAACAGATTTTCAATGTAAATGAAAAATCCTTACATTAAAACAAGATGCCATCTAGGACTTTCATAGCTAGAGAGGAGAAGTCAATGCCTGGCTTCAAAGCTTCAGAAGACAAGCTGACTCACTTTTTAAGTGCTAATGCAGCTGGTGACTTTAAGTGGAAGTTAATACTCATTTACTATTCCAAAAATCCTAGGGCCCTTAAGGTTTATGATACATCTACTCTGCCTATGCTCTGTAAATGGAACAAAACCTGGATGATGGCACATCTGTTTACAGCATGGTTTGCTGTTTATTTTAAGCCCACTAAGACCTGTTGCTTAGAAAAATATTTCTTGCAAAATGTTATGGCTCATTGACAATGGACCTGGTCACCCAAGAGCTCTGATGAAGTTGTACAAGAAAATTAACGTTGTTTTTATTCCTGCTTACATAACATTTTGTAGCCCAAGGATCAAGGAGTAATTTTGATTTTCAAGTCTTATGATTTAAAAAGTACCTTTTGTGCTTGCTCACACAGCACGTTTACTAAAATTAGAATGATACAGAGAAGATTAGCATGGACCCAGCTCAAGGATGACATGAAAATTCTTGAAGCATTCCATATTTTTGAAAATTAAAAAAAAATTACAAGGGTATAGTTGCCATATATAGTGATTCCTATGATGAATCTGGGCAAAGTAAATTTAAAAATCTTCTGGAAATAATTCGGCATTCTAGATGCTATTATGAACATTCATGATTCCTGAGGAAGCCGAAATATCACCATTAATGAGAGTCTGGAAGAAGCTGATTTCAACTTTCATGGATGACATTGAGGGGTTCAAGACTTCAGTGGCTAAAGTAATTGCAAATTTGATAGAAATAGTAAGAACTAGAATTAAAAATGGAGTCTGAAGATATGACTAAATTGCTGCAATCTCATTATAAAACTTGAATGAATGAGAAATTGCTTCTTACGGATGAGCAAATAAATTGTTTTTTTTCAGATAGAACCTACTCCTGGTGAAGATGCTGTGAATATTGTTGAAATGACCACAAAGAGTTTAGAATACTTAATTGATAAAGTATCCTAAATGCATCAACTTCACTGATAAAGCAGTGACAGAGATTGTGAGGATTGATTCTAATTTTGGAAGTTCTACTATGGGCAAAATGCTATCAAACAGCATAGTATGCTACAGAGGAGTCTTTCGTGAAGAGCAGAGCCAATCCGTGGAGCAAGGGTTTTTGTTTTCTTATTTTAAGAAATTTGCACAACTACCCCAATCTTCAGCAACAATCACCCTGATTAGTTAGCAACCATCAATGTCAAGGCGAGACCCGCCACCAGCAAAAAGATCAGAACTCTCTGAAGGTTCAGATGATTAGTACCAGTTTTTTAATACAGTTTTTTCAAATTAAGATATCTACATTGTGGTTTTAAACATAATACGATCGCACACTTTATATATGACGCTATAGAGTACACATAACTTTTGTATCCCCTGGAATGCAAAAACAAATGTGTGCCTTACTTTATTATGATATTTACTTTATGGTATTGTTCTAGAACCAAGCTTACCATATCACTGGGGTATATCTCCTTTCCATCTTGTTTCTCTAGGAATTTGTGATAGTTAACAGAAAAGATATATGCAATAAAGTAGAAAAACGTAAGTTAGAACTCAGGGTGAAGAATACTAGAAATTATAATAAGACGTCAATATGGTTAAAAGGAACACAGATATTCAGGTCATAAATTTCTACACTGTTGTTATAATTGAGCTTTGAATTTGTTTCTAGGACTTCTGGCAGCTGAAGTGAAATAAGGAGGTGAGAAATTATATAGACATTATTTTTTCTTATGGAAAAGTAAAGAAGGTATTTAGACATGGTTGATAGACATGTTTTTCTGTACCAGAAAATTTCAAGTGCTTCCAGTTTTGTTTCGGAGATTTAGTATTATTTTAAGTAAATCCAATGCAGTCTTAAGTACAATCTGTTGCATATCATTTTATTCTTGGCTTAATTTCTAAATATTTGTGTGATTTGAGTAATTCATTTAAGTTTTCATGACTTTGGTTTCTTCATCTGTAAAGGAAGGGGATGGGGAAAGATGACCTGCACTCAAGTAATTCTAATATCCCATATCCAGTGGGTTCCCATTTTCCCAGCATAGAGAATAGCACTTATTATTTAAAAAGCCAAGCTTGCCTTTTTATAAGTTTGCCTATATTGTATAGGTGAGTCTCTTCTTAGGAAGAAATATTTTTAAGTTGGGGTCACCTGCCAATTATGTCGAATGCTCCGAAGAGTTAAATAAGAGAAGGACTGATCAGTTTGGTTCATTTGCGAGAGATCATTCAAGAAATGAAAAGTTAATTTCAGAGTGGAATGAGTGTCAACTTCCTGGTGTACTGGGTATCTACTTTCTAGCATGCCTCTTTACATCCTTTGGTTTGTGGCCCCAGCTGTACCCACTGTGCAATTGGACCCACACACTGTTAATGTAAGGAAGGCAGGAACTGGGCCTTTCTTATTCCATTGAGAGTCTTGAAGGTGTCAGGAGAGAGTGTCTGCTCAATAAATGTTGCCTGACAATTGACTTTTGAATGTTGTTCTTACTTACTTCTGTTGACATGCTACCAAAATCAGTGTTTTGTCAACCCTGTGTAGCACAGAGGCATCTAACGTGAGGTTTAGCATCTAATGTCATTGTTTATCTTGAAAATTTTTGGAGTCAAAATAACCTTTGAAAATCTCTTAAGAGGCTTAGAAATTATGGTATGTTGGATTTTGTGAAAAAATCTTATAAAGTTGTGTGTGTGTACATCCTATATAAGAATGTATAATATATAATACATGTGTAAGTTAAATATAAGTTTACTATATTTTTAATCATATGAGGATGAAAGAGAAATGAAAGATAAAAAAAGGAAAATGATCATGTCGCACTGTATTTGCAAGAGTTAAAACCATATATGATACAACACCATTCCATCCCTAAATAGCAGCAGCCTGTGTACTGTGAAATGTGCAGTGTGTGAATTGATAGCAAGATAAGTATGATTCCCAGTTCACACTCCATGTCCCCAGGAGGAGAAGCCTGCAGGCCATGGTATTTATTGTGATTATCTGGAGCTGGTCCACAGGACATACCTCCTGACTACTTGCACAACTGCTCAAAGTGAGACTCATTTCTCCCTTTTTCCAACTTCATTCTCGTATCAATACATCCAGTTATATGTTGTTAGGTAGTGATAAGGGTCCTTGGAGATCTAGAGCAAAAACAGAGTTCTGTGAGATCCTCTGGAAATCTTCACAAGCCAATGCAAAGTCCATCTGATCACCTACCATTTCAACCCTGAGGGTAACTGGATCAGGCAGGATGGGCTAGGTTATGCTGCAATATCACACAATTCCAGAACCCCAGGGGATTAAGACCACAAAGACTTATTCATATTTCTTATTCATGCTACGTGTCCATCATGGACTAGTTTGGGGCTCTGCTCCAATTCAACCTCATTCTGAAACTCAGGCTGTTGGAACAGCCACAGTCTGAAATCTGTTAGTCACCATGGCAGAAAGTAAGCGAAATACAGCAAGTCACACATGAGATCTTTAACACTTACACTGGAAGAGACAGGTATCCCTTCTGTGCACTTTGCATTGGTCATATCATATTATGTCACTATGTTTCATACCAAGGAGAAGAGCCAGTACAATCCTGCCCTATGCTTAAGAGTACAATTGGAAAACTTGCTGAATAGCATTAATGACCACTGCAATAAACATGTGCCAAACAGTGAATTTGGTAGGGTTTCCAGGTCCATCCTGATCTGTCTGGTTTTATGTTCTCGAATAACCTTTAGTTCTTTCAGCCCAGGCACACTGAATGACTCACATATCTCAGAGGAGGAACAAATAGTCTTGTCCCTCTTTCCTTTTATTTAATAAAGAAAGAAGGACACAAGGAGAAAGAAATAAGATGGAAATTAATCCTCGTAGAATTTCTTGTGTCATTTGATGGCCAGAATGATCAGTTTTTAGTTCAATTAATGCCTGTAGTAGACTGAATAATGAACTCCCTCAATGATGTCCATATCTTAATTTCTGAAACTTGTAGTATATGTGACATTGTATGACAAAGAAAAATCAAGGTTCAAGATGGAATTAAGTTTAACAGCCAGCCGATCTTAATATAGAAAGATTATACTGGATTATCTAGGTGACCCACCAGGTTTATTAAAAGTGAAGGAGGGAGGCAGAAGAGGAGGCCGGAAGTCAGATGGTGTGATTGAAGAAAAGGACTCAACCATCCATTGCTAGCTTTGTAGATGGGGAAAGCTGGTTATGAAGCAAGCCATATAAGCAGCCTCCAGAAGCTGGAAAAGGCAATGAGACTATTTCTCCTGTGAAACCTCCAGAAAGGAATGCAGCCTTGGCCACACCTTGACTTTGTCCCAGTGAGATCTATGTCAGACTTCTGGCCTACAGAACTGTGAGATGATAAATGCATTGTTTTAAGCCACTCATTTTCTGACAATTTTTAAAAGCAGCTATTGAAAAGCAACACGATACCTTCATGTTTTTTGAACTAACTTGTACTTCTAAAACCATGGCTACTCTAACACGTTCAGACACTATTTCAATAATTTGGCTCCATAATATGTAGTTAAAAGGAATAAAAGGAAGCACATTGGTCTGCATGTTATTGTTATTGTTTTTGGAGAAAAACTCTGTTAAACCATGTGGCAGAATATGTCACCTCTTCTATCTCAAGCAGAAATGTGGCTTGGTGTACAGGTAGAGGCTTTAGTATCTGAATTCTTAGCTCTATTGGGAACAGATACAAACTTTCTAATTCACACGCTAAACTTTGTTGGTTGTCACTCCCTATGTTTCCATTGCTTCCTGTGGCGTATCAAAGCCTCTTATAGCATCCACCCATCTTTGTAGCTGCTTTTGATTCAGAGACCATATTTTGAGAAAGACTGAATTAAAAGACAGTCAGAAAGAAAGTGATATCTTGAGATTACATAGTAAAATCATGACAGGCATCTCATATGCTTCAATGACGTTCTTAGAATATGGGGTGAAAAATGTCTGAAATAAACAAAGCTATGTGGCATGAGAAGGTCTTGCAGGACTCCAGCGTGGAAATGGACTGGCATTAGAAAACTGAGAGGGACAGTGATGGAGTTAACATTATACTTTGAGTTTGAAATCCTAGAGATCAAGTTCTGGCTCTGCCACTCAATACATGAGTAACCTTCGACAAGTCGTTTAACATTTCTCAGTCTTGGTTCCTCATCTTTAACATGGGAATATAACGCTGACTTCCAGTTTCCATTTGGAGATACTACTATTTTACACAAGATTTTTGGTTTTCAACAAAAAATTACAAGCCTTAATGAAAAAAGCAAGGAAAAAAGAAAAACACTTCTAAGGGATGAAGCAACGAACAGAACCAGACCTAGGTCTGGCACAGATGTTGGAACTATTTGGCAGAGAATTACAAATCATGAGTTTAATTGAAATGGTTCTGATGGAAAAGGCAGACAGCATGCGAGTTCACATGAGTAGTTACAGCAGAGAGATAAACACTATAAGGTAAAACTAAATGCTAAATGGAAAGCTAAAAATGTAAAACATGGTAACCAGATGAAGAATGCCTTTGATAAATTTATCAGTAGAATGAACTCAGCCAACGAAAGAATCAATGAACTTAAAGATAGGTCAATAAAAATTACCCATCTGAAAAAAAAAAAAAAAGAAAAGAAAAGGAAACAAAACACAATTAGAAGAGAACATCTAAGAGCTGTATTCATATATATGTGCAATTAAAATTCTAGAAGGAAAAGGAAAAAAACAGAACAGGATAGGAAAAACATTTTAAGAAATGATGGCTGAATTTTTTTTTCAGAATTAATAACAGGCATGAAGTCACAGATCCAAGAAGCTCTTTGGACAGAAGAGATGTTAATACCAGGCAGAAACTTGGATGTATGCAAATAAAATGTCAGAAATGGAATAAATGAAGGGTTTTTTCATATTTCTAATTGTTCTAAAAATATCTGGTGATTTAAAGCAAAATATATAGTGTGTTCATGACATTTGTAAAAATAAAATACATGGTGATATTAGCACAAAGGATCAGAGGAGATAATTCAGAATGTACCCTTGTAAAAACCTCACACTGGATGTGAACTGGTATGTTAAAATTTGAAGGTAGATTCTGCTTAATAAAAAACATCTTCTAAATCCTGGAGCAACCACACACTTTTTAACAAAAGATAAATAATAAATCAATAAAGAAAGTAAAATGGAATCACAAAACAATTCTCATTTAACCCAAAGCAGAGCAGAAATTTTTAAAAAGAATAAAAAACATATGACACAAATAGAAAATAGCTAGCTAATTTATCCCTATCTACAATCTTAACAAATGTGAATGGTCTTAACATATCAATTAAAAAAAGAGATTTTTAGATGAGATAAAAAGGTAAGATACAATACCGTATTTATAAGAAACAACTTACATTTGAAGAGATAGATAGATTTTTTTAAAAGATAGAAAAAAAAAAAAAAACCAAAAGGAAGAAAGGGTATCTATGCTAATATCAGATAAAGTCAACTTTCTCTCTGAGTTATGTGAGCTATTCACCAGTATCAACTTTAAAAATCTGTCATGAAACAATCATGTTTAGAAGAATTCATTCAGTATGATGGGAAGCAATGGCTAAAGACTATTTCTTGTACTTCATAATACTGTCTGAAACCTCGCATCCTTTTCAAATGGTTGAAGTAGTTTTCATGTTTCCCAGATGATGAAAATAAATCACAGAGTAGGTCAGCATTTTACCCCAGAGTGGGTAACCAATCACTAATATGTGACAGAACCGGATCTTAATTACTGTGCTGTCTTCTTTACAAAAAGAGTTTCTGTAAGTATAATGCTGCTTCCCACCTCTGGGGGAACTAAAGCCCAATTCTTGAAGACAAGCTTTCTTTCGGATGGGTGGTGTTGCTTCAGTTCTTTTAAATTCCTTGATTTCACCTGCCTCTTTCAAGAGAGTAAGACATTTATCCATATCATACCCAAGAGAGAGTCCTTGCTACAATACAGGTTGTGGCATTACAGAAGACTAAAGTAAGAGGGACATAGAAGATAAATATATCCAAGACACAGGTCAGCACATCCAGGAGGAGGCAGAGAAGCAACAGGTCGGGTAACTTGACCAGACATTCTCAGCCATTAATTTCAGAACAGGACTAAGCACCAGATCTCCAAATATCAAATACAGGGCTGGGCGCGTAGCTCACGCTTGTAATCCCAGCGCTTCGGGAGGCTGGGGCGGGCCAGATCACCTGAGATCAGTTGGAGACTAGCCTGATCAACGTGGTGAAACCCCGTCTCTACTAAAAATACAAAATTAGCCAGGGGTGGTGGCGCATGCCTGTAATCCCAGCTACTTGGGAGGCTGAGGCTGGAGAATCGCTTGAATCCCGGAGGGAGGTGGAGGTTGCAGTGAGTAGAGATGCCGCCATTGCATTCCAGCCTGGGCAACAAGAGTCAAACTCCGTCTTAAAAACAAAAACAAAAGCAAAAAACAAAACAAAACAACAACAACAACAACAAATCAACAAATATAATTCATCACTGTTTCCTCTTCCCCTCCTTACCATTATTTGTAGCTGTAACTCTGTAACACCAAGAAAAAATTCCAATGAGTAGCACTAGCCAAAGGATGCCACTTGTAAAACAAAATATATCTTAATTATTCATTTATGAGATGATTGTAAAGGGCCCATCAAACTTGCCAGTATCTAAGGTGTAGTTTTAATGTTGGTCTTTTAAGCCTTCTTTTTTTTTTTCTATTGGCAATTGCCTTCAGAATTCCAGTCTCTTAACCAAGTATCCACAACCCAGCAACAAAGTGGACTCTCAGAAATTGAGGCACCAGGACTTTCTAATTCCCAGTTCCTTTCTCTATAGGAAATTGTACCTCTTGGGCAGTGTTACCCTGAGAAAAGATTGAGACTTGGGGAAGGTGCCCACAGCTCAGTGCTGGCCTTGAGGACAGTGTGCACACCAAAACAGAGAATGAAGTGAAGTGTACTCTTAAGACAGCATTTCATGTTTGTCCCTGTTCCTCAACTTAAGAGCAATGGATTAATCTTTTCTGAAAGTTTTTCATAAATAGGACAAAGAAATTTAAATGTACTCTTAAATTTCTCCTTTTGTGTAAATCTAAAATCAGTTAACCTTTCTATAAATACTTGGTGAAGGAAGATTATGGTCTAGTATACAGTATTGGGTTGTTTGCTCCATTTTAAAAAATCAATTTTATTTTTCCTGGAACTAACATACTGAGAGGTAAAATCTTGAGATTCTGATGAGTTTTAGTGAAATGTGTCCACGTTAAACTTTGGATTGGTTAAAACAAAATGACAGGAAGCCTATATACATTATGACACATGGAGAAAATCAATATAAATTATTGTTTCAAAAGTTTACATTTGATGAGTTTTGATCTTATCATTTGAAGTGCCATATAAACATTTTATTATTACAATAGAATCCAGTAAACCAAGCAAAAAGAACAAAGCAATACAGTATAACAATGCAAATGTTTAGAAATCAAGGAACTGTCTTGACACTCAAATTCAAGCTTAGATATGGTCAAGGTGACAAACTATTTCTGTTTGCTAAGAAAGATTATTTTTTAGCACTTGTTGGCTTTAAAAGATGGTCTCCTTGCTTTTAGGCTGCCTCCGTGTGTTCTGATGATATCAGTGTTTGTCCAAATTGTGTACCAGAATTTATTTTTCCCTCCATTTAAAATAAAGTATGGATTTTCAATCAGTACATGAAAGAAAACTGGACTTAAAGGCAGAAAAATTTTGTGGATGACCTAGCTCTGCTACATACAATTTATACGGATTTTTAATACAATTATTTGCTTTATTTAATTTCCTTTCACTTCAGAGTTTTCAGCTAGGAAATGGAGATGATAATATCCATCATAATTGACTCACAAGGATGTGATGATCAAATAATTTAATATATTAGATAACAGTGGATAACACCTTACTATACACACACTAGTTACCAATATAAAAGTGAAATTGACTTTTTTTTGTAAGGGGAAACTACTGCATTGTATTACAGTGTATATAGAACAGACTGGATGGAAGTCCTTTGATTCTTTTTTTGTTTTTCTAATATCTAATCTTGTGACTTAGCAAATCAAATCAATTTTCCATAAAATAGATGACTAAAGAACCTCTATCAAAGCTTTTAGATTTAAAAAAATCCCCCTTAAATTTTTTTTTTCTTGAATTGGACTACTAGTCAGAAAACGCTTGCATCCAGGCCTATAATGCAACTAACATGGAAACATTTAATCTCTGCACAGCTTGGTTTCCTTATGGAAGATATCTTCCAGCTTTGATAATCAGTGATTTTAAGAAATCTGTGATGTAATCCACATAACTTACTGCACATTTAAAAATGAAAATATTCATAGTAAAAATGAATTGGAGTTTTCACAGAAGGAAGGGAATACAGTTTAATAACTCAAAGAACCCGAAACATTTCCTTTAAAAACAAAACATGTTTTACAGTTTCTGAAGTATATGAGTCACATTCAGTTTTAACATCAATCTTCACAGAATATTGCTTGATTGAAGTCTCAGTAATTTCTATTTGTGTTTAATTGAAAATTCTAAGAAAATGGAAAAGCCAACATAAAAATATATTCTCTAACTAACTCAATATGTTATTAAATCATTTTGTTTTCTCTATTAAGTAGAATGTCTTAAATTGTTTTCTAATTCTTAAGAGAAACAATGATTTATAACCACCAACTTAATTTTATTAGATACCAAAAATGTTTTCAGATTTGGACATCACAAGCCTTGACCAGTAACAATTTGATATTTGCTAATCATTGTTGTTTTCTTCGAAAAGCTTACGTAGAATAGTCAATAATCAGTTCTTTAAAATGCAATGTTTTGTGAACAAGTAGCATGACTAATACATGATTTGTCTACACCATTGAAAATTTTAATTTACTTTTTGCATACTAATCCCTATGGCTTTCAATTAAGTCTTATAGAAAAGAAATAATGTTTTCTTGTATACAATGAAATAGAGGATTGAATCAACTCATGTGTAGGAGTTAATTTACATGATTAAGAATGCTAATAAAATACCCGAAATCGCTACGCTGATTTGTGGAAATAGGTGAATAAAAAGTCAGGTTCAAAAAGCTTAGTTTGCTGCAGCTGATATTAAACCTATATTAACATTTTAATAGGCTACTACAAGACACAGAGCAATATCATCGGAGTTGCTTTGCTCTTTATAAGGTCATTTTATAGTACTGAGACAGAAATAATATTAATAAATTACTGGCACAATGTGTTTCTAGTAATTTAGAAAATGTTTCAGTATTTGAATAGAAATATAGTCAGGGTTCAGGCACAGCTATATTGTTCTGTAAAACCGGATTAAAGCAATCAATCTGTTATCAAAAATCTCTATTGGAAGATTATTAGGACCACCCAATTCACCATTTCAATTCTAATGACCATTTGCCCTAGACAGTAGAATAGATAGGTGGAGAAAGTCAGCTTCCAGTTTACATGACTTTCCAAACACCTTAATGCCTTTGCTTAAATATTACTGGCAATTTCTTTTTTGCAGTTAAGAAAAATCGGCAAAATGGGAAGACTTAGTGGTGGTCGTTTGACCCTGTTGGGCTGGGGCAGGGATCGGGAGGGGGTGGGGATTGAGACTTCACTTAAGAGCTACTTAGGGGGGTGCACAGAAACCACCGCGGGCATTTTCGGAAGCATTTGCTACCCCCGCGGCGAAGGGACGCTTAAGGAGGAAGTGTCTGTGGAACTGAGAAAGCGTTATTTCATCGCGGAATACAAAAAATTCAAGTCTCTAGATGGCAGCCTTCAATACCTTTGGAAAGCAGTCTCTCCTCCTCCGCCACCCCCACCTCCCCTCCCACCGCATCTCGGCTCCTTGGCAATGTAGTATCACTACTTGTGTGCCCTGGCCAGTACATATTGGGTTTTGCTGCTCTCCAAGAATCCGAACTTAACGTGTTTATTCTAGGGCCTGGTGCTCTCCTCTGGAAGCTACCTAGCTGTTTGCTTGGGGAAAAGAGGGAGTAGGGATGGCTCCAAGAGCCACGCTAAGCCGCTGCCCAGGGGAGGTGGGGCTGCGCCGCAGCCGGGGCACCCCCTACCTGGGAGCAACAGCATCCTCAGCTCCCGGCGCGAAAGCTCCGCGCCCAGCGGGCGCAAAGCTGGCCAACTGGCGGAGCAAGAGCAGAACCACCGCTCCGATTCACCCAGACGTTTATGGGGAAGACATAAAAATCTCGGGTTCTTAAATTCGCAAAAGACTGAGTTAGAAGGAGTGCGAAACAGGGGCAAATAAGAAACAGGAAAAAGAAACACGCCCCAAAAAACACCTTACTTGCACCTGGCAGCCCCTAGGGGGGCGTCCCTGACCTACCCCGGTGTGGGGACGAGAAAAGCCAAAGGTGTTAAAGAAGGAACTCGCAGACTGGCAGGGAGTGTGGGGGCGGCGGAGGACGGTGGGACTGCAGGAGACCCAGGTCTTTTCTGTCCAACCTTAAGATCTCGCTTTGGGGGTAGTCTAGGTGTCGGTCGGGAGTGAGGGACGATCTTCCCCACCCCAGCAGCCCCAGACACCCGCCCAGGTCAAGGTGGACGGAAAGCGGGGGTACTTTGCTCTAGCCCGGTTCCCTCCTGTTTTAGACCTTGGAATCTGGCTCCTCACAAGGTGTGAAACCTCTCCAAGCTGTGTCCGCGGAAAGTCCGGCTCCTGGCTCCACCCAGGGCAGAGCAGACCTCCGTCCCTGGGCCTTAGAGGCTGGCACGGGGCTGACTCCCAACCCAGTGCACAACCCACTCCAGTGCACAGGCCCCACTCAGCATCGCGCGCTGTGGGGCAGTTGACAGGGACCCCTGTAGCTCCAGCGAGGCTGGACAGGACTTATTTACAAGTGCAGTGACCCCTGCCTCCTCGCTGGGAGCCCCGTGCAAACCGAAGCACTCTGGGGCAAGTTGGTGAGCGACTCACAAGGCGGAACGGAGTTTGATCGACATGATATTGGGCGTAGAAAGAAGCGGGTCTTACCTTGGTACAGAGAGCAGGGAGTTGCCATCCATTGTTGATGGGCGCCTAGAGAAGAAAGACGGAAAGTGCAGGCGAAGGATAAGTCTGTGGTGCTAGGACCCAGCTCCCAGAGTGGCAGACTGGCGCGCGCCAGGAGAGAGGCGCGCAGGCTGGGGCGGCGGCGGCGCCCACGGAGACTCGCTCCTCCCTGGCCGGCAAGCTCTGTGCGCTGCGACCGCCCGCTGTCCCCTCCCGCCGTCCTCTCTGATCTTGCAGGAGCGCTTGGCCAACGCTCCCACTTTTCTGCCTGCCTCCTGCCTCCTGCAGGGCAGGCCCCAGTCTCAGGTGCTCGAGGATCCTGCTGTACCGCTCATTCGTGCCCAGAAACATAGGTGACTCCAGACCAAATGTCTCTTTCCCCACCCGCCGTCGGTCTCCCCTCCCTTTCTCTCTGGCATACAGCAGGTCTGAGCCCTGAAGTTATTCACCCACTTTCCCACATTCACGCCCTCACTCCTAGCAGTGCCCACACTCCCCACTGGTCGCGCGCCGCTCCTCTGGCTTCCTGTCTGGATTTCATTTTTGTTTGTGGTCTATCACGTTATGGTCGATCACTCAGAACCATGCTCTCTTTGACACCCCAAGTCTTTTCCCTTTATTTGGACTTTCTCTCTTGGTTTTGGTTTTCACGTTGCTTTAACTCATTTTGCTTAACTGTGACTTAGTCTTCTCTCGCTTCTGTTAGAACCGTGTGCGCACACAGAAATCTCAAAACCTATGAGAGCGGCCATCCTTCCGAGGACAGCATTCGGAACCTGGGAGGAAGAGCTGTCACAAACTTCCCCAGTTGCCGGCTGGCTATCTCCCTGAGCAAAAATGAGAGTTGTCTTAAGAAGAAAGGCACTGACAGTAGCAAGTATCTGCTAAGATGAGGGCGCTGTGGAATCTGTTTCTTTTTCCAATTAAAAAACAAATTAAAAATAAAATTTGGGACTTCCACAAATGGGAAGGTTGAGCCAATGTACTTTTAGCTGTTCCTCCTAGTAGGTACAACTAAATCCCCCAGAGGTTATCTATAAAACAGGCATGAGAAAAAGGTGGACGGAAGAATGCAGACCCCTAGAGATCCTGGGACTCAAAACATGGCATAATGATGAGTTCCTGAGGTTCTCCCAGACTTTGGCTGAAGATGATGACAACCCAGAAATGTCAAGGGGCAGAGACAGGAAAAGCCTTAACAAAGGACTCCTCTTTCTAGCCACAGGATCAGGAAAGAGGCAGCCTAGCAAGACAGAAAATTTACACACAATAATAGCTCCCCTGTGGCCAAACACCATGAGAAAAAAACCTGTGGCCCTTTTTCAACTACACCATCAAAGGCCAAGTAGGAAGGCTACATTTCACCATCTGTAGGCTCTAAGGATGTAAGTCAGTACCCTGGGCCAGGTGGTGTCAAAGAAAACTAAGTAGGGACCAGGACTTTCATCCCCTCCAAACACTGGCCGCACTCTCCTCTTCATGTCTCCTTTCCCCCATGATGGTGCCAAGAAGGGCTTGAACTTCCACATCCACACAGAAATAATGAAGCCCCCTTCCCATTCCACACATGCAGGTGGCATGATGGCAAAGTAGGGAGCCAAGCCTTTTAAAAAATGTTTTTTATTTCCATAGATTTTTGGGGAGCGGGTGGTGTTTGGTTACTTGAGTAAGTTATTCAGTGGTGATTTGTGAGATTTTGGTGCACCCATCACCTGAGCAGTATGCACTGAACCCAGTTTGCACTCTTTTATCCCTCACCTCCCTCCCACACTTTCCCCTGAGTCCCCGAAGTCTATTGTATCATTCTTATGCTTTTGTGTCTTCACAGCTTAGCTCCCACTTATAAGTGAGAACATATGTTCGGTTTTCCATTCCTGAGTTACTTCACACAGAATAATGGTCTCCTGTTTCATCCAAATTCCTGCAAATACCATTAATTCATTCCTTTTTATGACTGAGTAGTATTCCATTTTGTGTGTATATATATATATATCACAATTTTATATATATATA
>NW_016807134.1:521678-530820 GCF_001698545.2 Rhinopithecus bieti | reverse complement strand
TATATATATAACACAATTGCTTTATCCACTCATTGATTGATGGACATTTGGGCTGGTTCCATGGGATCCAGGACTTTCAGTTCTAACAAGGAGTAGCAGTACCGCTTCTTCACCTTGGTATCAATAGAGCTTGTACTTTCATATCGACAGAGCAGTAATGAGCATTCCCCCACTTCCACTCTACACTGAGGCAGTGTCAGGGGAGTTGTTGTGGAGAGTCAAAAACCATAGTTCAGAAGTAATAAGGCCCTATGTGTGTCCCCTGCCCCCCACTCCGAATCACAGAAGGCCGCATGGGAAGCAGGAACTAGGTACTCCTACCACTCTTATCAGTGAAGGCCTAGTGAGTCGCCTAAACTCCCACGCACCCTTGCTTCACAGTAGTGAATACCACTACCTGTTTTTCAAGTGTCAACAAAAGCCCAGTGAGGAGCCCAGATTTCTACCCCCACTTGGTAGTGATGAGGTAGTGCTGCCCTTATTTTCTTTGCCTTACAGGAGAAGTGTCAAGAGAATCCATCTAAAACAGATCTTTAAATAAAATTCAGAATGTTCTGACATAATGCCCCAATTAGGCAGGCTTTAATAGAAAATTATTTGTCATATTAAAAACCAGATCTGAATGAAAATCCACACACAAAAAAACAATCAATCGATACTATTAATAACATGGAAATGACAGAGATGTTAAATGTATCTGTCAAAGATTTTAAAGCAGACATGATAAAAATAATTTAATGAGCAATATAAACAAATAATAAAAAAAAGTCGACTCCTAAAAAATCTAAGCAAATGTAAGTAGAAGATGTAAAGAAAAACTAAAGGGAGGTTTTAGAAGTGAAAATAGAGTAACCACAATAAAACACAAATTGTTTTATTAGTTGGAGAGAAGCATCACTTTACCCATAAAGGAAATATAGTTCAAAAACAGTGAATTTCCCACTAGAAGCCATGGAGTACTGAAGTAATTGACAACATTTTTCAAGTGTGGAGGAAGAGAACTATGAACACAGAATCTTATGTCTAATAAAAATACGCATTAGAAATGAAGATGAAAATGGTATAGGATTCCAGCAGACCTCTCCTAAAAGAATGACTAAAGGAAATTGTCTAGACACCAATGAAACTGTCTTTACAGTTTCAGGCATCTTAGAATATCAGGAAAGAAGAAAACAGTAGGAAAAATTTGAAAGATACAGCAGAGTTTTCTTCTCCTTTTGAGTTTCCTAAACTGTATTTGAAAATCAAAGGAAAGATTATGACTTTGATATGGTTCTAAATGTAGATAGAGAAAACATTTAAGACAATTATATTAAAGAGAGAAGGGTAAAGGTTGTAAGACAAGTAAAGTTTATACATTTTACTCAAACTGGTAAATTGACCAACACCAATAAACTATAAATTTATATACATATATATACATACACGCATATGTATACACATAGATAGCATGTATAGAAATTATAAAGCTATGCACATAGATACGCTCAAAAATAATGTAGGTTAAATCAATAAAATTGGTTTTATTGATTTTAATTTTTTTATTTTAATCATTTTAAATGATTTTATCATTTAAAATTTTTAAAAATGTTTAATTAACCCATAGTAAAGGAGGAAAAAGGAAACAAAAACAAAGAAGGGAGAAAACAAACAGAAACAACAAAATAAAACCCTGTCAATTTTGAGCTTAATGTACCAATGATTACATTAAATGTAAAGGGTCTAAATAGAACAATTTAAAGACAGAGATTGGCAGTGTGGATTAAAGATATGACCCAATTATGTGCTCTCTGTAATAAACATTTCAAATATAACCCTATAGGAAGATTAAAAGTAAAAGTGTAATGAAAGATATATTAGGCAAACATTATTTAAAAGAAAGCATATGTGGCTATATTTATATAACATACAATAGACCCCAGAGCAAGGAAAATTACCAGAGACAGAGAGGGAGATTATTTAATAATAAGAGGGTCAATCTACCAAGTAGACATAGCAACTTTAAATGTATACACAGAAACACCAGAGCTGCAAAACATACAAAACAACAGAATAATAGAACTAAAAAAAGAAATGGACGAATCCAAAATTATATCTGAAGACTTTAACCACTTTTTCTCAACAGCTGATAAAATGACTAGTCAGAAGATTATTGAGAAATTGAAAGACTCAGCAACACCATCACCCAAAAGGATCAAATTGACATTTATAGAATATGTCACCTAAAAATAGAATACACTTTTTTTTTTCCAAGTGTCCATTGAACATACACCAAGATAAACCATATTTGGGGGCAATAAGGAAATATCAATAAATTATAAATAATTGAAATCATATATGCAGTGTGTCCTCCAACTACAATGAGAACAAAAACGAAATCAAGAACAGAAAGATAAGAGGAATATATTCAAATACTTGGAAACTAAACAACACCATCTAAATAATCCATAGGTTAAAGAGGTCAAAGAAAATTTAAAAAACACATCTAATTCAATGAAGATGAAAATACAACATATCAAAATTTCTGGGACATTATTATGCTACACACTAAGAAGAAACTTCTGGAAATTAAATACTTGACAAAAGACTAGCATCTAGAATATATTTTAAAAGCTCTCAAAACTCAACTGTAAAAAAAAAAATCCAACTAGAACATGAGCTAAAGATATAAACAGATATTTCACTGAAGAGGTTTTACAGATGACAAATAAGCACAGGAAAAGATGACCAATATTACTATTAGGTAAGTTTTAATTTTGTGTTGTTTCTTGTTAGAATGACAATATTTCATTTTATACCTTTCAAAGTGGCAAAATTAAAATATTTCCACAACCAAATGTTGAAAAGCTGTGGGAAAACTGAGCCACTCATCCATTACTGCTGAGAATATAAAATATTAAAATCACTCTGAAGTAGTTTGGCAATTTCATAAAAAAACTAAACATGCTAGAAGAATATGAACCCATAGTTGCACTCCTGAGCATTTATCTCAGAGAAATTAAGCCTTCTGTCCATGAAATATTCTTACTCCAATGTTTATAGCCATTTTACTTGTAATAATCAAAACCTAGAAACAACAAAGACATCCCTCACTGGCAAATAGTTAAACAACTTGGTATAGCCATACCTTGGAATACTACTCAGCAATTAAAAACAACAACAAAATATCAATACATGAAATAACATGGATGAATCTCCAGAAAATTACGCTGAGTGAAAATAGTAATCTAGGTGGTTATATGATTGTAAATATATAATAATATATAATATATGTATATACATGTACTATGTAAATATATAATAAATGTATATATATTATATATATGACATTTGTAGAAAACAAAATTTTAGAAATGGAGAGCAGATTAATGATTGCTGAAACTAAGGAGGGGTGGGGAAGAAGGGAAATGGATGTGGATATAAAATGGCAACATGATTGATAGATCTTTGTGGTTATGGAAATATTGTATATCCTAACTGTATTAATGTCAATATCCTAGGTGTAATATTATACTATAGCTTTTGCAACATGTTACCATTGGAGTAAACTGAGTAAAGGGTATATAAGCTTGCTTTTTTTATTTCTTACAATTGCATGTGAAACAACAGTAATTTCAAGTAAAAATTGAATTAAAAAACAGAAAGAAAATATTGCTTTTATATGGTCAACTAGAATATTACATAAAGTAAGTGCACGGTCTATACAAAATTTAAATATTTTCTCTAGATTGTGCTGTCTTCACTAAAGAAAGAAAATGATTGCCTTCCAAGTACCCATAATCAATGGGAATTTAGAGATAAGTAGAAAGGGAACACACACACACACACACACACACACACAGGCTGATGCAAACCTCTCGTAGCCACAGTGGAATAAAGAGATGTTGCAGCGCTAAAGAAACAATCATCAATATTTTAAAATGCTTTCAGTGCTTTAAAAATCAATCCTGAATAGAATAATAGAATAAAATCGATCCTGATATGATAATAATAGAACTGCTCCATTTTGTTGGAATTCTCTGAAAGATCCACACCATTGTAAGTTGAACTCTAAATGATCCAGGTCTGTTTCTTTCTTTCTTTTTTTTTTTTTCCTAAGAGAAATCTTGGCAGCAGAGGGGTAGAGTGAGGTGAGATGCTAAGTATACACTTTGTACCATATGGGAACACTGGTTTTACTTACATTTCATTCTACTGTATTTTTCTGATCTAAGGCTTTTGTGATCAGTGTATTCATTTTCTATTATGGTTATAAAAAATTACCACAAATTTAGTGGCTTAAAATAACAAAATTTATAATCTTACATTTCTAGAGGTCAGTTAATTATAGTTCTCATCAGACTATTACAAATTATCACAAATGTAGTGGATTAAAACAAAATAAAATTTATAATCCTACAGTTCTGGAGGTCAGTTCATTATTGTTCTCATCACACTAAAATCAAGGTATCAACAGGTTATGTTGTTTTGGAGGCTCTAGGGAAGAATCCATTTCCTGGTCATTCAGGTGATTGGCAGAACTCAGCTCCTTGTGGCTGTAGGACCCAGGTCCTCGTTTTCTTGCTGGCTGTAAACTTGCGGCCACTTCCTGCCTCTCAAGTCAGCCCCACTGCTTAGCTCCTAGCCCTCTCTCTTTCTCCAGTTTCATAGACAGCAATAGTGGGTGAAGTCTTTCATACACACTATATCTCTGGCCCACTTTTCTGCCTTACTCTTCCACTTTTAATGGCTCACATGATTAGATTGGGCCACTTGGATGATCCTGGGTAACCTCATCTCAAAATCCTTAACCTAATCACATCACCAAAGCCCCTTTGCTCACATAAGGTAACATATTCACAGGTTTTGGGGACTGAAGCATGACTGTCTGACTGTCTTTTGGGTTCTGTTATTCTGCCTACCATGATCAGCCATTTTGGTGGGCTGGCATGGTGGGTAGGGAAGGAAGGCCGTATGTCTCAATTGCACATCCATGCCAGGATTCTTGTTTCTTAGCTGTTCCCTGCTTTGCAATGATTCCCAGGTTGTCTCTGGGCCCACATCCCTCTGCTTTGGAGATTCTACAGGATTGTACTTGTTGATTTCCTTCACTCCTTTCCTTGGTCTATTCATGTTTTCGCTATTCAACAATGAATACTCACTGTCTTACTCCATTTGGGTGGCTGCAACAAAATACCATAGACTGGGTGGCTTACAAAAGACAGACATTTGTTTCTCACAGTTCTAGTGGTACAGAAGTCCAAGATCAAGGTGCTGGCAGATACAGTGTCTAGTGGGGGCCTGCTTTCCATTTACAATGATACCTTCTCTCTGCATCCTCACATTGGTGGAAGGGACAAAGCGTCTCTCTGGGACCTCTTTTATAAGGGCACTAATTCTATTCACAAGGAATGGCTTTATTGCCTCCCTAGGCCCCACTTTCTAATGCTAATTATATTGGTGATTGGGTTTCAGCATATGAATTGTGTGTAGGGGTGAGGAGGGGGACAAATATTCAGACCAGAGTTACTCACTGAGTGTGTTCCATGGTTCAGGTACTATTTCATCTGAGTGCATACTGGGAGGCCTTAATAACAGGAGTGCCAGGTCCTTGCCTATGCCCACAAAGCTTAGTTCCCTTCCCTTCCCTTCCCTTCCCTTCCCTTCCCTTCCCTCCTTCCTTTCTTTTCTTTTCTTTTCTTTTTCTTTTTTATGGAGTTTTGCTCTCATTGCCCAGGCTGGAGTGCAATGGCACGATCTCAGCTCACTGCAACTTCTGCCTCCTGGGTTTAGGTGAGTCTCCTGCCTCAGTCTCCCCAGTAGCTGGGATTACAGGCATCCACCACCATGCGGGGTTTCACCATATTGACCAGGCTGGTCTCAAACTCCTGACCTCGGATGATCTGCCCACTTCACCCTCCCAAAGTTCTCGGCCACTGCGCACAGCCAGAGCTTAGTTTCTGATGGAGAGCGCAGAGTAAATGGGAGACTTTTAGATAGTAATGTACAGTATAAATTACAGACAGCGGGGTAACTTTGGATTGGCTGGTGGGGAACATACTTCTCAAAAGGGAACATTTACATTCATTCCAGACAGAAAAAGCAAGATATGCAAAGAAGAATGTGGCCAATAGGTGGGGGAACAAACGGTTATTGGAATAGTTTCTGAATCAGCCCTAACTTAAGGAGGAACTCGATGGCTTGGCAGGTACAAAGAAGGCTGGTGCACATTGTCTTTTTTTGTGATGGTTTCCCTCTTCCACGTGTAGGATTTGGCCAGCTAAAACTTGCACCTCACAATCCATTCTGAGGTTCAGCACAAATCTGAGAAGTGAGCATCATAGTATTCTTCCCACTCTCTCCCCACCATTCTCTGTAAGTCTCATAGCGTCCTCATGACTATCTCAAATAATAGTACGGATCACTGACTGACACTGAGGTTTTTCTCCCAAGATATCTGACAGGTATAGTATATACTTCTTCATTTAAAAATAAAGAAAAGAGAAAGGAAAAAATTATCAGGAGATAAATTACAGTTGTAGGGAAGTGGTTCAGTCTGTAATTTACATGTCACACATGATAGTCCTTACCAAGAGACAAGGAAAATGTCTATGTACACTCCAAGTCCTAAAAATTTTTTGATTACTGAGACCCAGAGCCTTACTTTACAAAACAAAATAGAACATTCTTGTGTTTCACAATTGCAATGATCACTGCACCTGCCAAAACAACTAAGCAATGAGGTTCAAACAAATTAATGGAAGATAGTTGCAACGTTTTGTGCTACATGTTAAAATAAACAGTTGGAATTTTTTTTTTTTAAAGCAAGTGGAGAATAGGGCATTATGGAACTCTTCAAATCATTAGTTTGACTGAAATTTTCTTTCCAGTTTCTCAGCTTTGCAAAGTTCTCAGATAGTCCCTGTGGCATTGCTCTCCAATATGTTAGCTTCTACCAATTCTGAGAGCAGAAAGGGGTGGTGCAATTAGCCTGATCATACTGGTTGGCAGCTGTCAGAATTTGAGCTTCTCAAGGTTTCGGAGGGCAGCAGGTGCTGTTCTCCTAATGTGGTCTCAAAACAGAGTCAGAAGTCAGTAGATTTCATTCTGATTTCTGGAAGAGGTGTGAGGAGCTAGAATGTAAGAATTCTGAAGTTTCATATCAAAGATTCAATGATAGTCATAGAACTTGAAGGGATTACTGTACAGGGCCTGAACAGTTTCTAAGAGTAGGTGAAAATGACTAAGATTTACCTGTGTGGGCATAAGGAAATGCCCTACTTAACTTTAAGGATATAGGCATAGAGAAGAAACAAGTGAGATGTGATATTTATTTAGCAGCTAAAGGAGCCAGTATGCTCAGAGGCAGCAGTGAAATGGCAAGAAGCCCTTACATAGTCTAGTTATGGCTACTCTCCTAATATCCCTCCCCAGGGTCTGCAGCATTGATGACACTGTTCAAGTCAACAGAACACATCTGAATATGATCAACTTAGTGATCAACATTTAGCTTTAACAGTAAGCACCTGAATACGTTAACGTACACTTTTGGAAGTTGGCTTTTGAACATGGCTGAACCATGTTCTTTGGGTCAGTGGGTCTCAACCCCGTCAATAGATCCATAATTAAGCCCTGCAAAGACTGACTGAGTTAGAGTTGTTAGAGATAGTGTGCAGGTATCTGTATTTTATAAAGGTTTCTGAGGTAGATCTAATGTACAAAGTCTATATGAACCTTGACTAAGTCTACAGAACTTGAAATGATTTTTTTCAAATACTTTATTTTATAGAACAGATCGCAGGCCTAGGGAAAAGACAACTTGTTTAAGATGTTATGCAGTGCTGGGCCTAGAATAGAAATATTCTAAATCTTGCCATTTAGAAGAGGCCATGGCTGTTTAAGTGAAAGCGCCAGGTCATATAGGGCAAATATAATTTTGCTTGTACAAGTCTTTAAGGGATTACTTTATACATCCTTATAGTTCCTAGCAAACTTTATAGGTTTTCAAAATGTTCAATTATTTATTCAGCCCACACATACTTATAGAGCTCCTTTTCAATGGCAGATTTGTTTTTTAGGTACTTGGATTCCATTAGTGAATAAAAAACATTCACAGACCCTTGCCCTCCTGTTTATTTTATATGTTCTCCTAGGAGAAGGCAGACAATCAACAAGACACATAGAAGTACATGAGTTGGTTTAAGGGAAGGCGACATGTACTTTTAAGAAGGAAACGTTGAGCAGAGGAGTTGAGAGTACTGGGTACTTTTAGCATGAAGCAGAGTGGTGGGGTTTGGCCCTACTGAGATAGTGATCACTGAGGAAAGGATGGTGGGAGTGAATATCTGGGGAAGATATTTCCAGGCAGAGGGAATAAAGAGAATGGTTCCAAGGGAAAGTTGCAGGATAGGAAGGAGGGTGGGGTAGAGCAAATCATAAAAGATCTTGTAGACCATTTAAGGACTCTGATTTTATTGTAAATGAAATGGGGAGCCTTTGGAGGGTTTTGAGCAGAGAAGTGAAATGTGATTGATGTTGTCAAAAGATTAGTTTGGCTGTGATGTGGGAATAGAGTCCACAGAAGCAAGAATGAAGACAAGTGCTCCATCTACGGGGGCATCAGGGCAGGGGTGAGAACTAGGAACATTTTCATGATATTTTGTTGTTTGTTTAAAGGTATATTTTTAAATTTGTTTAAAAACATTTACACACACTAGAATTCACTTTCTTTTGAGTGTGTAGAGTTCTGGGTGTTTTCACAAACTTATCAAGTACGGTAACCACCACCTAATCAGAATCAAGATGATTCCCTCTTCTCCCCCAAACTTCCCCTATACTATATCTTTGTAGTTCTTCAACCATCTTCAACCACCCCTCACCTCTGGCAACCACTGATTTATTCTCCATTCCAAAATTTGTTGTTGTTGGTTTTATTCCTCAGAATGTCACATACATGTAAGTATGCAGTATGAAATCATTTGTATGGTTTCTTTTTCTTAGCATAATGCACTTGAAATTTATCCAGATTGTTGCATGCCGTGGTTTGAATGTATGCATCTCTCTAAAAGTTTTATGTTGGAATTTAAACCTCGAGGTGATGGTATTAAGAGGTGGGCTTTTTTTTTTTTTTTTTTTTTTTTTTTTTTTTTTTTTTTTTTTTTTT
>NW_016807134.1:500129-521399 GCF_001698545.2 Rhinopithecus bieti | reverse complement strand
TTTTTTTTTTTTTTTTAAAGGATGTGATTAAATCATAAGGGCTTTGTCCTCATAATAGATTTGTGCTCTCATAAGAGAATTTGAATGGAGTGTTCTGGTGCCTTTTGCCCTTCCATCCCTTCTGCCATGTGAGAACGCAATACTCTTTCCGTTTTGCCCTCTTCTGTCATGTGAGGATATAGCAAGAGGGCACAATGTTGGAAGTAGCGAGCAGTACCCACCAGACATCAAATCTGCTGATGCCTTGATCTTGGAATTCCCACCTTCCAGAACAGTGAGAAATAAATTTCTATTGTTTGTAAATTACCTAGTTTAAGGTATTTTGCTATAGCAGCAGAAACAGACTAAGACATTGTGTCTAACCATAATTCACGTTTTTTAAATTGCAGAATTGTATTTTGTTGTATGAACGTACATCAGTTTATCCATTTACTCATTGAAGAACATTTGGTATATTTCCAGTTTTCTGACAAGAATTTGCTGTTATACAACCAAGGGGGGAGTTTTCATGTGAATACACAACTTCATTTCTCTAAAGTAAATACATAGGAGTGCAATTTCTGGGTCATATGGTAAGTTTATGGTTTAACTTTATAGGAAACTGCCAAACTATTTTCCAGAGTGACTGTACCATTTTGAATTCTTAGCAGCAACTTAGGAGAGTTCTATTGCTCCACATTCCCATCAATATTGGATAGTATCATTTTTATTTTAATTTAATCATTCTAATAAGTGTGTAATGGTGTGCCAATGTAGTTTCAATTTGTATTTAACTAATGATTATTGATGTTTAACGTCTTTTCTGTGCTTCTTTTCCGTCTACACATCTTCCTTAATGATTTGTCTGTTCAAATTTTTACCCATTTTTCCTTTTTTAAAAAACTGAAACACTGTTGAGTTTTGAGATCTTACACACATTCCCACACACATTCCAAATATAATACCAAATTTGTCAGATATATAATTAACGGATATTTTATTTCCAGGTTGTAGGTTATGTTTCTATTCTCTTAACAGGACTTTTCATCGGGACAAAGTTTTTCATTTTGTTGAAGTCTAATTTATCAATTTTCTTTGATGAAGCATGATTTTGGTGTCATTTCCAAGAACTCTTTCCTTAGCCTAATTTTCTTATTTTCTATTTTCTAACGGTTTTATTATTTTCATTTTACATTTAAGTTTATAATCCATCTTGTATTAATTTTTGTATAAAGAATAAGATATTGGTTGACGTTATTTTTTCATGTGAATGTTTCATTGTTGCAAAACTGTTAGAAAGGGTATCCTGTCTCCATTAAATTGTCTTTGTAACTTTGCCAACAGTCAGTTGATCATATTTGTGTATGTCTATTTCCAGACTTTCTATTCTGCTATATTCATTTCTGTGTTTATCCATTTGTCGGTACTATGACAGTCTTCATTACCGTAACTTTACAGTAAGCCTTAAAATCAGTTAGTGTGAGCCCTCCAATTTTGTCCTTCATTATCAAAGTTCTTTTGGCTATTCTAGTTCTTTCCTTTCAACAAAAAATGTTAGAGATAGCTGATTGATATTGTATTAGTCTGCTCAGTCAGCCACAGCCAAAATACCATAGACTAGGTGGCTTAAACAACAGAAATGTATTTCTCACAGTTCTGAGAGAGTCTAAGATTAAGGTGCCATCTGATTTGGTTTTTGGTGAGGGCTCCCTTCCTGGCTCACAGAAAGCAAAGCCCCTTCTCACTGTGACTTCACACGGTAGAGAGACAGAGAGAGTTAGCTCTGTGGTATCTCTTCTACCAAGGACAGCAATTCTACTGGACTGGGGCCTCATCCTTACAATCTCCTTTAACATTAGGTATCCCCATAAAGCCCGTATCTCCAAATATAGTCAGATTGGTAACTGGGGCTTTAACATATGAATTTTGAAGAAACACAAATATTCTGTTCTTAACAGTTATCTATGGGAAATCCTGCTGATATGATTAGGATTGCACTGAATTTAGATATTAATTTGGGAATTGTGGTTTTGAATTATTCATTCTCATAAGAAAGATATTGTTTCTTTAGCATTTGGAATATTACATTGTCTTATGAGATTAAATGCACTTTGAGTGTTTAATTCTGTCAACTTCTAATTATTAGAAACACATATACATGTGCAATAGCTAAGGATATATCTGGTAGTGAGGAAAAAAGCCCTTCTATGTGTGAAGTAATTTCCATAAAGCATTGTAGATTCAGCAGGAAAAATTGTGCAGGTGTGATATTGACATATACAGAAAAGATAGTGAAAATCTTTATATATTTATGTAATGGTTATTATTTCTTATTTATACAGAATAATTAAAACAGATGTACTGAAAGTTCGCTGAGGAACACTTGATGCCATTTGTTTTCTCTTTCTTTGTTAGCTTTAACTTACTATTTTACAGATGTTTCATATGTCGTGAAAATGGCTTTTGTTGATTTTAAAATCCCCTTTAAAAGATTATTTGAAATAAAATGCTGCATTCTATTTATATCATACACAAAATCAACTCAAAGTGGATTAAAGACTTAAATTTAAGTGTTGAAACTGTAAAACTTCTAAAAGAAAGTGAGAAAATCTTCATGACATTGGTCTTGACAATGATTTCATGGCTATGATGCCAAAAGCATCAACAATAGAAACAAAAATAAACCAGTGAGATAGTATCAAACTAAAAAGCTTCTGTACAGTAAAGGAACCAATAGAATAAAAAAGCAACCTGTGTAATAGGAGAAAATATTTACACTTCACATATCCGATAAGGGGTTAATGTCCTCATTATGTAAGGAACTCCTATAGTTCAATAGCAAAAAATGAATAACTCAGTTAAAAAATGGGGAGATGACTTGAATAGACATTTCTCTAAAGAAGACATGCAAACGGCCAAGAGGTATATGAGACAATGTTCAATGTTACTTGTCATCAGGGAAATTAAAGTCAAAATCACTGTGAAATATCCTCTCACACCTGTCAGGACAGCTCCTAAAAATTTTAATAAATACATAAAAGACAACAAGTGTTGGCAAGAATGTGGAGAAACTGGGACGCTTGCACACTGTTGGTGGGAATATAAAATGGTGCAACTATTATGGGAAATAGTACAGAGGTTTTTCAAAAATATGAAGATAAAACCACCACATGATATAGCAATTCCTCTTCTGAGTATTTACCCAAAAGAATTAAAATCAGGATACTGAGGAGATGTTAGCACTTCCATGCTCGTTACAGCACTATCTGCAATAGGAGAGATGTGGGGACAACCTAAATGTCCATTGACAGATGAATGGATATAGAAAATGTGTAATACACATGCAATGGAATACAATTCAGCCTGTAAAAGATGGAGATTCTGGCCGCGTGCAGTGGCTCACACCTGTAATCCCAGCACTTTGGGAGGCTGAGGCGGGTGGATCCCCTGAGGTGAGGAGTTCTAGATCAGCCTGACCAACATTGTGAAACCCCCATCTCTACTAAAAATACAAAAGAAAATTAGCCAGGCATGGTAGCGGGTGCCTGTAATCCCAGCTGCTTGGGAGGCTGAGGCAGGAGAATAGCTTGAACCTGGGTGGCAGAAGTTGCAGTGAGCCGAGATCACGCCATTGCGCTCCAGCCCGGGTGACAAGAGCGAAACTCCATTTCAAGAAAAAAAAAAAAAAAAAAGATGGAGATTCTGAAATATGGAAATATGCAATAACATGAATGAAACTTGAAGACATTATGCTAAGTAAAATAAACTAGTCATTGGAAAGAAAAATACTGCAAAATTCCACTTCTGTAGGATATCTAAGATAGTTGTATTCATATAATCAGAGTAGAATGGTGGCTGGGTGGAGGGAGAAAAAAGGAATTCCTAATCAACAGGCAGTAAGTTTCAGGTAAGCAGGAAGAATAAGGTCCAAAGAGCTGCTGTACAACAATGTACCTGTAATCAACAATAATGTACATTTACAAATCTGTTACGAGGTGAATGTCATGTTAAGTGTTCTTACCACAGTAAAACAGCATTAAAAGAAAAATAAAATAGAAGAGGTGAATTACAGAAGAGTAAATGATGTAGGAAAAGCACAAAAGCAGGAGCCAAGAGATTAGAAGCTGGGAGACTTTTCCCCTCCATGTATGGTGTGCTGAGTAACACTATGCAAGTCCACCTCCCACACAGACATGCCCATAACACTTGTGGGACTTTACTATATAGTAAAATACAGTAATCAAGACTTCTATGTACTAACAAATAGATAAACACACAGATGAGAACAGCAGAATAGAAAGTCCAGAGATAGGCACACACAAATATGGTCAACTGACTGTTGGCAAAGTTACAAAGACAGTTTAATGGAGAAAGAATATTCTTTCTAACAAACTGTTCTGGAACAAAGAAACATTCATATGAAAAAAATAACCTCAGCCAATATCTTATTCCTCATATGAAAATTAACACAAAATGGATTGTAAACTTAAATGTAAAATGCAAAATTATAAAACCTTTAGAAAAATAAGAAAATTAGGCTAAGGAAAGAGTTCTTGAATATGACACCAAAATCATGTTTCATCAAAGAAAAACAAACATCAATAGCGTAGCAATAGAAACCCACAGGCCTTCTGTCCCAATGGCAAGCTACTTAGGGAGCTGTTAAATAAAGCACGTTTGTTTGTTGTTGTTGTTTGCTTTTTTGTTTGTTTGTTTGTTTGTTTTGTTTTTGAGGCGGAGTCTCGCTCTGTCACCAGGCTAGAGTGCAGTGGTGTGATCTCGGCTCACTGCAGCCTCCATCTCCCAGGTTCAAGCCATTCTCCTGCCTCAGCCTCCAGAGTAGCTGGGATTACAGACCCGCACCACCACACCCAGCTAGTTTTTGTATTTTTAGTAGAGACGGGGTTTCACCATGTTGGCCAGGCTGGTCTCTATCCCTTGACCTCGTGATCCGCCAGGCTGGGCCTCCCAAAGTGCTGCCATTACAGGCGTGAGCCACAGTACCCGGCCAATACAGCACGTTTTATCTCCTTATTTGATTAACATACTTTCATAAGGTCAGGGAGGCCAGATTCTTGTCTTCCTAGAAGGTTCATGAGCGACCTTGGCAGGCGAAGGGAGAGTTGGCGCTGTCCAGTAGACTCTGGCCCCTTTCTCAGCCCACTCTCCTTGCTGGAGACCCCATCGTTTTCAAAATCCTGTAGTGCTGCCTTGTGTGTACTGTGCGGGCTGGTTTGCCAGAGGGCTTTACTCAGCACCTTTCCACCTTCGCTTTTCCTTCTTCCCTTGGTGCTGTGCTTCTCACTGGATGTCTCTGTGCTCTTACAGCTATCCTAGTGCCATTCCACTGCTACTTTATACTCTACATGTTGCTATTTCGGTGGTGCAAGACAGGCAAGGAGGACGTTTTCTTAATTCTGATTAAGTCTCAGTCTCGGGCAAGTACTGTACTCCTGGGTAAGACTTTCTCGTTGCTCCCTCCCCCAGCTGTAGTCCTGATCCCATCACGGCATTCCTGCGCTCTCTCCAGGGGAAAACATTTGTTCTGCTGACTTTCCCAGCTGGGATGGGTTTTACCCAGTGCCCTGAAGATGACAGTGGTGGCCTCCCCCAGCTGCAATATTCAGGCTTTTATTTCTTACAGTAGACAGGGAGAAGTGTGTAGGTGGGTTTTATGCACCTGCTGTTCTTCTCCTCAAGGCCTGTATATAACGGAAAATTTTTCAGGACTCTCACCAAACATTTTTCAGGGATCCACGATAAAAGCGTGCAAGAGGGTGAGAATTTTCTATATCTTTGTGTTTCCAGAGAGTGTACATTCACTCTCTTGCCAGAGATTACTTAGCCTCCACCAATGCCACAACTATCGAGTTGAACTTTTCCTGTCCAGCAGCTTCTGGTCCAGGTCAGCAAATACTCTATCCCTGTCTCTCTCTCTCAGGCAATTGTCTCTGGGATTTCAGACCAGTTGATGATCCACTGCTCTCAGATCTCTGAGGGGCTCAAAGAAAGCCATAAACATACTGTTTGTCTGCTTTGTTGTTGATAGAGTGGATATGAGGCTCTTTTCAGCTTGCTACATCCTAAGTGAAAAAAATATTTGCAAATCATATATCTGATAAGAGGTTAATCTCACAAATATGTAAGTAACTCCTATAATTGAATAGCAACAAAATTAAAGAACTCCATTAAAAAATGAGCAAATGACCTGAATAGGCATTTCTATAAAGAAGACATACAAATGGCCAGTAGGTATGCTGCTATTAGTCTCTAAAGAAAAAAAAGTCTAAAATCAACACTGATTTATATAAAATGTTATATAACAATAAAATGTTACATCACTTCAGTTATTCCCTGGTAATAGGATTATAGGGAACCTATTTCTTTTGTTTATCTGTACATTCTGATTTTTTCTTATAAAATTTTCTTAATCAGAAAAGGCTTATTAATATTATTTTCATGCAAAAATAAAGAAAAAATGTGAATTTATTTTATAGGATGAGTCAAATTTCTGCTCCCCAGACATACTGTCTAAGAAACCATATGGTTTACTTTTGAAACTGAACACTTGTCTGATCCCTAGTGCAAGGCTAGTGTTTGCCACACGTTGGAAGCGTGGGTTGTTCCCAGGCTGGGGTCAGCGATCTCCTCCTCAGTGAGGTGTGTGAAGTTGTGGAGGCCAACTGGGAAACAGCAACCTGGGGAGATATTGATCAACAAGCACAGCGAACCAAGATCACACAAATAAAGAGTGGCTGGTAATTTCTTCTCCCACCTTCAAACCCCTATCCCCTTCTCCACCTGATTTTGTCATGTCTTACTGCTGTCTCAGATGCAATGTCCCAGGAATGCCTTCTCCATGCTCCCATATATGAGCAAGTTGCTCCTCTTGTGTCCTCTGCTGTCCTCATCTACTAGGGCTAGAGTGGCACTCATCACTTTATCGTATTCTAATGTAGACATCTTTGTCTACCTATAAGGCAATAAGTTTCATGGGAACCAAAGCAAAACCCTTTCATTTTAGCATACCCCCAGTTGCTGGCATGATAAATATTAGTTGATTGAATTCAATAGAACATTTATTTATTTATTTATTTAAAACAGAGTCTCTCTCTGTCACTTAGGTTGGTATAAAGTGGTGTGATCGCTGCTCACTACGGCCTCAACCTCCCGGACTTAAGCTATTCTCCCACCTCAGCCTCCTAAGTAGCTAGGACCACAGGACTGCATAGCATGCCTGGCTAATTTTTCTATGTTTTGTAGAGATGGGGGTCTCCCTACATTGCCCAGGCTGGTCTCGAGCTCGTGGGCTCAAGCAATCAGCCTTCCAAAATGCTGGGATTACAGACATGGGTCACTGCGCCCAGTCTAAAAATTCTTTTTTTTTTTTTTAAGTTGACTTTGGTGTTCCTTTTAATCTGATTCAACCCAAATATGTTGTTTTCCTGCCTCATGTATATGCTCATGACAATTGTCAGTATATGGATAGATGGACACATTCTTATCTTCTCCACTATATATTCAGTACAAGTGACAACTGGGAAAAAATTTTAAAACCAATTATATGTAAGTGTTTCGAATGGTCATTATTTTTAAAAACACTTTCTCAGTCCCAAAAATGCTTGATCAAATATAAGTAATCGATTAGATTTTTCTGCCCTTCAGCTCTAAAGCCTGAAGTAATTGTAGAGTATTCTTTTGTAGATACAATTTACTCCTCTAATGCGGGTTATAATTTCAAGAGCATACTGGAAAAGAATTCCGTGGAAGAATTACATAACCCACATATTTAAATTTAAATTCTAAATATTCATTTTTATTCCATAATTATACAATTAAATTTTAAAGTAACAAATTCTCCTCGATCTTAAAGTGTTTTTTGTTTTATATTTTTTAGTATTTCAATTACAAAACTGCCAGCTGTGCGACTGTATACTCTGTTTTCCCAAAGCATCTTCTAGCTCCTTTAGGATAGCTTGACAGTTACTGCTGATATTTTAATATTATTGCTCATGTGATGTCTGTCATCATTGCTACATTGTAAGCCTCACATGAAAGCAGCACACAAAGCTATAATACCTTGTTCATTGGGATACCCCCAGTGCTTAGCCAGGCTTCAGAATGCAGTAACTATTAATGAATATTCAGTGATGAATTAATATTAATGTGACTTCATTTAAATATTTTTATTTCCATTTATTTCTTAAACTATTAAATCTATATTTGCATTTTAAGAGAAACTCCTTTAAAATAATTGCTGTGTTTATGAGGTTCTTACTCTGGCTTTGGTGCTATTTTTGGCAACAGCAAAGTAATAGCTGATTGATTTATGGGGGAGATAATGGCCATCATTGGTGATTTTCTGTAAAATATCTTCTGAAGTGTCATTCAGCAGAGGAGGTTGCATGGGCAGGAAATAACTCTATTATCTAAGATTTTAGTCACAGGATCGATTACATCTTATGTCTGTCATACAAATATTATCTGTGATGAAGTAAATAGCCCACAAAGTAGCCCAGACATTGTCAATGGTGCTATTTCAACTTTGAAAACCTATGAGACAAGGTCGTCAGTTTTCATGTGTAAAGTGCAATCCCTGCTGTGGATTTTTGTAAGAGACATAGATCCATTGTCTTCCTGGGAAACAAATGTTTGTAATTAACCACACACACACAAAAAAGTAGTTTTTGATGTAAAGTGATTTGTCACAGAATCTGTATGTTGGCGAATGATTTTAGGTTTGGAAGCATACACTGGCATAATTATATTGATTTGGTTTCTTTTACTCCAAAGTTATTCTCGAAGATCTATTCGCTTAGATTTAGTTCTTTAACTGATTTTCTGTGTTTGACTTCTGGCATCAAACCTCAACCTAGATCACAGAAGGAATAAGAAAAATAATCAGAGGCAGCTTCTTTAGGCGATAAACCTTAACCTAAACATTTGGCAAACTACTGCCTTCACTATGACTCCAAGCTAGATTTGTGCTAGCTACATACTTTTTTCTTCACTGGAGGGAGTAGGATGGATGTGGCATATTAGTGAAAAGGCACATACACTCTCTTAATAGATACATTTAATATGCTATTAATTTATTATTAATTAGTAAACTACTACAATTAACATATATAATTAATATGTAAACTACTACAATTAACATATATAATTAATATGTATCATAATTTGAATAGCAACTTTTATATACTAATTTGCAATAAAATAAGTATCAGGAATAAAACATTCCCTTAAAAAAGTTATTCCATAGTTCCTTTTTTTTGTTTTTAGGTCAAGTTTGTTTATAAAGAAAAAAGCTGCGTAGTGCTAAAATATGGTATCAGTTTTTAACCTTCCTCATGTACTGAAGCTTGTTTAGTATTTTTTATTCAACTTTATATGTTGGCCTAGTAAATTAGTAAATTGAGTTCCATAAGCACAAACTCACTTGCGGACACAGTAACCAAGAATCTCTCGACCCATAAGAAGCTCTTGATTAAATGCATTCAGATTAAAATCATATATACATCATTTCTTCCTACACTTTTTGTACAAATTGTGCAACTGATAGAAATGAGAGGTTAAAGCTTGAAACAAAGGCAGGAGTCATAAAAAATGATTTATCACCAATACAATGACTAGTGGAAGCCCACCCTCTACCAGTGAACCCTTGTTTTTATTCTTCTCAATTTTTTCCCTCCATTTATTAATGGAGGAGATAAGTATGTGTGGGATATTGACGTGGAGAAAACAGTGTTTGTTTCTAGGCATAAACACAACTTCATTCCTTACTCTATTACTTTCTAACTGGGTCACCTTGGAAAAACTCATCATGTTTTTGAGCTTGTTTCTTCACCTCAGTAATAGGAAATACAACCCTGGCAACAATACTGTGAGCTTTAAAAAGTGGGGGTTGCTTGTTACAGAACTTGCATGCTTTCAAGGAGTAATTTGGAACATACTCTGTGAAGTGTTTGGAAGCCCCTGCAATGTGCAAACTAATTTATATGCTGAGAAATATACAATGGCTGCAACTTGTGAAGGATTCAATTGTTTATTTTTTTTACTTTTGGCTATTTGCAACAATAAAACACTATTGCTATAGATTAAAAATTATTAGCTGTTAACTAATGGTTGTGTTTTTTTTTTTTTTTTTTTTTCAGGTTTTCACAGAGGCCTTTCACAGTGGAGAAGTATCTTCTAGACTAGGATTCTAGGAGTCCAGACTAGGAGTCTAGAAAATACTTCTTTCTCTTTACAAAAGAAAAGAGAAACATCATTTATGGGAGGGTTAAATACATGTTTAATATATTTAAAAATATACGTATTTATATTTTGAAACACTTGCTGTGTTTCAACTGGAACAGGAGCTTAGATCTCTAACTTCCCAAGGGAAAAAAACAGAGGCAGATGACTCTAAAAAGTTCCCACAGCTAGACAGTGTCAGGATATGGCTAAAATACTAGTGAATGCTCTTATGAACTTTGGAAGGCAGAATATGACCCCCTAAAGGCGTCTATGTTCTAATCCCTGGAAACTGAATATGTTACTGTATTAGTCTGTTCTCACGTTGCTAGCAAAGACAAACTCAAGACTGGTTATTTTATAAAGGAAAGAGATTTAATTGACTCACAGTTCAGCATGGCTAGGGAGGCATCACAATCATGGCGGAAGGTGAAGGAGGAGCAAAGACCTGTCTTACATGGCAGCAGGCAAGAGAGAGTGTGCAGGGGGACTGGCCTTTATAAAACCATCAGATCTCGTGAGATTTATTCACTATCACGAGAACAGTATGCGGACAACCCGCCCCCATGATTCACTTACCTCCCACTGGGGTTCCTCCCATGACATGTGGGGATTATGGGAGCTACAATTCAAGATGAGATTTGGGCACGGACGCAGCCAAACCGTATCAGTTATCTTACACGGCACAGGGAAATTAAGGTTTGTTGGTGAGATTAAAGCTGCTAATCAGCTGACCCTGAGATGGCAAGATTATCCTGGACTATCTCCGAGGTCTAATGGAATCACATAGATTTTTATCAGTATAAGAACCAGGCGAGAGAGAGAGAGTCGGTGGGGACATCTGAAGACATAAGATTCTGCCTTTGAGGTTGGAGAAAGGGGTCAGGAGCCAAGGAATTCAGATTCCCTGTAAAAGGCAAGGATGTGGACTCTTCTTTAAGAAGGACTGCAACCCTGCTGACAACTTCATTTTAGCCCAGTGAGACCCATGTTGCATTTCTGATCCCCAGAACTGTATGATACATTTTTGTTGTTCTTAGCCACTAAGTTTGTGGTGATTTGTTGCAGCAGCAAGAGAAATCAAATCTACCAATATATCAAATTTTTTCCTGGAACATTTCAGTTCAGGATCTTGAGTCTTTAAGGGTTAATATAATCTGGCAAGCTGGATGCACTTCCCTTTTAGACATAACCACCAAGATAGGCTTGTTGTTCCAGTCAAATTTTAACTGCCATCCCGAGGATGTGTGTAATGCAATTATAGAAGATGTAAGTACTGTTAACAAAGAAAAAGGAAATTGAACAAAGTAAAAAGTTAAAGGCAGACTGAGTGATCAAAGATATATTTGGAAGACATTCTTAGGAAAACAGTACCAAGCAGGAGCTAAAAAAATTACTTTCTTAGCATCATAGAGTAAGGATTAGAAGACAAGGCAAAGACAGAGAAAATTTGAAATACCCCTAGGAAAGTTTCACTGTTGGGACACTGCCACTGCTGTGAAGCAAGCTTTTACTGTTAGAGAGTTATCGACTGAATAAACCCACAGCCCAGCTCAGGATGGCTACGTGGTTCACAGATTATCAAGAAGGAGAAACAAGTGACACAAAATCTCAGAAAGTGGGCTGATGGAGCCGAGAGAGAGGGCAATTTTGCATCAAGGGTGAAAAGGGAGTGAGCAAGAGTCTGCAAATTGGCCGGGTGTGGCGCCTCATGTGTGTAATCCCAGCACTTTGGGAGTCCGAGGTGGGCCGATCACTTGAGGCCAGGAGTTTGAGACCAGGCTGGCTAATATGGCGAAACCACACCTCTACTAAAAATACAAAAAAAATTAACCAGGCCTGGTGGTACATGCCTGTAGTCCCAGCTACTCAGGAGGCTGACGCAGTAGAATTGTTTGAACCCAGGAGGTAGAGGTTGTAGTGAGCAAGATCACACCACTGCACTCCAGCCTGGGTGACAGAGCAAGACTCTGTCTTAAAAAAAAAAAAAAAGAAAGAGTCTGCAAGTTATATTAGAAGTGTATTAGTTGCCTATTGCTATTATAACAAATTACCACAAACTTAGTGGTTTAATACAACACAACTTTATACCTTTACAATTTTGAAGGTCAGAAGTCTTTTATTAATCTCATAAAGCTAAAATTAAGGTGTTAGGAGGACTTGTCCTTTCCAGGGGCTTTAGGGGAGACTCTGAATCGATTCCTTGCCTGTTGTAGGTATCAGAGATGACTGGCATTCTTTGGCTGTGGTCACATGACTCTAGTCACCGGTTCTGTTGTCACATCACTTTTTCCTTCCTTTGACCTTTTACCTCTCTTTCTTAAGAACCCTGTGTTTACACATTAAGCCCACCCAGATAATCTAGGATAATCTTTCCATCTCAACATCCTTTACTTAATTACATCAGCAAAGCCCCTTTTGCCACACAAGATAACATATTCACAAATCCTAGGGACTAGGATCAGAACATCTTCTGGGGAGCATTATTCAAAAGCCCACCACAGAAAAGTAGTCACATAGAATTTCCTGTAATTTAGACATATAACTAAACTTGGGTTAAGAGGTTTCATTTTTTCATGTTTCAGGTACTTTTTGAAGTCCTGGAAAAGGGGAATGTGGAACCTGGAAACAGTCCATGCATTATCTGGAAGAATTCAGAATCTGTTACGTGAATTTACCATGAGGGTTGGATTTCCTCTAGATGCAGGTATTTCACATAGCAACATAGAAGCATTGCTGCAGATGCTATTAGCATCTAGAGCAAAACCCTCAAGCTCACCAGCGAGGTTGCTATGTAAAGTACCTGTGTCTACAGGAAATGCAGCCCTTGCAATTCAACATACATGAGCAAAAGATACTGCCACTGGCTGGGTTGGTGGCTCACGCTTATAATCCCAGCACTTTGGGAGGCCGAGGTGGGTGGATCATGAGGTCAGGAGATCGAGACCATCCTGGCTAACACAGTGAAATCCCGTCTCTACTAAAAATATAAAAAAAATTAGCCGGGTGTGGTGGCACGGACCTGTCGTCTCAGCTACTCGGGAGGCTGAGGCAGGAGAATCGCTTGAACCTGGGAGGCAGAGGTTGCAGTAAGCCAAAATCATGCCACTGCACTCCAGCCTGGGCAACAGAGTGAGATTCAGTCTCAAAAAAAAAAAAAAAAAAGATGCTGCCACCATCAAGGTTCTCGCCATTTGCTGTCCTGTTGTTCTCTATATCTTCAGTCACTGCTCACTATACGTTCTGAGAGATGAAAACTGAAGCCACGTGAGTGAAGTAGGAGTTTAAATTGCTCTAGCCATTAAGCAATTTATCAGCCTTTCTGTTCATTTGCATGTAAGCCCATGTATATCTGTGCATGTGTAAAGGAAACTACAGAAAATGATAACTTTGTCGTCTAGAATGAACTTCTTAAATTTGAATGTTAATTTCAGTGATGACAGTTTACTGACAATTGGTGTTTAAAATGATCCATAACCCAACTCATTTTTGATAAATATTTCATATTTATTATAAAATTTTATAGCTGAAGTTATTTTATTTTTTTCTTTCAATGTAAGTTTGTCAATGTCTAGTATGTGCAAATACTCATTTACTTATCAATTGCAATTGCATTGCACTTGGTACTGTGGATACATCAGTGAACAAAGAAGTTATAATTCATTTTCCTATGGAACTTTTGTCCTAGTTTGGAAGGCAGACAAACAAGTCAAAACAAACTGTTCAAATAAATGTCTGTATATACAATAAATATGTTGAAAAAAGTCATAGTATTAAAATTCTTTTCCCATGTGCTCTCAGATAAAGCAAATTTTAAGTTTCTATGATTATTGGAGGCATTAAAATTCAGCATGCAATTCTTGTTTTTATTCAATAAGTATGAAAGTAAATCTTGTTGTAAATGTCCATTCTTGGAAAATACCTGTCTTAACTTTTCCCTCAATTTTGGCGTTTCTGTTTTAAAAGAAGGCTGGTGGCACTAAGAGATTTCCATACCCCAAGCAGCTACGTCTCCAGTCTTTCACCTCTTAGAAAATGTTATCACAGTTTCCCAATACTTCCAGCAAACAACCAGATTATTATCCTTGATCTCTCCCATTTTTATCCTCTATGAACAGAGATAGAGGGTGGTCAGTGAGCAAGGAGGCTCCAGATTTGGTGGACATAATGAAGAATTGATCATTCCAATGCTATTTTCATAATTTCTTACATTTCTGGTATGAATGTGCTTGGAATCTTTAAGATGACTATGAGGGCTGTGAAGGTAGAAACGTTCTATGTGTTTTTTATTCTGAGCGATTGCAATAGAAGAGTAAGCAGGAAATTGAACCAGGATCAAAGACTTCAAAGAGATAAACCAAAGCAGGTGTCTAGAAAGGCTTAAAGGCATTGATGGAGAGGAGGTGTCAGCTAGAGGCAAATGGGGCTGGAAAGACTGAATGCAGTATCAGTGGATACGATGGGGTAATTAACAGAGGCATCAAAGCAGAGTGGCTAAAGAAACACAGACTTTGAAGTAAAGAGGTACTGCATTCAAATATTCAGTTTTCCACTTGAGATTTGCCTCTTGTAGTCCCATTTTCCTCATGATAACATGTAGATTATAATACTGTTTATCTTAAAGATTTGTTGTTTCGGTATTAAATGAAGTTTTAGATAAGATAATGGATGCAGAGCACGTAGTATATTGCTGGCATCCAGTTGTCACCAGAGGTGGAGTCACTGTAATGCTAGCAAAATCAGAAGCTTCAGCGTCCCTCCCATCAGTGGTCTGTTCCACATCTGTGCAGAAGTCCCGGTAATGTGCTGATGTGGTCATCTTTTGGACAACATTTGTGAAAGTAAAATATTTTGACTTCAATTTATTAAATGTGTTATCTCTTTTCACTGTGACTGCTTTTCTGTTATATTACCCCTTTGTTTCAGAGGGAGAAAGAGGGACCCATGTGACTGCAGAAAAGAACTTTAAAAATAAATAAAAGAAAGTAAACCATTTCAGAAATACAAGACTCAAAAAATAGATTACACAGAAAGTTTAAGAGCATACAAAGACTCAAAAAAATAGATAACATGGAAAATGTAATAAGATACATGGAAGGAAAATAGAACAATAGCCAGGAGAATGAAAATTAGATAAAAGAAAAAGTAATATGGGTGAGAGTAAAAGTGGTTCAAATGGAAGCCAGAAAATGATGTTTCAACATACATGCAATTGGGGTCTTTGAAGAAGAAAAACATCAAACCATTTAAAAAAACATAATTAAAGTAACTAAAAGAGTATAATCGGATCATTTAAAACACAAGGGATAAAAGCTTGAGGTGATGGATACCCTATGTACCCTGATGTGATTATTATGCTTTGAATTCATGTATCAAAATATCTCATATAACCCATAAATATATACACTTGTTATATACCCACAAAATTAAAAAAAAAAAGAGAGAACTAATATTGAAAACTAAAATCCAAAAAAAATCTTTTTGGAAATAAAAAAATGAAACTTCTAAAATTCTTATTAAAAGAGTTCATCTCAAAAAATTGATTTGATAGTAAACTGAAATCTTTCTTAGTAAAGTTGTTTGTCTTTAAGGATGAAGAAAGAGATCCACAGGGCCTTCAGGCGAAGAGATCAAAGTACCTTATAAAGGTAACAAAATTCGGCTGTTTTTGACTCTTCAGGAACTGAATGTAAAGCCAGTGTGCTACAGAACAGCATTTTCAAAAAACACGAAGATAGATGACCCAAGAAAATAATTTCCAGCCAAGCTATCCTTGAAATACCAACACTATAGAAAAAAACAGTTTTAAATATGTAACTACAAAGGAAATCCTAAATACATCAACCACTCCCCAAAATTCAAGTGTATGGTGAGTTTCATCCACCCAGGAGACAACTGGAGAAACTTCGGCCAGAAGACTGGTGGTGAACATTTAACATATTTAGTTGTAAAATTATGACCAAACTGAGAATGGTGACACGGATGGGAGAAAGCCAAGTAAACATTATACGTTCTGAAAAGGTGGAAGGAATACAATTTTAAAAATAGGAAGACAAGGGAGAGTGAATGGCGAATGTTGCATAAGATCATTGAATTTTATCATTAGTAAGTGAAAATCAAAAGAACCAGCCAAAACAGACAAACCAGATGGTAAAAGATTAAGTAAGACAAAAGAAGATTAACAACAGTGTAAAAGGTTTGAATACAAAGATTTCTACTCAAATCAAAATAGAAATCTTCCTAAACACTAAAAGACATTTTGAAACATAAATACACCATTTAGAGAGAGACTTAGTAAATATTACACAATACATATAGTGACTCTATCTTAATATGATAGGAGTATAGCTTCCAGTTCAGATGAAGAATATTGCAATACAATGCTGCTATCAATGAAAGAATCAGAACAAATTGGATGATCTATTAGTCTGTTCTCACATTGCTATGAAGAACTACTGGAGATTGGGTAATTTATAAATAAAAAAGGTTTAATTGGTTCACGGTTGAACAGGCTGTACAGGAAGCATGACTGGGGAGGCTTCAGGAAGCATACGGTTGTGACAGAAGGCAAAGGGGAAACAAGCATGTCCTACAAGACTGGAGCAGGAGGAAGAGAGTGCAGGGGAAAATGCTACACATTTTCGAACAGCCAGATCTCATAAAAACTCACTCATTATCATGAGAACAGCAAGAGGGAAATTCACCCCCATGATCCACTCACCTCCCATCAGGCCCCTCTTCCAACACTGGAGATTACAATTCAATTTGAGATGACATTTGGGCAGGGACAGAAATCTAAACCATATTAGATAAGCTATATAATCATGTTTTTCAAACTCCCAAAAGAATTAAGGACACAAGAAGATATAAATGAACTTAACTTTAGAAACTAACAAGATCTTAACAAAAGAGAAGACAAAATAGTTATCTTATGACTAAAGGAGTGTGAAAAAGGAAAATGCACCATTAGAAGGATGAGAAAACCAGCCCAATCCTTAACACACTTTTAACAGTTGCATTGGAGCTGGCATGACAGTTTGACATTTCATTACAGGTCTAAGAATGGCCACTGCAATATCTCAGTGTGATGGCTAATTTTATGTGTCAACTTGACTGGGCTAAGGGATGCCTAGGTAGCTAGTGAGGTATATTTTTGTGTGTGTATTCCAGTGAAGAAATTTCTGGAAGAGGTTGACATTTAAATCAGTAGGTTGAATAAAGAATATCTGCCCTCATCAATGTAAGTGGGTGCTGTCCAAACTGTTGAGGGCCCAAATTGAGCAAAAAGATAAAAGAAGGATAAATTATCTCTTCTTGTGCTGAGACATCCATCTTCTCCTGCCCTCAGACATTGGAGCTCCAGGTTTGGAGTTGGACTAAATTACTAAATTACCTCAACCTCCATAATGTGAGCCAATTGTCGTAATGTAATATAATAGAAAATAACTATCTATGTATCTATCTATCTGCCTATCTGCCTATCTATCTATCTATCTATCTATCTATCTATCTATCTATCCATCCATCCATCCATCTATTTATCAATTGTCTTTCCTATTGGTTCTGCTTCACTGAAGAACCCTAACTAATACAGAGAGCAACAAACTTCTATGAAGTACTTCTTCCTTGTGGCCTGACAACTGCTATTGTTAGTTAATATTTTAATTGTTCAGTAGAAAATGGGGTGATCTTGCTTCATCATAATGTACATGTAATGCTTTTGTCAAATCAACTGGTTTTATTGCTTTAATGACACAAAGCTTATTCTCTCTCCTATTTTTTCTAGTCATAGTTTCCCATTGCCAGCCTTTTGATACAAGTTTTACTTTCCCTCTGGCTGTTTCATAGGAGTGCTATAAAGATGAAGTGAGATAATGCATGAAAAGAGTTTCCCACAGTTTTTGACATATAGCAAGTGATAACTACAGGAATAATTATTATTAAAGATAATCTTTTTTTTTTTTTCCAAGTAGGAGCAGAGAGGAACATTCTTTAAGCTCATTCACCTCCTCTTCAAAACCTACATTTTAAGTTCATGTATTTGAAACTTCCCTGAGGCAAGAAGCTTTCTGACTGCTGGAGAGAAAACCTGTCACCAGCAATTCACTGATTTCCCTTAAACCCCACAAAGCAAGGGCCTATTTGCTGGATCTCAACTCAGCATGGGGAAAGTACTTGGGCCTAACTAAAAACAATTGATTTAATTAGAACTGGAACATTTTATATCAATAAATGACAACAGGAAGATCAGGATTGCTTAAGAGGAATGAGTTATGGGTGTATGGTTTGCTAAAAAATGTTTGGATGGTTTAACTTCTTTATAAAGATATATAGCCTAAATCATATTATTGCAGTAAAGATCTTCATATTGGCCCAGTGGAAATTGTGAAGAGGCCATGTTTGGTGTTCCCATTTCTTGTCTCTCATTCTTACTCTTCATACCATATCTCTAGCTATTCTGAATTCAATTTTATAAGCCTCTACCCTTAGCTGTCACTATTGTTTGAGTGTTCCTGCTAAAAGTCTTAATTCCCAATGTGGCAACATTGAGAGGTGGAATCTTTGAGAGGCAGGGCCTAATGGAAGGTGTTTGGGTCATGGAGTGTCTGCTCAGATAGTTTGGTGCTGCTCTTCTGAGATTAGATTAGTTCTCTGAGGAATGGACTAGTTTCAGTGACAGTGGGTTGCTATAAAGTGAGGTTGCCTCTCACGTCTGTCCCTACTGGCATTCACCCACTTCCCATTTCTGCTTCTCCACCATGTTGTGACAGAGCATGAGGCCCTCCCCAGAAGCCAAGCAGATACTGGTGCCATGCTTTTTGGACTTCCCAGCCTCCAGAACCACGAACCAAGTAAACTTTTTTCCCTTTATTACTCAGTCTTGAGTATTCTGTTACAGCACTACAAAATGGACCAAGATAACTGCCTTCTATCTTTCCTCTAAAGGGCTAGCTGATAAAATTTTAGAATTGTTAATCATCTCTGTCATATTTGAATGGACAAACACTTACAAAACAAAATGAAAAAGGCAACTTTTCAGTTCTGGATTCCTGAAGGACACCATTAACACACTTGGTTGACACATATATTTTTTCCTCTTTATTTTCCCCAGAAAACTAAACACAACATCTAGGAATTTATATGTAGTTTACAGTCATTCATAACATGTCTCAGTCACATTAGAAAAGGTAATTAAATATAGATGTATGAACTCAAGCAAGCCTCTTACCTTCTTGAGACCTTAGATTAATTCTTTGTAAAATGAGGGAATTAGACAAAGTGACATTGAAGGCCACTCACACCCAATATTCTCTAATGAGATGGTCCTTAAAAATTCACCATCTTTAGATGACTATTTGGTGATCTGTATGCAAGAAAGATAAAGAATTTTAAATGCAAAACTTTTTTAAACGGAGAAAGAGAGAGAGAGAGGTTGTGGATGTGTGTGTGTGTGTGTGTGTGTGTGTGTGTGTGTGTGTGTGAGAGAGAGAGAGAGAGAGAGAGAGAGAGAGAGAGAGAGATGGTGAGTCATGAGGCCTGTGTGGTGCTGTTCTTACTGATGAAGAATCTTGCCTCTCATAGCCAGGCTCTTGGCAGTTTCAGCATCTATATGTAAAATATCTAATGGCAAGTGGAAGGCTTTCTTAACATGACTTCTTGACTTCTTAAGAATGAATCAAACCAAATTCTGGAACAAGAGCTATGTACATGAATATGTGCAACTCTAAATGTGATATTATTTAACATTGTCTTAATTTCCTCGTTAACTTGGACCAGGTTTTCCCTTAGTGTAACTAAGGGAATAGTCTGGACATTCTCTGTCTCTTGAGAAAGTTCTAGAGTATTTAAACTTTTAGGACAAAATGACTCTTTCTCGCCTGGGGACCAAGGTGAAAATGATTCTGTTGTTCCTTGAAGTGGCAATTTGGGACTTTAATGTTTAGCCATTTCATGCCCATATGCTTGGAGGCTGCTTTTGCTTCATGGTGTGTAAAGTCCTCTACACAGAAGACCTGGTGACTTACGCATCTGGAAGCGATGATTTGATACCTCAGATGGTTTATATCTATTTCAGAACGACTGCAACTATAAGAATCCCCCAGATCATTGAATTCTGTGACAATTCCCCACTCCTGAGACGAGATCCAGCATTGCTGAGAGCCTCTTTCTTGATCTGACCTTTGCAATTTGGTTTCTTGCTTACCATCTCTTTCCCTTTATGTTCTTAGTGTCTGACCTCTCCATTGGATTTGTCTTTCAGTGCTTGCTTTTATTTTTCAGCTAGTGGCTTGGTATCTCTCTCCCTCATTAACATTTCTTTTCCCTGCTTACTTCAGAATGAATTAAAGTCACAGAGATGAATGATTCCTTGCATCTGAGACTCTCTGTTCCAGGTATAACTTTTTCTGCTTTTAGCAGAAAAAGTTTTCCTTCTGGGGCAGGACCCTGCTGCAAACTCTCAATTCCTAGCAGCTAAAAGTTTAGGTTTGGGGTCCTTATTTTTAGCTTTTATTGAATTTATTTTATTGCTCTTTTTAATGGATTATGTCCCTCCAAGTTCCAAACCCCTGTACTCATTTTGTAACATTATTTAGAAATAAATTCATTGCAGGGAAAGGATTCCTTATTTCATAAATGGTGCTGGGAAAACTGGCTAGCCATATGTTGAAAGCTGAAACTGGATTCCTTCCTTTCACCTTATACAAAAATTAACTCAAGATGGATTAAAGACTTAAACATAAGACCTAAAACCATAAAAACCCTAGAAGAAAACCTAGGCAATACTATTCAGGACATAGGCATGGGCAAAGACTTCATGACTAAAACACAAAAAAGCAATGGCAACAAAAGCCAAAATAGACAAATGGGATATAATTAAACTAAAGAGCTTCTTCACAGCAAAATAAATTATCATCAGAGTGAACAGGCAACCTACAGAATGGGAAAAAATTTTTGTAATCTACCTATCTGACAAAGGGTTAATATCCAGAATCTACAAAGAACTTAAAAAATTTACAAGGAAAAAACAAACAACCCCATCAAAAAGTGGAC
>NW_016807134.1:486252-498395 GCF_001698545.2 Rhinopithecus bieti | reverse complement strand
GGGGGGCGGGTGGGGAGCTAGGGGAGGGAGAGCATTAGGAGAAGTACCTAATGTAAATGATGAGTTGATGGGTGCAGCAGCCAACATGGCACATGTATACCTGTGTGATAAACCTGCATGTTGTGCACATGTAGCCTAGAACTTAAAGTATAATAAAAAAAAAGAAAATGTAAAAAAATAAATAAAAATAAGAAGTAAAGTCATTGCAGATATAATTAGTTATGATGAGATCATACTGAAGTAGGGTGTGCCCTTAATTAGATATGACTGGTATTCACATAAGACAACATAATACAGATATATACAGGGAGCACACCATGTGAAAAAGGAGGCAGAGATCGGAGTGATGCATCTACAAACCAAGGAATGCCAAGAATCACTGGCCCTCACCAGAAGCGAAGAGATGGGCATTGTTATGGACTGAATGTTGCCCCTCCTCCAGCAAATTCATATGTTGAAGTCTTAGCCCCCCAGTGTCTCAGAATATAATTTTATTTGGAGATAGGGCATTTGAATAGGTAATTAAAATGAGGCCATTAGGGTGTGCCCTAATGCAATTGACTGGTGTCCTTATAAGAAGAAGAGATTAGGACACAGAGAGGGATACCAGGGGTTTGTACACATGAGAGAATGACCACATGAGGAAGCAGCAAGAAGGTGACCATCTATCATCCAAGTAGAGAGACTGCAGAGGAAATCAACCCTACAGACACCTTGATCTTGGAATTCCAGCCTCCAGAACATTGAGAAAATAAATTTCTGTCATTAAAGTCACCCAGCTCATGGTGTTTTGTTATGACCACAGCCCTAAGAAACTAATACAGACATGAAGTAGCCGCTCAGGTCTCAGAGCTCCCAGAAGTAATCGCCTCAGCTGATATCTTGATTTCAGACCTCTGGCCTCTGGAACTGCGACAGAATAAAGTTCTGTTGTTAAGGCTGGCATGAAACCATCCTCTCGCCATTTCTATCACCCTCTTCTTGACCCGCATCTGTTGTCAGTCCATTCCATAATTTATTTGACAAGTATTTACTGACTTCACATATACTAGCATTAACTGTGCTTTATTTGGTGACTACTGTGTCTGTCTTTAGCAAGATATTTGAGACAGGATGAATAATGATTAGTAAGATTCTGCTTGTATTAGCCATCTATTTTTCCAAAGTCCTGTATAATAACCTCAAAATTCATGTCTTAAAGCAAGAAGCATTTTTTTTTAAACGGTTAGTGAGTGCACTTGATACTGAAAGAAGATAAAGTACCGTTGGAAGGATTTGAGTTTGCTTGCACTAGCATGAAGGTTGCCTTAGTAAGAATATTCCTTCTGCTATGAATAGCTGAAGGAGCCTAATGTGATAGCATGAAAGGATTGAATGTTTAAAATTCATACCTATTGTAAAAACAACTTGATTTTATAAAGCTTGGTCATTTCTGCAATTCAATTCCAATTCCTTAAAATACAGGAAATGGCGACAGAATATAAAATTCTAAGGCTTTCTCTAGAGGAATTCAAACTTAAAAGAGTATAAAACAAAACAAAAAAACAGTAGTATAAATATCAAATACTTGAATGGTGTTTTTTTTTTTTTGAATTTGAGACAGAGTCTCACTTTGTTGCCCATGCAGGAGCGCAGTGGCTCAATCTCATCTCACTGCAACCTCTACCTCCCAGGCTTAAGTGATCCTCCTGTCTCAGGCTCCCAAGTAGCTGGGGCTACAGGTTTGCACCATTATGTTCAGCTAAGTTTTGCATTTTTTTTGTAGAGATGAGTTTTTCTATGTTGCCCCAGGCCAGTCTCAAAGTCCTGGACTCAAGTGATCCGCCCGCCTGGGCCTCCCAGAGTTCTGGGATTATAGGCATGGCCACCATGCCCTGCTTGAATGGTGCTTTTCAACTGTGAATGAGAATTTTCATGAATGGCTTCAGAGTCTAAATGTGCTTTTTTATAAAGACACAGCAAATTGAGATGAAAGGGAGAATGATAATTAGAAACTTTTTTTTTTTTCTGGTACATTTGTATCAATAGTTGTTTCTAAAGTCCATAAAGTAAATAAAAGATTTCAGAATGATGGGATCTCTCTATATTCTTGAGGTGTTAAGAAAAACCACATGTGTTTACAAAGGCAGAGATGGTGAAATAATTTTAACACAGAAGTCCGAATAAATATGAAATATATCTTCATTGTTGATATGCTTATAGATACAAAGAAGAATATATTATAGAAAAAGTAAAGCTCAAGTCCCATCTCTAAGGGTTTGTAATAAAAATAATAGTAGGTTTATATTTCCTGATCCTGTATCTCAAAATTGAAAAACTGGGGCTTTAGGATTTCCTGCCAAAACTTCTATTAGATGGATACCTTGGTGACAAGATTTGTGTAATTTTTTATCTCCTAGAAACCTTGCATTTGGAATTTACTCTCTGTATAAAATATTTGATAAAATAAATGGAAAGAAAAGAGAGCAATGGTTTAACACATCAGAGCAGGCAATCTTAGTCTTTCTTTTTCGTGGGGAAAATACCTGGGGTCCTGTCTTATTGTTAGTGACATTAAATCAGCAATGGTGTTTTTGGTATGAAGCATTTGACAGAACACAATTTGCCCACTGACACCAAACATAGCAGAGGAAGAAGAACCCACCAGAACCTTCAGTTCTGCTCTGTATGAGGGCATGTCAGATACCCTGGCACTTTTAGTGATCTATTTGGGTGTGACAAAGATAAAATTGAATTTAAAATCAATTATTACTCATTGTAAGGTATAGATGAAGACAAGATAATTCTTTTCTGTCCATTTTCTTTTTTTTTTTGAGACTGAGTCTCGCTCTGTCACCCAGGCTGGAGTGCAGTGGCCAGATCTCAGCTCACTGCAAGCTCTGCCTCCCGGGTTCACGCCATTCTCCTGCCTCAGCCTCCCAAGCAGCTGGGACTACAGGTGCCCGCCACCTCGCCCAGCTAGTTTTTTGTATTTTTTAGTAGAGACGGGGTTTCACCGTGTTAGCCAGGATGGTCTTGATCTCCTGACCTCGTGATCCGCCCGTCTCGGCCTCCCAAAGTGCTGGGATTACAGGCTTGAGCCACCGCGCCCGGCCTTTTTCTGTCCTTTTTCTATGAACATCTTCAGAAAGGAATGTGGAATTCTAGGAATTCCCTAAAATGTAGATGTGGCCACTCTGAGATTTGGAAAGTGCTGTTAAATACAGAAGTCACTCACTGGGACCAATAGCAGGAGCTGGATTGTGGGCTGTACTATTCAGAAGCCTTTCATTTTGGGGTTAGTGACAAAATGCACCATGATAACTTTTGAGTCAAATCATCTCTGTGCTAATAAATAAAACATTACTCCTTATTACTTTCCCATTTCCTTCTCTTGCCCATGAGCATTTTGAAACACTTGGATTCTTCCAACACATTAAACTAGAAATTTGTTTTGATTGAAATGTATTAGCCATTAAGTTCGCATAAATATTATCTAAAATGAAAATGTATTGCTCAATAATGCAGACAGGAGATTTAGATAATGAATATATATATATATATCTATATATAGAGAGATATATATATACAATTATTTTCCAGACTCCTGATTGAAAATTGATTTTATACTCATTACTGCTTTTTAACTATGCTTTTGCAAGGACTTTCTCTATTTACCCTGATCCTTAAAATATTGTAGAACATATAAAACATGCTATAAAGGAAGTACACAACAATAAAATAGAAATGATTTATAATCTCAACAACTGCAATTAGTAGTAAAAGTGTAAATCCTGTCCTGGACTAAAAGTGAAAAATCAGCTTGCATTGAGAAAGAAAACAGCAGTCTATGAATCAGGATAGACATAAAGCCCATTGCAATGTTAAAAGGAAACATGGTTCCTCCTTGGTCAAGCAGCAGCTATGAAATGCCAAAATAATTCCTTCTTTCAGTTTTTTTGAGTGGCTACTACTTTCTTACCAATGACACCCCTCACCTCCCTTGCTTTCTCATCATTAGACGATACCATTGCTACCCTTATCTCATGTGGGCACCCACTTCCTAATGGCTATAGTCTGAATGTTTGTGTTTTCTGAAAAGTTATATTTTGAAATCCTAACACTTAAGGTGATAATATTAGGATTTCGGGCTTTGGAAAGGAGGGGGTTAGATGAGGAAGGCACAGCACTTGTGAATGGGAAAGTGCCTTTATACAGGAAGCCAGAGAGAAGCCTTTCATCCCTTCTGCCATGTAAGGTTACAGTGAAAAGGTGGCTGTGTATTAATCAGAAAGTAAGTCTTCACCAGAGCCTGACTTTGTCTGTGCCTGGATATTGGACTTCCCAGCTTCCAGAGCTATGAAAAACAAATTTCTATTGTTTACAAGTCACCCAGTTTATGGCGTTTTGTTACAGCAGCCTGAATAGACAAAGGCACTAATTAGCCCCTACTTCTAATCCTGCTTCAGAAACAGCAGCCACTCCAAAGTGGACTCTATTCCTTAAACCCACTGCTGAATGTCTGAGTGGGGACCTTGATATGGTTTGGCTGTGTCCCCACCCAAATGTATCTCAAATTGTAATCCGAATTGTATCCCCACGTGTTGAGGGAGGGACCTGGTGAGAGGTGATTTGGTCATGGGGGTGGTTTCCCCAGTGCGATTTTAATAATAGTGAGTGAGTTCTCACAAGATCTGATGGTTTTATAAGGAGCCTTCCCCACTTTGTTCTCTCTCTCCTGCCGTCTTGTGAAGAAGTTGCTGCTTCCCCTTCACCTTGCACCATGATTGTAAGTTTCCTGAGGCTTCCCCAGCCGTGTGGGAACTGCGAGTCCACTAAAACTCCTTTCTTTATAAATTACCCAGTCTCAGAGGAGTTTCTACGGCAATGTGAAAACGGACTCATACAAACTCATACCTGACAAAAGTCCCCTTCTTCTCCCTCTTCTTTAGTGGCATTTGCAGTTATCCTGGAGCTCCCCTTCTCACTGCATTAAGGCAGAACAATCTGCTTTTGCATTCTTCTCTTCTTCCGTGTAATGGATTCCAGGCCGATCTTCTATGACAAGATATAAATGACATAAATGACTGAAAGTTTATTGGAAATGTAAGGTAGATTCTTGACTTCAGCATTGGGATGGTTTCCAGATAAAAAGAAATCATACTTGATTTTTAAATAGTGCAGCAAGAGGTAAGACCTCATTAAAATATCAAGCAATAGTGCCACATATGAGAGATGCATATTTCTCTCAATGACAAATATATGGTTGATCTTGTTATAAGCAAAGCAGTTAACAGGAGGGAATAACAAGAAGTAGTATTACAGAGTGAGGATAAAGTCTATAGGATTGCTCAAGCCTGGGTGTGAATCACAAATAGGCAACTTATTAACTGTGTGATTTTGGGTTCAGATTCCCTTTAGGTAATATCTGCTTCTCAGGATGGACTGTGAAGGAGAGACTATAATGCCAGTTATAACCATTAGGGAATTGATGAATGGTAGACACTATTGTTTCTTTCATTGTAACCACCAGGTTAGCAATCATTTGTGCACAATTACACACATCCCTACGTGCATTCACATATGTACATCCTCAGACATTTGTTCTCAATGACATCCTTAACTCAGCACACACACCTATGTTCATATCTTCTGTCTGACATTTGAGGATATTGTTCTCATTTTTATAAAAGTTAACCTTTGTGAGAACCCAGTTATGTTAAAAAGCAGAGAGATGTGAAATAGAACACTCTGTTATATAGATTTCTGGGCTTCACCTATGTAATGATGTAAACTATGTGCAATAAGACAAAAATCCCAGATGGTGCTGGGATCTCTATTTTTGGACTTGTTTTAGCACCTGGAAACCTACGCTACTTGCATAATTATTTCCCTTTAACTAAGAACCCTCAATAGCAGTAGTATTGTCAATAAATATTTTTAACTAGATATGATCATATATTAATTATACATCAATTAGCACGTAGTCTTCACATTTCATATCCTGTTGACAATCTTTTAGTTTCTGTGAACAAACGTCTCAAAGTAAGTCTGTCTTTAGTCATACATGAATAGATACAATTCTCAGGGTGTGTGGGGAAGCATCTGTCTACCTCTCAGCATTGAAAATTCTTTTGCTCACTCCATATACCTGGTGCCTACAAAAGTTTTGCTCATTTCCTTTAGAGTGCTGGGCCCTTTTAAAATGGGAATGTTTGTGGGAAGATGACTCTATAATATGCTGGAAATTCTTTATACATACTCTTAATTCGATATTGGAGAGTAAGCTTTAATTGGAGAAAAGGAGAATTAATGTGTGAAGATACTGGATATCAGAGAAAGGTGAACTAGCTCTCTGAACAGTAAAAGAAAAATTTTACCAAATCAGTATAGTGGTAACCCTGGAGTATAATCCTGACAATGTCATAATTTACTGGTGAAATACTGCTTCTACCCAATCAACACAGGCTTTGGATTTGCCTGTATAGCGTACTTACGTATTGCCTAATTCAAGTGAATAGTATTGTCTGTGTGCAATGCTACAATTGGTCCTCAGACACCAGCCTACATTGATTTTCATTGTTTAAAACTTCTACCAACATCATCATACTTACAGACAATATTTATTCAGTGTCTACTATGTTACAGCCATTATAATCACCATGATGTATATCTTTACTCAATTACACTACTTCCCAACAGTTCAATGAGGAAGGTGTATGTTGTTATTTTATAGATGTAGAACCAAATATAGAACATTTATATAGCTTGCTGTTATTATTAGGGTTACTAAGTGGCGGAACTAACCCAATTGTCTTTGAAGCCAAAGCTTATGCTTTTTACCACTGCTTTCCCTGCTCGGATGACTTTCTTCAATTTGCTCTCAGCTGTTTTAACCTAAAGGTGTTTCTCAGAGTTTGTGCATGGGAGTTGGGGTCTGGAAGTCTATTGTTACCATGCAATCATGCTATAATGATATAATGACATAATATAATGACGTAATACTCTCAGACTTACAATGTACTTATTTGCATAAATGTTTTGCTTTCTAAGTGAACAGTGGCAGGGACTGAGTGTTGTTCAAATGTATCTTTCTTCTAGCAAGAAGACTTGAATATAGAAGGTGCTACAGAAATTCATTTATACTTATTCACACATAATCATGTAAACTCCAGTGAAAAATGGATCTAGGTAAGCCTGAAATTTTACCTAGACTGGGGACGCTATAAACATACAAAACCTCAAGCTAAATAAGTAGCTTGATTATGCTCATCTTCCTTCAGGGAAAGTGCCCTAACAGAATGAATGGGACTTGCATATTAGTAGACATAAAACAATAAATTATTTTAAGGTCCTTTTGGAGGGTAAGTCCAGAAACTGACAGTGAATTACTTTCAACTGAACTAACCAGCCTTTTATAGAATGTGTTAACATTTCATTCCAGTAAAACTCAGAATAATCAGTTGTTCTTAAGTGATTGCTATAAAATTGAAGAACAAAGTATGTAACGACTTTGCCAAGAACAATCTGTTAAAACAGCCTGAGCAAAACATAGTTTATGAGTGATATATCAGTGTAGAGAGTGTCATGAATATATTAGTTTGGCTTACAATTTGTCAAAAATTCTAAAACAAAATGATACAGGAGTTTTCTCTTTATATATTCACATGTCTTTACAGATGTAATAATTTTATAGATAATAGATAAAAGCAATTTTAATTAAAGAACTGGAAAAAAAACAATTACTGTGATCTCTTAATTTTCAGGTGGGAAAGTGAAGTCTTTAGATTTCAAAGACTGGACCGAGGTCATATAACTACTTATGGACAGAGTTAGTATAATAAATCACAATTTCTGATCTCAAATTCCTTGTGCTTTTGGCCATAGCAAATCAAAGAGAAAATGTTATGAAAGAAATGTTTTTACTTGTAGTTTTACTGTACTTTGCTGTAATACATTTTAACTGTATATGCCATTGGAGTACTAATTTTATTTGTGGGTAATTACTAAGTTTTCCCTTCATTTTGAATATTTCTTGAAAATGTGCTATTTCTCTCTGGGCTTTAAAGTGTGACTTTTTCTTCGTGAACTCACTAAAACATTTTTTGTAATAACTAATTATAATATTTTGCATTTTAGTAATGCTTTTAGCCTTATAAAATGCTTGTGCATAATATAACACTTGAGCAAGCAGCAGTCCTGTTGGGGAGCTATGTCTTTTGATAAAGATCAACCTTGATTTTGTTACCTTCCCGTTTAAAATGATTTAGATATGGTTCCAGCCCCAGTATGAGATTATGCGAAGAAGCCAGGGACTGACAAAGCTTCCCCCGACCCATCTCTCCATCTCTTTCTTTCTTTATCCCCATGGATTTTCCATATGACTGGCTCTGGGTTTCCTTATAAATGGTAGCTTCAGGATAGTTAGATTTCTTACAAGGTGGACTCAGGATTCCACAAACAGATGCTCCAAGAGACAGAAACTGAAAGCCACCAGACTTTTGAAGCCTGTGCTTTCCATCTAGCACCACATCTATTGTATTCTGTTGGTCAAGTGGTCGCAAAGCCTACCCAGTTTCAAGGGAAGGGAAATCAACTCCACTCTGCAGTAGTGGAAAGAGTTGAGCATATGGGGAGGTAAAAAAATCAATGATGGTCACCTTGGCTAAAACAATTTGAGTCACCATTTTATCATTAGTGTCTAGCACCCTACCTGACTTGGAGTAAATACTCAATGAATATCTGCTTACTAAATTAATGAACAAATGAAGAAATGAGAAAACTGAATATTAGAGCAGTTATGTGAACTGCACACCTGGCAAATGGTAGGGAGAGGAAAACCTGCCTTTTTCCTTTAAGTCTAGTGCTATTTCCATGACAACAAATTGTACAGCAAAGGAGTCAAAGACATTAAGATAATCCAAAATACTTTTAAAGCATTTCTGGTAGATAAAAGCTGGAACTAGGATTACCTTAGACTGCCCAGCACGGGAACAATAGACTAGAAAGAGGCCTGGAGAAAACTCAAGTTTCAGAGGACACTCAGCACAGTAGTAATTCTTTAACTTTCCCCCTCTTCCACTGACATTAGTATGATAGTCACTACTCTCAAATTCCTCTAGATGATTTCCTATCCAAAGGAAATTAGTGAGATGTTATCTATAAAGCAGTTTAAGTCTTCACACTGGAACCCGGAGTGAAGACATTATTCTCTATCACTCTAAGTAGAAGGATGTGTTACCCACTCTCAAATTCATATAGTGAGCTGTAAGCACACTGGGATTCCAGAGGGAAGGAAAGAGTATAATATACTGTTCTTATATGTGATGCATGAACTTAAGAGCTGCCTTTGTGGATTTTTCCCAATTCCTTCAAATCTGGAATTGAAAGAAACCTCTCCAAATATCCTGTCACTGAAAGATTTCCAGCCTAATTTGTGAAAAGCACTTCATTTTGTGAAGTTTTCAACTTCATGAACATTTAACCTTATCAATTTTCTCCCAGGAGATTATCTTGTGGCCAATACGGGGTCTTTTGTCTCGTGATGTCTTTTGTTGGGGTCAGGGGAGATGTGGATAGTAGACCTTAAGTGAACAGTGCTTGTAAATTACCACACTTGACACCTTGAAACATCCTCTGAATAATCATCCCAGACTTATTTACAAGATGCAAAAGTTAGTCTCTGTAAGCAGCAGAGTTGCATGAAAATAGAGGTCTGGAGAAGTTGCTCTAATTCACTCAAGCAGAAACTCTCCTTAGTGTAAGCATTGACTGGGGAGCATTTTAACTAAGGCTTTTAAGTTTACTGAAGACGTACAGACCTACCCATGGGAGATCACAAAGCCCAGTGTTTCTGCTTGGGACTCCAAAGACCATTGTTAGCTCTAGCATCTTTGTAAACTACTTTCTTTCTTCAATTAACAACCCAGTTTTGCTTCCGAGAACAATCAGTTAAATCCTGGATTTAGATTCTCTCCTGGCAAAGAAATAAACACCAGGGCATCAAACTGTCTTTTGTGGCTAAAGAACAAGAAGAAGGCACAGGAGGGTGATTTCCATGGCGCAGGTGGATCTTAGAATAAAGGACACTTCCTCACCTTGCATGCAGTTTCTGATTTTCAATAGCTGTCTGAGATATTTCTAATATTTGTAGTGACATGAATAGGTTGTATTGGGAACACCCTGCTGAGCAATGTACGTAGCTTTCTGCACAGATGGAGGTCTATTGGGCCAACAGTGGTAAAGCTTTTCACCTTGCAGTCCATTGTTAAGAGACCAGCATGCCAACATTTATGCTCCCCATAGGCAGTCTTGCTCCTGTCACAGCTAGGCATGGGCATGCCTTCAAGATTGTGTCTTGATAGAAATATGTTTTAGTTTACATAGAAGAAAAGGAGAGGAAATGAATGAATGTTTTCACTGGTTTATAGACACGGCATTTGATCAATATGATGCAAACTTTAATGTACAATTTTACACATTTTTTAAAGGTAGATGTAACTAACCATATTCTGAGGCGAAGAGGTGGGGGAAAGAGAGATTGGCTTTTGCAAATGTTGAAAAGACACAGCAACTTCATAAAATGTTTTTGAAAGTAAGTGCAGCACTGGAACACCCACTGGGCATGAATAGTCAGGTCTGGTAATTGGCTGCACCAAATAATAGAGCATGAGTGGTTGGCCTGGATGCTGTATTTAAAGTGATTGTGATACTTTTGCAAGTCTGTGAAAGGTTTGTGTAAAATCACTAAATACGGTAGCTTATGGACCCCTGGAATTTTGTTAGTGTGAGTGAGATCCCTCTTCAGTGGCTTCAAGACTCAGGCACATCCCTTGTCAGAAACCCAACTGGCAGCATCAAGGAAGCCATTCTCCAAATTCAATGTCCCGGTTGCACTGAACTTTGAGAGCAGCAGTGGCTTCAGTTATGAAGTGACAATGCTTAGCTGTCACTCCTTAGTCAGAATCCCCAACATTTGGACAACTTTAATAAGGAAGAGACATTGCTCTGTTTTGCAGAGGTTCTTCTTACTTCTTTTCTAGGAAAGGAGGTACACATTTGTTTCCTAATGGAAATGAAAAATGACTTCTAGTGGTGTTATTTGTAAAACAAACAAATAAACAAAAAGCTTACTGACAGTATTCATTTGAGATTTGAAGCGACCCTGAGGTATCATGAAGTTTTTAAGGCAATGGTTTACTAATACTTTTCCAGGTAACTTTTCCTTTCACTGCTCATGTTCCTCAGCATTACTTAGAAATACACAGAAAATAAGCTTCTCTGTGTGTATTTGTGTGCATTTGTGTGCATTTGTGGCGCAGACAAGAGAAAGAGATATTTCTATTTCTGACTAGTGTTGAATGAATAGCCCCTTCTGGTCTTTATAATAAAGTTTCATTTTGGACGAATGAATCCTCACTGCTCTTTTTTCTTGCCCTTTTCTCTGAAGATGAAAAGATAGGCCAAGGAAAGTCCAATTATTTTTCCCCATGCTAATCCTTTTCCTTCTCGAAGTGCATTTCTTTCAGGGACAGATCACCTTATTAAGTCTATGTGCATGTGTTATCTGCTCAAGTAGAATCTTGATTTGATTGATGTGCATATTTGCTCTGTGCCTACCTTATTCCTTGGCAATAGTTGGTACTCAGTTTATACCTCTTTAACTTATTTAGTTAACAAATATTTATTGAACACTTAGTATATGCTGACTCTGTTATGATAGTTGCTGGAGGTTACAATGTGAAAAAGAAAGAGCTTCAGACAAGACTGGGTTTATAGACTAATTGGACCGCTAAATGTGTTATAAATTTAAAGTTGAACACTGATGAAGTACTTTGTAAAGTTGTTTCATGTATATTATTTCTTGTGATATTCACAACTGCCTTGTAATGTTAGTAAAGCAGATAAAATTCTCATTTTATGGATGAGGAAAGAGTCAGAGATTAACTTCACTTGTGATGTCAGAACTGGAATAAAGATTTAGTTTTTTTTTGTTGTTTAAAAATTTCCTTTACAAGCTTTTCTTTTTTTTTTTCTTTTTTTTTCTTTTTTTATTATACTTTAAGTTCTAGGGTACATGTGCATAACGTGCAGGTTTGTTACATATGTATACTTGTGCCATGTTGGTGTGCTGCACCCATCAACTCGTCAGCACCCATCAATTC
>NW_016807134.1:428497-484735 GCF_001698545.2 Rhinopithecus bieti | reverse complement strand
CCCAAGGTTATTTATAGATTCAATGCCATCCCCATCAAGCTACCAATGAGTTTCTTCACAGAATTGGAAAAAACTGCTTTAAAGTTCATATGGAACCAAAAAAGAGCCCGCATTGCCAAGACAATCCTAAGTCAAAAGAATAAAGCTGGAGGCATCACGCTACCTGACTTCAAACTATACTACAAAGCTACAGTAACCAAAACAGCTTTTATTTTTTTTTTTCTGACGGAGTCTCACACTGTTTCTGGGGCTGGAGTGCAGTGGCATAATCTTGGCTCACTGAAACCTCCACCTCTTGGGTTTAAGCGGTTCTCTTGCCTCAGCCTCCCAAGTAGCTGGGATTACAGGCACCTGCTACCACATCCAGCTAATTTTTTGTGTGCTTTTAGTAGAGATGGGGTTTCACCATGTTGCCCAGGCTGGTCTCGAACTCCTGATCTCAAGTGATCTGCCCACCTCAGTCTCCCACAGTGCTAGGATTATAGGCATGAGCCACTGTGGCCAGCTCCCATCTTAATCCCCTACCTTCCAGGCCTCTAATAACTTTCGTTGTATTCTCTATCTCCATGAGTTCAATTTTTTTTAGCTCCCAAATGTAAATGAGAATATATTTGTCTTTCTGTGTTTGGTTAATTTCACTTGATATCTTCCAGTTCCATCTGTGTTGCTGCAAATGACAGGATTTGATTCTTTCTATGTACCACATTGTATATGTATATATGTACCACATTTTCTGAATCCATTCATTTGTTGATGGACATAGGTTGATTCTGAGTCTTTTCTATTGTGAACAGAGCTGCAATAAGCATGGGAGTGCAGATATATCTTCTATATATTGAATTTACTTCTTTTGGGTATATACCTAGCAGTGGGATTGCCGGATCCTATGGAAGTTCCATGGTTAGTTTTCTGAGGAACCTCTGTACTGTTTTCCACAGTGGTTGTATTAATTTACATTCACACAGTGTATAAGAATTTTCCTTTCTTCACATCCTTGCCAGCATTTGTCTTTTCTGTAATAGCCAATCTAACTGGGATGAGATGATATCTCACTGTGGTTTTGATTTGCATTTGTCTGGTGATTAATGATGTTGAAGAATTTTTCACATACCTGTTGCCCTCTGTAGGTCATCTTTTGAGAAATGTCCACTCAGATCTTTTGCCTATTTTTAAATCAGGTTATTAGTTTTTTACCTACTGAGTTGTTTGAGCTCCTTGTATATTCTGGTTATTAATCCCTTGTGAGATAGGTAGTTTGCACATATTTTCTCTTGTTCTGTGGGGTTTCTCTTCACCTTGTTGATATTAGTTTTTTTAATTACCAGAAAAGATAATGATATTACCTATAGAGGTTATATAGAGAATATACATATTTTCAGACATAGTTATTTTAAAAACTTCTATTTTAAAAGTAAACTAATATAATAATAAAATTTATAAAATAACATTGTATCACAAGCATATTCCTTAATATTTGTCATCTTTATAGCTAAAAGTTTTAAATTATTTTTTGAAATTACCTTCATTAAAGTCTAATACACAAATAATAAAACTCAGTCCTTTAAAGGATACAAATTCCATGAGCCTTAACAAATGTGTACACCCATCTAACCATATCTCAAATCAATGTATAAAACATTGGAAGCAGATTTTAATCTTTGAGTTTTTTCACTCTACTCACTTAGATTTGAACTCAATCCTTGAATGTAGGATTATGGGGACCCTATGGAACTGGGGAGTGGGGAGTGGTGGTTGACTCCATGCAGCCAGGCTGACTCAATTTCACTCTGGCACTTCCCTTTCAAACTGCCCGTAGGCTAAGCCCCCTACCCCAAAGCTCATTGGATAGATGTGACAAGGGAATCTAGCAGAGGGGCAGGATGCCATTTTTATCCTCCATGCTTCCAGGCAAGCAATGCCTTCATTAATCTTTCCTTGGTGCAAGCTACATCTCTTGTTTCCTTCTTCCTTAGCTTCTCACTCTTTCACATACTATCAATCAGGCAAAGCATCTCTTTTATCTGAATAAACTGCTGGTTATTTATTGCTTGAAGGAAGGTGAGCTTTCTTGTTTTTAACTTTTACTGTTTGAAGATACATGTTACATATAATTTTAGAAGGGGAAACCACAGGTAATTGGGATGATATTTCTGCCAAATATAAAAGAAAGTATACCTGTAGGCAGGAGGTTTAGAATATAAATGCTGACCTACCACTAGGAAACTGTTCAGCAAATTATTCCTCTGTGAAAATGGGAATTATAGCCCTTTAAAAGAGATGTCAAACAAAAGTAATGTGCAATTCAGGATTAGATGACTCATAAAGAAAAATTTTCTGCAAACCAAAGGAAGTTAACCAGGAACAAATAGCATTTCTGTAATAGTAGTATTTGTCACTTAAGGAAGCAACGTGAAAGTTTTCTGTGTCCTTCCCTCTGTGTGAAAGTAAGATATTTCTGTTTTTGAAAATATCCAGAGCTGGATGTTGATCATTAAATGTCATGAACACTCACAACACAGCACAGAAAGTGATTATTTATTCTGAAACTGGGCATGGAAAATTCACACATGAAGCATGAAAATAAAAGGTCTTTCTGCTCTTTTTTAAAATGTACTAAGTCCTCCAAGGAATCATTTCCAAAGATATGTCAAGCTGTGGACTGAGCCATTGGAAAGAGAATTAGGAGACTAAAAATAACAGAAGCAATGTGCTGTATTTAAGGAGAGATCACAATGTTTTCTGTAAATACCTCTGAGGCAGTGGGGAGAAAGGTCTATTTGAAAATTGATCATTGCTACTTGAGAAAATAGAATTTTTCATTTCAATTATCTACCCGAGATATATTTAACTTATTGTTTTGAAGCTAAGTGATAGGCTCCATTGAAAGCTTTAATTTTTATTTATTTATGTATTTACATTAACAAATACAATTGGACATGTTTACCATATGTGACACATTGTTTTGAAGTATATATACACATTGTAGAGTGACTGAATCTAGTTAATTAACATACACATTGCTTTCTATGGTTATTTTTGTGGTAAGAACACCTTACATTGACTCTTAGCATTTTAAAAAGTACAATACATTATTGATTATGGTCACCATGTTGTACAATAGATATCTTGAATTTATTCCTCCTGACTAAAATTTTGTATTCTTTCAGCAACATCTTCCCAAACCTCCCTTTCAACCAACCAAACCACCACAGCCCCTAGTAACCCCCATTCTTCCTTCTACCTCCATGAGATCAACTGTTTAAGATTCCATATATAAGTGAGATCATGCAATATGTTTTTCTCTACCAGGCTTCCTTCATTTAACATCATATCCTCCAGATTTATCCATGTTGTCTCAAATGACAAGGTTTCCTCCTGTTTTTGAAAGGCTGTATAGTATTCTATTGTGTATACAAAACACATTTTCTTTATTCATTTATTTACTGATAGTCACTTAGCTTGATTCTATGTCTTGGCTGTGGCAAATAATGCAGCAATAAACATGGTAGTACAGATCTCTCTTTTCATACTTATTTCATTTAGTTTGGATATATATCCCATAGTAGGATTGGTAAATCATATGGTAGAACTGCCTGTAAAAAAAATTTTTTTTTGAGACAGAGCCTTGCTCTGCCAGCAAGACTGGGGTGCAGTGTGCAATCTCAGCTCACTACAACCTCTGCCTCCTTGCTTTAAACAATTCTCCCACCTCAGCCTCCTGAGTAGCTGGGATTACAGGCACCCACCACCACATCCAGCCAATTTTTGTATTTTTAGTGGAGATGAGGTTTCACAATATTGGCCATGCTGGTCTCAAACTTCCAACCTCAGGTGATCAGCTTGCCTCGGCCCCCCCAAAGTGCTGGGATTACAGGCATGAGCCACCATGCCTGGCCTGCTTGTAATTTTTTGAGAAACCTCTGTACTGTTGTTCATATGGTATTGCAGGATCTGGCCAGCAGCCCACAATGCAACGGGGTTCTCTCTTTGTTCCCAGGTGGATCAGCAGGTTGAGAAGTAATAGACACATATAAGATAGTGAAAGCTGCGTCTGGGGGGGTCACCACCTTCTGGTCCCACGGTGCCAGCAATGCACTGAATATACCAGCATTTATTATTAAATTTAGTGAGGGTGGGGGTAGGTTAGTGAGGGATTTAGGGTCATTTGATTATGAGGTGAGATGGTCACATGGGGATGAAGTAATTCTTTAACATAACATCTGTATGCGGAAGTACAGTATACAGAGGGAAGAATTTACAGTATAGTGTGTGCATCAGTAATTTCTAACAGAGCCTTAAAACAGAAACACAATCTTTCCATAACCTATGATTAGCAAGATATTAATCAACAGTAACAGTTGCAGCAAAAGCTGGTTACAAACAATCCATAGAAACAGGATGTGAAGATAGATAACCGGTTAGACCAGAAATTCTCAGAAGGGAGTATGCTTTAACCATAAAGAGGCCTAGAAGAGCTGTGGCAAGATGAGGGTGTTTATAGCCCTATCTTAACCATATGGACAGGCAGCCCCCCGACCCATGCATCCATTTATAGGCTCTCCACAAGGGTCGCATTCCATTCCCAGAGCTATGAACATTTGTTTTTCTGGAATAGGAATCTTGGTGATGTGAAACCTCCCTGACTGCATGTCCATTCATAGGCTCTCTGCAGGGGAAAGCACATCACATGCCATTGGCTCATTCTGGCAGTCCAACCTGGCATTGTCTTTACACAATCCTGCATGCAATTTTGTATTTACAATAATCAGGAGCATTTCATCTTTTATTCTGTGGCAATAGTTTCAGGGGGTCTCCCTACATCTTCCTGTTTTTTCTGATTTAAATGAACCATAGCAATAATAGCTTGGCACTGATTATGATTGGATTGAAGAATATTTTTTCCAATTTTACACATGAACAATGAACCAATAGCACAAATTAAATTAACGATAGTGGATCCTCCCAAAGATTTTACCCATTGAATGGGGTTGAGATTAGATAACTCCTTAGAGATACCATCTAAAACTTCAGCACTGGGTAAAGCAGTTAAGTGTGCTTGAGAGGCCTCAAAAATCGGTTCTTTTAGCTTGCTTATGTCTAAACTTAAATTATCTTCACTCCCTTGTAAATGGCGTTTTACTGATTCCCAATAGTGAACAGACTCATTATATTGAAATGGAGTTATACAAAAATCAGAAGTATTCCAATCACATTGCATTAATCTATGTTCTAAACTCATAATTCTATCTCCCATCCATGTAACAGTTTGTATTAGATCATTAATTTGATTGGCCAATTTTTGATCAATACCTGACTGAGAATGCCACATCTGAGTAGAATTTTTTTTTTTGCCATTTATCCACAAAATGAACAGTTTGAATAGACTGATATCATGGAACTCCAGCAGTAGCAGCAGTCGGAGTAACAGCAATCAAGCCCATTATTATTGTAGTTAATGTAAAAATAAATCATTTACTCCTTTTAAGAATTTTCCGTAGAATATTATTAATAAACTGGACAGAAGGGGAAGATTCCCAAGGCCTATGTAAGGCTACGGGGAGTCAAATACCTTCTCTGGCTCTGACTATTAAAATACTATGATATTGATTAAAGGATGAGTCAATGCAAGTATACAAGTAACAATTAACACAGGTAATTATGTTGGTTTTTAAACTAATATGCATCTTTCCTACTAATAACATACATGGTGGTTTAACACAACTTTTAAGTGGTATCGTTTTGTTGGACTCCATATAGATAATATATGTATATTTTGGGATGGTATTCTTTTTTGTGAATGTGGGGTGGGGGGCATAGGTTGTATGAGAGGTGGTGGGGGGACATTAGCAATGGGGGGAGGTATAAGTCCTCATAATCTGTACTGTCTCATCTTTGAATTGACCTTTTGACAACTGCCATAGTGATATATTTGGCTGTGTGGAAATAGTAGTGTAAATCTATCTGTTGTCTTAGTTTTTGAGGTGACAAGGTGGATTTACTTATAACACTTTCTCCAGCCCCAACTCTCATACCAGTCATAGCTATGGTTAATCTCCATAATTCTGAATGTTCAGNTTGTGAGTGTGGGGTGGGGGGCATAGGTTGTATGAGAGGTGGTGGGGGGACATTAGCAATGGGGGGAGGTATAAGTCCTCATAATCTGTACTGTCTCATCTTTGAATTGACCTTTTGACAACTGCCATAGTGATATATTTGGCTGTGTGGAAATAGTAGTGTAAATCTATCTGTTGTCTTAGTTTTGAGGTGACAAGGTGGATTTACTTATAACACTTTCTCCAGCCCCAACTCTCATACCAGTCATAGCTATGGTTAATCTCCATAATTCTGAATGTTCAGGTCCTAAGTGGGGAACAATGAGCCTTGGCTTTGGAGGAGCAACTCCTGCCCCTTTCCACTTAAAAGGAAAAAAGAAGTTAAATCTTTTTATATAATAGGGGAGGGTTGTCACTACTTTCTTGATAAGAAATATCATAGAGAAAATGTTGACAATCTCTGTGACCCTGAGAGCAATCATTAGTAATATGACCTTTAAGAGCCCAATCAACAATGGTGTAGTGAGAAGAATTAAATAACACAGTTCCTTCTGGACTAACACCATCCTTCCATATTAATTTGTCAGCATTTGAAGACAAGTTGAGAGGACACACAGGTCGTAAAGGCTTATATTGGGATGTGTGAATATAATCAGTGATTCCTGTTTTGATCTGTCTTAAAGGTTTTAATGAGAACCCTGATACCAAGTGTCCTAAAGGAGGGACAGAGTGACTAGATGGTATTGTGACTGCCCAAGTTTGAATATCTAATAAGAGACATCCATTAGTGGGTCCCAGGCACAAAGGTGGATGCCAAAAACCTAAAGTGATATTGAAAGGGGTTCCTTCTTCTTAAGGTTGGGCAGGACAAAGATCATCTACAGAACCAGGCATCCAAATACTATCATTAACATAGACCTTGATAAGAGCATCCATCCATGTCATGACTCGATTAAGAGGAGGAAAAGGAATAAAGGCCCAATATGTATAGTTTTTAACAGTCTGTGGAGTGACAGAGGGTAGAAGGATTAGTGTCATCAGGAGGCAGCAGAGGTTGAGCCAGACCTTGATCGCTGGAGACAAGTTGTTCAGGATGGTTGACTGGATTGTCTTTTATAAAGGAGTTAGCATGGTCATTTTCTTCTTTTTGACAATTGGATGTGTTAGTTGTTTACTGCTGTGGCGATTTTTCAGCAAATTTCTCTGTCCTGTTGTTGCATGCATCTTCAGGACACAATTTCAGGTGTCTAGCAGGCATCCAAACAAGAGATTGATGTTCACCTGGGGAAGCACAAGCATAACCTCTTCCCCACATTAAAATAGCAACTTTTGACCATATATTAGATTGAACAGCTTTCCACCATACTTCCCTTCCTTGGTTTACCATGGGACAGTTACCAGAGAAATGATTTTTAGCAGCAGTAACAGAACTAGATTTAGGAATTTTAAGAAAATTTAACGTGAGCAATGCCAAGTTTAGTTGTATGTGAGGGGTAGACAACTCCTTATCCCCTCTTTTGTTTAAGTAATTGTAACTTTAAAGTTCTGTTACTTCTTCTACAATAGCTTGGCCTTGTGGTACATAAACATACCAGTAATATGTTTAATATGCCACTGATCAAGAAAATTTTTAAAAGCTTTACTGCAATAGGCTGGACCATTGTCTGTTTTGAGCTTACTAGGAATTCCCATAACTGCAAAACATGAAAACATATGTTTCTTAACATGAGAAGTGGCTTCTCCAGTTTGACAGGTAGCCCAGATGAAATTGGAAAAGGTGTCAACTGTGTCATGCACATAAGCTAATTTTCCAAAAGAAGGAACATGAGTAACATCCATTTGCCAGATAACATTAGGAGAAAGGCCTCAGGGATTAACTCCGGGAGATTGTGTGGGTAAGACAAGAACCTGAAATTGAGAATAGTGTTGTAAAATTTGTTTAGCTTGTTTCCAACTGAGAGAATATTTATGTTTAAGACCTGAGGCATTAGTATGAGTGAGTTGATGAAATTGTTCTGCATCTGTAATGGCTGGAGAAACTAGAGTATCAACTTTATGATTACCACTGGATAAAGGTCCAGGCAAGTTAGCATGAGAACAAGTGTGAGTGATGAAAAAAGTGTGGTTTCAGTTTCTGACTGTTTTTTGGAACAAAGAGAACAAGGAAAACAGATTAGTGTCAGCAATATTTTGATGGTAGCTGTTTCTATTGCCCNAACTAGAGTATCAACTTTATGATTACCACTGGATAAAGGTCCAGGCAAGTTAGCATGAGAACAAGTGTGAGTGATGAAAAAAGTGTGGTTTCAGTTTCTGACTGTTTTTTGGAACAAAGAGAACAAGGAAAACAGATTAGTGTCAGCAATATTTTTGATGGTAGCTGTTTCTATTGCCTTAGCAGCATGGACTACATAAGCTGAGTCAGAGACAATATTAAGAGGCTGATCAAAATCCTGTAATGCAGAGATAACAGCAAACAACTCGGCTTTTGAGCAGAAGTGTATGGAGTAGAAATGACTTTATCTTTTGGTCCTACATACCCTGCCTTTCCATTACTGGATCCATCAGTAAAAATGGTAACGGCTGTCTCTTGTGGTGATGAACGAGTACATTTTGGTAGAATCCGGGAAGCATTTCATAGAAATTGAAAGAATTTTGACTTAGGCAAATGATTATCAATAGTGCCAATGAAGTCAGCCAGATTAGTCGGCCAGCACAAAGATATAGCAAAGGCATTTTTAACTTTGTTTTTTGACAAAGGGACCACAGTAATGTTTGTATCAAAGCCAGAAATTTTAGTGATACGCTGGCGTCCTAACCCAATCAAAGTGGCTATTTGATCAAAATATATTCAAAGAGTTTTAGAGATTGAAGAAGGAAGAAATACCCATCCAACTAGAGAATCACTTTGTACTATAAGTCCCGTAGGAGAGTGGATGGAAGGAAAAACTAAAAATTGTTAAGTTAAATTTGGGTCAATATGAGAGACTTGTTGCCTCTCTCACTCATTGTTCTACAAAAGACAACTCTTGTTTTGCTGTTTCAGATAGAGAGCGAGGACTGTTTAAATCTGTATCTCCTGATAAAGTGGCAAATAGATGAGATAATGCATAAGTAGGAAGGCTTAGGGTTGGTCTGAGATAATTGATGTCACCTAGTAATTTTTGAAAATCATTTAAGGTGTTTAAATTGTCAGTACAAAGTTGGACTTTTTGGGGCTTAAAGGAGTGAGCTTCTAGCTGCATTTCTAAGTACAGAAAAGGAGTGGCTTGTTGAATTTTATCAGGAGCAATGTGGAGTCCTGCATTGGCAACAGCTAATTTTAAAGAGGTAAAACATTGAATTAATTAATCTTTTGTGGGAGCAGCAATCAGTATATCATCCATATAATGAAGACCATAATTCTTTTTAAAAGTCTGCCAGATAGGTTGTAACACAGTACTGACAAACAACTGACAAGTAGTAGGACTGTTAATCATTCCTTGAGGTAAAACTATCCATTGATATCTGGCTGTGGGAGCTGAATTGTTAATGGATGGTATAGTGAAAGCAAATTTTTCACAGTCTGACTTGCATAAAGGAATACGAAAAAAGTAGTCCTTAAGGTCAATGATAATTAAAAGCCATTCCCTAGGAATCACAGAGGGAAAGGCCATACCGGGTCGTAATGCCCCCATAGGTTTAATAAGTGCATTAACAGCTCTTAAGTCTGTTACCATCCTCCATTTTCCCAACTTTTTTTGTACAACAAACACAGGTGAGTTCCATGGAGACAAGGAGGGCTCAATAGTGTTTGCTTGTAGTAAATCATTAACAATATCAATTGAAGCCTCCAACTTGTGTTTGGAAAGCGCCCACTGCTCTACCCAAACAAGTGACTCACACATCCATTGTGCAAGAACAGAGGAAGAGAAGGAGAGTGAGGATGCCAGGATGCAGGCTGGGGAGAAGCAGGATTCCAAGCCTCTGAAAGAAGGGGTCCCAGAGCGTCAAAAGAAACAGTAGGCTTAGAAGAGGGGAGAGGTCCAAAGGATGAGAGGAAGGAGAAGCAGGTCATTCAGATGAATGCCACACATCCTCCTCTGGCAGAGGAGGCAACAGCTTAGTAGAAGAAGAGTTAACATATACAGGTTCCAAGATAGGAGGTGGAGAGAGGGGATCATCACCAGGTTCCTCCTCTTGGTGAGAAAACAAGGAGAGATTGAATTCTTCCTCATCATCAGAAGGAGCGCTAGTAGCGGGGTCAGCTACCCAAGGTAAAGGGAGCGGTTCACCATCCACATTAACTTGTGGCAGTTGAAGAGGACCACCAGACTGAAAAGGAAGTAAAGCAACACGAATAAGAGCCCAGTCAGTCCAAACAGAAATAGGAAGTAAAACACCATCTCTCATGAGTTGGCGGAGAGTGGCGCCAACTCTATCCCAGTCTAACAGGTTCATAGAACCTTTGTCAGGGAACCAAGGACAATGTTTTTCAATAGTCTGAAAGAAGAGAATAAGGTTATTGGAATCAGCCTTGATTCCACCCTGTTTAAGAAGAAGTTTAATAAAAGACAGATAAGCCTGGTGTTTAGACTGCGATTGTCCCATAATAATCCTGGAATATTATTGGTCGACAAACCTAAAAAGAGGGGAAAGTTGGAAAAAGTGTACCTGGAGACCTTACCGTTGAGACTGAAGACTAGTCATCATGAACCCGCACTCGGAGTGCACTGAGCCAAGGAACAAAAAGGCCATGGTGGGTGCCAGATATTGCGAGATCCTGCATGCAATTTTGTATTTACAACAATCAGGAGCATTTCATCTTTTATTCTGTAGCAAGTTTCAGGGGGTCTCCCTACAGTACGGTTGTGCTGATTTACATTCCCCTCCACAAAGTGCCAGGCTTCCCTTTCCTCCACATCCTCTGCAGCACTTGTTATCTTTTGTCTTTTTGATAATAGTCACCCTGTTCTAACAGGGTGAACTGATACCTCATTACGGTTTTAATCTGCATTTTTTCATAGATCTATTGGCCATTTGTATGTCGTCTTTTGAGAAATGTACTTCGCCCATTTTAAAAATTGGGTTATTTGTTTTCTTGCTGTTTAGTTGTTTGTATTCCTTACATATTTTGGATATTAACCCCTTATCAGATGTAGAGTTTGCAAATATTTTCTCCCAATCTGTAGGTTTTCTTTTCACTCTGTTGATTCCTTTGCTGTGAAGAAGCATTTTAGTTTGATGTAATTCCATTTGTCTATTTTTGCTTTTGTTACCTGCGCTTTTGGAGTCATAGCCAAAGAAAATTCATTGCCCAGACCAATGTCAGAGTGATAGCTTCAACTTTTAAATGCAGTACAGGAAAATCATAGATATGTATACACATGTATTTATATATGTGTATATATACACACAAACACGTGAGTATATGTATACAAACACATGTGTAAAAGTGTGTAAACATGTATCTATACACACACATATAAAAATATAAATATATATTATATAGAGAGAAAGAAAAAAAGAGGTCTAAGAAGCCATTATTGAAAAAATAGGAGGCTTGTGTTGTTGAAAATGAGCACTATATCTTCCTGTCTTAGTATCTCCTTTTCCATCTTTCTAATTTCAAAAACATAGTGTCAGCAAGGTGTGGTGGCTCACACCTGTAATCCCAGCACTTTGGGAGGCCGAGACAGGTGGATCACTTGAGGCCAGGAGTTCGAGACCAGCCTGGCAAACATGGTGAAACCTTGTCTCTACTAAAAATACAAAAATTAACGGGACATGCTGGCGTGTGCCTGTAACCCCAGCTATTTGGGAGCTGAGGCAGGAGAATCACTTGAACCCGGGAGACAGAGGTTGCAGTGAGCTGAGAACACACCACTGCACTCTAGCCTGGATGACAGAGCGAGACTCTGTCTCAAAAAAAAAAAAAAAAAAAAGTGTCTGTGGATAATTTCCTTTAACAATCTAAAGAATCCCATGTATCTAAACACACACTTAGCCCATCTAAGGTTATATTATTGGGCAATCAAGGTTGATCTTTGTTGGCCCTCCAGCCTGTGCACTCCCTCCTGTTTTGGTACTATTTTGCACACAGAGAGTAGGGGCTCAAAATGTTTATGATTTGATGTGTTCTTCCATATTAACTTGCTTTCCCAGTCTTTATAGATCTTTACAAAACTTTTTTCAATATTTCTCCACTGTCTTTAAACGTACTACTTCTTCCCATTTCTTTTGTAGAGATAGACAGTCTCATTTTCATTTCACAGAGAAAACAGAAATCACAAACCTGGAGCTCCCACTATTCTTGCGAAAATTCTAAAAGCTTTCCTGAATCCACATCTGCCTGACAGTTACCACCACTCCCATTCCATTGAGTGAGGCCTCCCTCTCCTCTCTACTGAGATCTGATGTACCCAAACTAAATACAGTCAGGTGAGAAATTCTGTTTCATGCTAAAATTAGCATATAAGAGATTACCTCACAGCATAGTAAGACTTAATCAAAGTAACTCTGAGACCTTCACCACCCAACTGGCATAACCAGTAGAGCTAACTACTAGAGAACACACAGTCTAGGGAGTGAACCTCAAGGAAACCACAGAGGAAGACTGAGATTGTGAGCAAGCATGGGAAAGTGGCATTATATAATACTACTGGCTAGAAACAAGTGCTGCAGAAAATCAACCCATTTGGGGCTGCCGTGGGCAGAGTGTTGTGTGTGTGGAATTTTGGGAGGGCCTCATAGGTGCATCCTGGAGTTGGGACGTGTATAAAGATCAAGACAGGTGCCTGCTGCTCTGGAGCATTCCGTAAGCAGGACAAGAAGAACAGGTAACACGTAGTTCCCATTTCTTTTTGTAGAGATAGACAGTCTCATTTTTCATTTCACAGAGAAAACAGAAATCACAAACCTGGAGCTCCCACTATTCTTGCGAAAAATTCTAAAAGCTTTCCTGAATCCACATCTGCCTGACAGTTACCACCACTCCCATTCCATTGAGTGAGGCCTCCCTCTCCTCTCTACTGAGATCTGATGTACCCAAACTAAATACAGTCAGGTGAGAAATTCTGTTTCATGCTAAAATTAGCATATAAGAGATTACCTCACAGCATAGTAAGACTTAATCAAAGTAACTCTGAGACCTTCACCACCCAACTGGCATAACCAGTAGAGCTAACTACTAGAGAACACACAGTCTAGGGAGTGAACCTCAAGGAAACCACAGAGGAAGACTGAGATTGTGAGCAAGCATGGGAAAGTGGCATTATATAATACTACTGGCTAGAAACAAGTGCTGCAGAAAATCAACCCATTTGGGGCTGCCGTGGGCAGAGTGTTGTGTGTGTGGAATTTTGGGAGGGCCTCATAGGTGCATCCTGGAGTTGGGACGTGTATAAAGATCAAGACAGGTGCCTGCTGCTCTGGAGCATTCCGTAAGCAGGACAAGAAGAACAGGTAACACGTAGTTCCCATTTCTTTTTGTAGAGATAGACAGTCTCATTTTTCATTTCACAGAGAAAACAGAAATCACAAACCTGGAGCTCCCACTATTCTTGCGAAAAATTCTAAAAGCTTTCCTGAATCCACATCTGCCTGACAGTTACCACCACTCCCATTCCATTGAGTGAGGCCTCCCTCTCCTCTCTACTGAGATCTGATGTACCCAAACTAAATACAGTCAGGTGAGAAATTCTGTTTCATGCTAAAATTAGCATATAAGAGATTACCTCACAGCATAGTAAGACTTAATCAAAGTAACTCTGAGACCTTCACCACCCAACTGGCATAACCAGTAGAGCTAACTACTAGAGAACACACAGTCTAGGGAGTGAACCTCAAGGAAACCACAGAGGAAGACTGAGATTGTGAGCAAGCATGGGAAAGTGGCATTATATAATACTACTGGCTAGAAACAAGTGCTGCAGAAAATCAACCCATTTGGGGCTGCCGTGGGCAGAGTGTTGTGTGTGTGGAATTTTGGGAGGGCCTCATAGGTGCATCCTGGAGTTGGGACGTGTATAAAGATCAAGACAGGTGCCTGCTGCTCTGGAGCATTCCGTAAGCAGGACAAGAAGAACAGGTAACACGTAGTTCCCATTTCTTTTTGTAGAGATAGACAGTCTCATTTTTCATTTCACAGAGAAAACAGAAATCACAAACCTGGAGCTCCCACTATTCTTGCGAAAAATTCTAAAAGCTTTCCTGAATCCACATCTGCCTGACAGTTACCACCACTCCCATTCCATTGAGTGAGGCCTCCCTCTCCTCTCTACTGAGATCTGATGTACCCAAACTAAATACAGTCAGGTGAGAAATTCTGTTTCATGCTAAAATTAGCATATAAGAGATTACCTCACAGCATAGTAAGACTTAATCAAAGTAACTCTGAGACCTTCACCACCCAACTGGCATAACCAGTAGAGCTAACTACTAGAGAACACACAGTCTAGGGAGTGAACCTCAAGGAAACCACAGAGGAAGACTGAGATTGTGAGCAAGCATGGGAAAGTGGCATTATATAATACTACTGGCTAGAAACAAGTGCTGCAGAAAATCAACCCATTTGGGGCTGCCGTGGGCAGAGTGTTGTGTGTGTGGAATTTTGGGAGGGCCTCATAGGTGCATCCTGGAGTTGGGACGTGTATAAAGATCAAGACAGGTGCCTGCTGCTCTGGAGCATTCCGTAAGCAGGACAAGAAGAACAGGTAACACGTAGTTCCCATTTCTTTTTGTAGAGATAGACAGTCTCATTTTTCATTTCACAGAGAAAACAGAAATCACAAACCTGGAGCTCCCACTATTCTTGCGAAAAATTCTAAAAGCTTTCCTGAATCCACATCTGCCTGACAGTTACCACCACTCCCATTCCATTGAGTGAGGCCTCCCTCTCCTCTCTACTGAGATCTGATGTACCCAAACTAAATACAGTCAGGTGAGAAATTCTGTTTCATGCTAAAATTAGCATATAAGAGATTACCTCACAGCATAGTAAGACTTAATCAAAGTAACTCTGAGACCTTCACCACCCAACTGGCATAACCAGTAGAGCTAACTACTAGAGAACACACAGTCTAGGGAGTGAACCTCAAGGAAACCACAGAGGAAGACTGAGATTGTGAGCAAGCATGGGAAAGTGGCATTATATAATACTACTGGCTAGAAACAAGTGCTGCAGAAAATCAACCCATTTGGGGCTGCCGTGGGCAGAGTGTTGTGTGTGTGGAATTTTGGGAGGGCCTCATAGGTGCATCCTGGAGTTGGGACGTGTATAAAGATCAAGACAGGTGCCTGCTGCTCTGGAGCATTCCGTAAGCAGGACAAGAAGAACAGGTAACACGTAGTTCCCATTTCTTTTTGTAGAGATAGACAGTCTCATTTTTCATTTCACAGAGANAAAAAAAAAAAAAAAAAAAAAAGTGTCTGTGGATAATTTCCTTTAACAATCTAAAGAATCCCATGTATCTAAACACACACTTAGCCCATCTAAGGTTATATTATTGGGCAATCAAGGTTGATCTTTGTTGGCCCTCCAGCCTGTGCACTCCCTCCTGTTTTGGTACTATTTTGCACACAGAGAGTAGGGGCTCAAAAATGTTTATGATTTGATGTGTTCTTCCATATTAACTTGCTTTCCCAGTCTTTATAGATCTTTACAAAAACTTTTTTCAATATTTCTCCACTGTCTTTAAACGTACTACTTCTTCCCATTTCTTTTTGTAGAGATAGACAGTCTCATTTTTCATTTCACAGAGAAAACAGAAATCACAAACCTGGAGCTCCCACTATTCTTGCGAAAAATTCTAAAAGCTTTCCTGAATCCACATCTGCCTGACAGTTACCACCACTCCCATTCCATTGAGTGAGGCCTCCCTCTCCTCTCTACTGAGATCTGATGTACCCAAACTAAATACAGTCAGGTGAGAAATTCTGTTTCATGCTAAAATTAGCATATAAGAGATTACCTCACAGCATAGTAAGACTTAATCAAAGTAACTCTGAGACCTTCACCACCCAACTGGCATAACCAGTAGAGCTAACTACTAGAGAACACACAGTCTAGGGAGTGAACCTCAAGGAAACCACAGAGGAAGACTGAGATTGTGAGCAAGCATGGGAAAGTGGCATTATATAATACTACTGGCTAGAAACAAGTGCTGCAGAAAATCAACCCATTTGGGGCTGCCGTGGGCAGAGTGTTGTGTGTGTGGAATTTTGGGAGGGCCTCATAGGTGCATCCTGGAGTTGGGACGTGTATAAAGATCAAGACAGGTGCCTGCTGCTCTGGAGCATTCCGTAAGCAGGACAAGAAGAACAGGTAACACGTAGTTCCCATTTCTTTTTGTAGAGATAGACAGTCTCATTTTTCATTTCACAGAGAAAACAGAAATCACAAACCTGGAGCTCCCACTATTCTTGCGAAAAATTCTAAAAGCTTTCCTGAATCCACATCTGCCTGACAGTTACCACCACTCCCATTCCTGTTGTTTGGGATGGCTAGGATTCATGGGTTTTCCTTGGGCCCGGTGGACACAATAAAACACAGCTGGTTCCTTCCCCAAGAGGATGGTCTGCCAACATAAGGAGAACTCAGCATGGAAGGCCGTGGGGTGTACTTCCAAATAACATCAACTCAGGTGGGGGAATGACAGAATAGTGTAAAACAATCACGTCAGCCACGTCAAGGAATTGTACAGGGGAGAGCGTCGAAAGGGCTTCCCAAGGAAATGCAATCCCGGAGCCCCTGAAAAAGCAACCTTTTGAACACCTTTCCCAAAGGAAATGGAGCATCCAGCATAGACTCTAGCATCTGGACAAGTAAGCAGAAAAGGAACTCCTCTTTCTTATCCTTTGGAGGAGATAGAAGAAGAACTAAAGAATAGAGATGGAGACGGAATTCTTCACAAAAGTACATATACCTGTCTGTGATATAAGTAGCATATGGACACCTGAACCAGATCACTCTTTAACACTATCTTCCTCGTGAAAAGACATTTTTGGCAATAATCTTGAAACAAAATTTTATAGCAAGAAAATGAATGCAGACTATGAAAATTTTCTTTTATTGAACTTCATATGTAAAATCATGCCAACAAAAACAAAAACAAAACATACTATTTATAGGGTTCTATGCTCAATACCAGGGTGATGAGATTCATACCCCAAACCTCAGCATTGTGCAATATTCCCATATAACAAATCTGCACATGTACCCCTGTATCTAAAATAAAAGTTGAAATTTTATAAAATTAAATAAATTTTAAATTAATATTAACTTACAAAAGAAAATAATGAATTCTTTTAATTACATTGCTATATTAAAAAAACCCTATGCTAATATAGTAGTCTATCAGAGTACTGAATAATAATATTACAGTTTCTATTTGATTCAGATTTGTTAATAATTGTTAAAATTGTTCATTACATATCTATGCTTATATCTGGTTGATGCACACATTTTAATCATTTTAATTATGAAATGTTTCTTTCACATGAAGTGACAGATCTAAAAATAGTTAACAAAAGTCTTAATTATCAGGGTAAGTTTGGCAGAAATTCATAAAAATGTCATTTCATAATAAGTTCCAGAAATAGCAATACTATTTAGGTCTTTTTTCTTTAGAGTTGACTCTAGAGGCAATCAAAGACCTCTGTAGTTAAAACACTTCCACTAAAATATCTTCACTAGAAAATTCATCACGCACTTCTTATTTGGAAAAAACTTTTAAATCTTCTTTCTTCTGCAGAAATCAGATAAAATGGCTGAATGATTGGTAACATTGAGTTTATTTGATTCATTGGCTTAGAACATGTCCAGTTCTTTGTGAAAATGACCAAAGCATTCAAATGTTGACTTTTTGGTATCTCTGGCAAGGCAAGACCATTGTCTTTTGTCTTTTCTCCTGTCAGTCTTTTTTAAGTCAGATTTTTTTTCTCTATATAAATTTCATTTCTTTACATTTTTTGTTGCCTAATCAATGGCATTCTTCACAAGGAACAATTTTAAAGACTAGCGTATCACTGCATATTGTTCACATTTGATTCTGGCTGTTTGCAAATTTGTGTCTGATTAGTCTCTCTAAAACTTCACATTAAAAGAAAATTCAGAAAAGAAAATTGCAAACAGCTATCCCTGTTTATTCTGAGTCTCCTATTTTTACCCAAGAATATGTAGGGATTGACAACAATGCCTAAACGAGCTCCAGCTTTACTAACTTTACTAACTCCTTCTTGAAGTGAATGTGTATAACAGGCTGTGTATGGCGGGGTAGACTCTATAACTGAAAGTTCCCCAAATTAACTTCCATGTAGAATACAAGTTTATTAAAGGGCAAGTAAGAAAACTGCGCTTATGTGGAGCTCACAGGTAGATTACTAAAACTCAACAATAACCCCAGTAGTTGTTCAAAAGATGGAGTGACAGAAGGTTTTTCAGAGGCAGGAGTGTTTCCTGGATGACATTGTTTAAAGTTTCCTATGTATGGCAATAATAAAAAAAAACCCGAACTTTCCTCAGATTTATTATTACCTGCATCCAGAGTGGACAGTTCCCACCTCCATGGTCAATATGTCCCACTTCTTCTGCCATGACTGGTCCCCACGCCAGGTCAGCCTCCAGTTGTGAGTGGACAGAAGCTTCAAACTAGATGTGCCAAGGAAATCTTGAATTGATAGATGTACTTTTTATACCTGAGAGTTGGTATTATCATAAACATGAGACCACTATTCGGGTGATCAGAAAGCTACAGGATCTGCCTGAAATGTCATCCAGGAATGAAGAAGAAAGATGCAACAGAGAAGGGCTATGCTCAGTGAACAGAAAACCATGAGGACTTTTGCTCTAAATTACCACCATTCAATACAATGGTTACAAACACCATGCTATTTTCTAGAGATGCAAAATATTTTCTAATCTGATATCAATTATTCTTCATTCACAAAGTATAAAATAATGTCAAAAATTAAAATACATGCACTGAGCCAAAGGTTAGTCTCCTCATCTTAATTCTATGCTATTAGATCATGATACTGCTTTTATTAAGAAGATAAAAGCTTTATAGTTCTTTAGGGTCAGAATTAAAAATAAAAGGGAAAAGTAGGTTCTGTGTCTGTCACTGACTGAGTGTGTAGTTTTAAATAATGCATCATATGATTTGTGCATGTGCCTGACAGAAAAGAGAGAAGAAGCAAGCTCAGTTGACCAATTGATTGATTTATAGGTAAATATTATACATTTTTATAATAGTTACCAAATAAAAAATCTCTAACCATGGCCAGTTAAAAGATGGCTGTGCTGTTTACTGTCCATTTTCTGTCCCTTGTTCCCAAGATTCCAATCCTGCTCAATGTCCCAGGAGGGCTGACCCCTAAGAACCACCTTATCAAGATCCCCTGCTCCCTGCTTCATATTGTGGGCAGCAAATGGAAGATGCTGGTAGGAGATTGAAGTGCAGGAGTAGGAGAGTTTGGGGGGCACCATCTGCCTTCTGCGGTGGCGGTGTCTCTCTCTGACTGTTGCAACACCTGTCAGGCAGCTTGCTCTTTGTTAGAGTTTTCTCCCCTACCTCCTCCTCAGGCCTATAGGTGGCCAGGGCTTCCTGCCCTTGCCAGTGCTGAAGAAGCTCAGCATCCCTTGTTGCTTTTCTTATCTTTGCGCACAACTCTGTCAATATTCTTTTCATTAAGTTTGAGTCACAATCTCAGCTGAAAGTGTCTTCTGTCTCCTGTTGGAACTCAGTAATAAATGCAATACCTTTGTCACCCTTTTGGAGACCCCTCTGGGAAGCTCCTGATCTACATGGTTACGGGTCTCCCAGTCACAGCTATTCTGTCTGCCCCTCAATCAGCTACATTTTTATCTGGGTCCTTGGACATGATAAACTCAGTGAATAAGTCTCCTAGAGTAGCATGGAGAGCCTTGGAGGATGTGCATCACTGACCATGTTCCCCTGCAGACTTTCCTGCACCAAACTCTGTGGGCTCTGCACAGGCTGGAGTCCTGCCTGTACCACTCCTCTAAGTAGCTCTCCCTGACAATTTTCCATGGAAGTTGTTCCAGAGGTCCATAGCAATAGTGGGTCACTCCTCATCTACTCAAAAGGGTAAGTTTGATCACTTTACATAATATCATATTTCTCAAAGACTTTGTTCATGTTTTAAATTAATTTGTCTTTATTTTTGTCTGACTGGGTCAGTTCTAAAGACCAGTCATCAAGCTCTGGAATTCTTTCTTCTGCTTGGTTTGGTCTATTTATAAAGCTTTCAACTGGTGAAATTCTTTGAGTGAGTTTTTCAATTCCAGAAGCTCTAATTGATTTCTTCTATGTTTATTTCTTCTTTCATTTTGTGGATTGACTTAGAAGTTACTTTGTGTTGATTTTGAACCTTGTCTTGGAATTTCCTTGCTTCTTTTTTCTTTTTTTTTTTTTTCGAGCGGAGTCTCACTCTGCGCCTGGGGCTGCGAGTGCGAGTGGCCGACGTCTCAGCGCACTGCAAGCTCCGCTCCCGGGTTTACCCATTCTCCTGCCTCAGCCTCCGAGTAGCCTGGAGCTAACGGCCCCCGCCCACCTCGCCCAGCTTTAGTTCGTTGTATTTCTAGAGCAAGCGGCGGTTCACCGGTGTTACAGAGATGTCTCGATCTCCTGACCTCCCGTGATCCACCCGCTCGGACTCCCAAAGTGCTGGGATTACAGGCTTGAGCCACCGCGCCTGGCCGAGTTTCCTTGCTTTGAATTATTTATCTGTCATTTCTGAGTTTCCATTATGTTTAGGAATCATTGCTGGAGAGCTACTGTGATTCTTTGGTGGTGTCACTAAATTCAGATTTGTCATGGTGCCAGAGTTCTTGCACTGATTTCTTCTCATCTGGAGACTCTGGCATTTTAATTAATTATTTTCACATGGGTAGAGTTTTTTCTTTTGTTTTCTTTCACTATATTATTATTATTATTTTCCCATCCCCTGCCAGGTGTCCTTATGGTAGAGGATGCTGGATAGTGATTTTTGGCTTTGCTTCTATAGCCCTATGTGCTTCTTTCAGCAGGTTTTATATTGGGCTGTGTGGTTTGATCTACAAGGCAGTAGATGGCCCTTATGCATAACAGCTGGATGTGGCCAATGTGGCTGTGTATATATATTTGATCCTTGTTTCCTGGGAGAAGATCTCTGTTGCCTCAGGCAATGGGCTAATCCATAGAGTGCACAGTGGTCTGAGCTCCCTGCCAAATGCCTGTGAGATGGAGGGCAGGATGGTTGGGGCCAGACCAGACAGGCCCACCTACAGGCTTTCCAGTGGCAGGCACACATACACCAGCACCAAGGCATAACTGAGTTGGCAGCCAGCAAGCAACCAGAGGCACGGAGCTGGGAAACCTCCTTGGCCCCAAGTTCTCTGCTCAGCAGGAGTGATGGCCTAAACTAATCTGTAAGAGTGGATGCTCCAGATGTCTGGTGATCTGCCTGGGTGTGTAGAGTGTAGAGGGCCCTGCTATATCACATCTGGGTACAAGAATGGTGGGGCCACTCAGGCTGGTAATTCAGCACATAGTCTGACTGCCTGGAGATATGCCTGGGTATGGAACAGAGAGGACCCTACTTCACTGCAATCTTTGAACAGGAGAGCGGGGTGGTTTGGGCTGCTGATCTAGGTGAGTGGGTGCTCCTGCTGCCTGGAGATCTGTCTTGATGTGGAGCAGAGAACAGAGAGGGCTCTGCTGCATCACATTCTGTGTATAAGAACAGTGGGGCACCTTAGGTTACTGATCCAGGCAAACCTGTGCTCCCAGTACATGGAGATATGCCTGGTCATGGAGCAGAGAGGGCCCTGTTGCATCATGATCTCTCTGCAGGAAGGGTGGGGCAGGCCAGGTTGCTAATTTGGATCACCTGGTTGGCAAGTGCTCCAAATGCCTGGATATCTGCCTGGGCATTGAATGCAGAGGGTCCCCCTGCACCAGGACCTGTAAATAGGAGAGGTGAGATGACTCAGACTGCTGAACCAGAAAAGCAGTTGCTCTCAATGCCTGGAGATCTGCCTGGAATTGAAGCAAAGAAGACCCTTGCACCAAGATCTCTGCCCAAGAAAGGGTTGGGAAGCTCAGGCTGCTGGCCCAGGTAAGCCTATGCTTTGAATGCCTGCAGTCATGCCTGGGGGTGGAGTGGAGAGAGTCCCACTGCACCACGATCTCAGGAGAGGCTGGCCAGTGCTAGGTTGCCAAGCTGGCCCTGGCTGCAAGTCTCATTGTCCAGCAGAAACTGCAGCTGTAGCAGTTCCTCCTTCTGCCTCAGGCCTGTAACAGAGGAGAGCACAATTCCAGTACTTACCACTGTGGTGCTTTCCACAGTTCCAACTGTGGAGGCCCTTAACCTGCTCCAGAGAAAGTGCTCCAATCTCTGACCCGAGATAGCAATGCCTGCATGGGTGTACTGTCCAATTGCCAAAGAATGGCTAACTTTGTATGTGCCTGGATTAAAAATGGCACCCTACTCTTGATCTGAGTCTAGAAAAATGTCTGCAGCTTTTCTCAGTAGGTTTCCCTTTCAGGACCTCGGGATCTTCTCCCCAAGTTAGCTCCAGGACTTGGGAGAAACAAAGTGCTCTCTCTTGGCTTGGTTTGCTTGGATCCCCTGTGGAAAGGACTCCCCTGAGTCAGAGAGGGAGGCTCTCTGCCCAACGCACATACTGGGACTTCACTTACTTTTTTATCAGCCCGGTGCTGTCATGGAGGCTATTTGCCCAAGTTCTCCTGTCCTGGATCTGGGGTATCCTTCACAATTCCAGTGGATTCCCACTTTCTTCTTAAATTAAAGCCCACAGCATTGATCTTTACATATTATCTTGCTATTGACAGGTGGTGGAGGCATGCTAAAAGCATGAATATCCCTTTTCCTGTTCTTGAATGATAAGCATTTGTCCAAATATTTTTGAAAAGTAAGATTTTGAAGATTTGTTGAAATATAGTCATATGCTTCTGGATTTTCCTATGAAATAGGTATTATACATTTTATTCACAACAACCTAATGTTAGACTGACCTCAATTCAGCTCCTCTTTCACTCAGCGAATGCTGATTGAGTGCCAATTCTGTGTCATCACAGTTTCATTAAATGTCCACTTAACCTTGTCTTATAGTTAATTAATATAATACACCCGTGTTTGGAATAATCTTTTATTGTATGAAAAAAGAAATATCTTTTATTTTATACATTTTCAAAAGTAAAGTAAGAAAAGGGTTTCTTTATGCTGAAGCCAAACACATTTGAACATATTTTTGGGGAATCAGAAGATGATTATCTATCTTTCACTCTGTTTTCCTCACCACTTGTCCCCTTCCCTTCCTTTTTAGTTTACAGCTTTCTGGAACCTATTTCAGATGCCTTTTATAGTTGTAAGTTTGACATACACAAAAACATGCTCTAATATAATTGCCTCAATATTTTTTCATCTTGCTGAAGGTGATTATTTTAAACTGCTGTGAGATATGATGAATCAACAATTATATTACATACACAAATATATGCAGAACATTTGCTTAGGAAACTTGATTTCTAAGACAAAGCATTCTTTATCCTGAGAATTCACTAGATCCAGTGACTGTGCTGAATTCTGAGATAGTTTTGAAATATTAGAAATAAATTACTAAAAAACAAAACAAACATAATTGCATTTCATTATGATATACTTAATATTTTTGAAGTCAAATAGATTTTTGTTTTTGAGATGGAGTCTCTCTCTGTTGCCCAGGCTGGAGTGCAGTGGCATGATCTCAGCTCACTGCACCCTCCGCCTCCCAGATTCAAGTGATTCCTCTGCCCCAGCCTCCTGAGTAGCTGGGACTACAGGCTCCTGCCACCACACCCTGCTAATTTTTATATTTTCAGTTGACACAGGGTTTCACCATATTGGCCAGGCTGGTCTAGAACTCCTGACCTTGTGATCCACCCATCTCGGCCTCCTAAATTGCTGGGATTACAGGCATGAGTCACTGCGCCCGGCCAAATAGATTTTTTTAAGGCCAAAAATGGCATGGGTGATAATATAGATTATACTAGGGGTGAAACTCCGGGAGATTATATATGCTTATTTATCCTTTCTTCAGAACCTGTGCTGACAAAGGATGTGGTGTATAATGACAATGGAATAGGGAGTGGTAGCAGGAAATGAAAAAGACCCTAAAAACCCAGATACCACTCAGACTGCTATTCACGACGCTGTAAGGAATCAATCTCTATATGTAATTGGATGCAGAAGATCTAGGATGCTTTTAATTTCCAGAACCAGAATAAAACATAACAAATTTAAAGTAGCTTTGAGTATTGCTACTAATAGTCAATAAACATTCAATAAAACATAATAAATATTCAGTGATGTGTCATTTTAAATTAGTTTTATTCTAACACTATAAAAGGGTTTTGGTCACAAGTGAAAGAAAATTCCACAGCTATTTAAGCTTCAGGTATGAAGTGATGAGACACCCCTACTTCTACTTCTCTATAATCCTCTCAGCTTTACTTTTGTTTGGCTGACTTAACTTTTCATAGCCAAGTGGCTACAGCAGCTCCAGACATCACCTCTTCACCCTAACCTTAGAGTGGAGCTTTTCATAATGTGTTGATGACCTGTCAGCCGATCATATAAACAATATAGTCCACCATGACCAGCATTTAAATAAACTAATGTAAGAGAAAATAATAGAACAGAATAGAATCTGAAAATATCAGAATGAATTACATGTGGTAAAGGTAAACACCTTTTATACAACTTTTGTTAATTATAGACAATGTGTGCACTGAGCTGTGATGTGAAATTTATTTGTTTCTGTGGCTCATTATGAAACATTTAGAGAAAGAAAGAGAAAGGGAAAGGGAAAGAGAAAGAGAGAGAAAGAGAGAGAGAAAGAGAAAGAGAAAGAGAAAGAGACAACTTCTTCCTGCCTTGAAAATGGCAGTGATACCTTTTCCTAGCCCATTGATTCAAATGGGCTCCTAAATATTCCTGAGACAATTACTGCTGATTGCACATTCAAGTGCTGTGGAATCCAAAGCTATATTATTTGGGTTGGGGAGGGATCTTTAAGAAAAGGAATATGAAATTACCTGCATAAATTAGGTATAAATATTAATTTAGAGCAAGGATAGAAAATTACACATTTTAACAAGCTAACAAATGCTGCAATTAAAATACACATTTTAAAAGCTAAATTAAATACTTTAATTGTTCCAAGCACTTAATTGTTCTTTCTTAATAACAGTACTTTTCTTAATTAAATGCTTGGAACAATTCTACAATATATATTTTTTAAAGATAGAAGCCTTAACCAATTGTTGTTAAAATAAGTTTTGCAAATGTTGCAAAATATTTGCCAGATAAGCTCATTACTAGTTCCCACTAGAGCTTTGGAAGGAGCTCTTGGAAAGGAGGAGCTCTGAGGCTTATGAAATTTGCCATAATACACCCTTTCCATTCTAGAGCCAGGGTAAAGTCAGTATCCCTTAAGCCCATAGGCTTGCTGGCATTCATATAGCATCAAGATGGCGACTAAGAGTGGATGCTGAGAAGCCTACCAGTCAGGGTTCCTACCTGCTTAATGATCCAGGAGCTGACTTTCCATGAATACACAGAAAAGTTGTTTCTTGAAAAGGTGATGGTTTTCTGCTTCTGATGACAGCAAACTAGAAAATACAGATTGTAATAGCTAGTTTTATATGTCACCTTGGCTAGCTATACTGTCTATTTTTTAATTAAACATGATCTCGCTGTTGCTGTGGAGGCATTGGTAGATGTGGTTAACATCTACAATCAGCTGACTTTAAATAGATTATCTTTGATAATGTGGTGGGCCTCATCCAATCAGTTGAAGGGCCTTGAGAGCAAAACTGAGGTTTCTCTGAGGAAGAAAATCCTTCCTCAAGACTGCAGTATCAATTCCTGCCTGAGGGTTTTCTGGAAGTTTTTCACTTGCCAGTTTCTGCATAATCATGTAAGACAATTCCTTGAAAGAAATCTCTTAATCTGTGCGTGTGTGTTTGTGTGTCTGTGTCTGTGTACATATGTGTGTGTGTGGGGGTGTGTGTGTATTTATATATATGAATTCTTATTCTTCTTCTTTGGAGAACTCTAACTGATACAGTGATTAACCCTCTGGATGAAGACAATGGAAAGATAAATAGAACAAATTTAGAACTGCAAACTACAGCAACCAAAATTCTGGTCTTCAAGTATGAGTTTAATCATAGACTAGATATAACTGCAGAGTGTATTATTTTCTTCTTGCTTTATTCATTCTACTTCTTATTATGCCAGTTCACCATCTAAAATGAGGCATGAAGAGACAAGGGGATGGAAAATTGTGAAGACAAGGTAAAAGAACCACATGATATGGTGAGAAAGCTTATTATTACTATTATTATTATTATTATTATTATTTTGAGACGGAGTCTTGCTCTGTTGCCCAGGCTGGAGTGCAGTGGCCGGATCTCAGCTCACTGCAAGCTCCGCCTCCCGGGTTTACACCATTCTCCTGCCTCAGCCTCCCTAGTAGCTGGGACTACAGGTGCCCGCCACCTCGCCCGGCTAGTTTTTTATATTTTTTAGTAGAGACGGGGTTTCACCGTGTTAGCCAGGATGGTCTCGATCTCCTGACCTCCTGCCCGCCATTCGGCCCCCCTCCCAAAGTGCCCCTGGTTACAGGCTTTGAAGCCACCGCGCCGGCCTATTATTTACTTTTTTAACCTGGAATGCCACAAGGAACAGAGACGAAATGAGTTAGAAAATACATTTAAAGAAATAATGAGTAAATGTTTTCAAAAATAGTTGAAAGACATAAATTCTACATTCAGAGCCCCGTCAATCCCACAAGAAAAATAAAAATAATTTCTCATGTAGGTTCATCCTAGAGAAACTACAGAGAAACAGTAACAAAGCCAAAATTTTAAGGACGAGCAGAATTTTCAAACATCAGATTACATCAAAATATGTATACACTATACTGGACAGAAACAATGAGTGTTCTTACATGGGTTGAAAGAATATAAGAGCCCATCAAGAATTCACATTATTAAAAGGTTAAATTAAAGCATTTTAAGATAAAGCAGAGATTTGTCACTTCCAAATAGAGCCTAAAATAGAAAAGAAAGTACGTTCTTCAAGGAGAATAAAAATGATCTGAGAATGAAGTTTGGAGACAGAAGAGTGATTGAAAAGATATAGAAGATAAATATACATACAAATTTAAATATATATTTATTGTCTATTAATGCACATTGTTGTATATAAATGTACATTATTGATGATCTAAATCATCAATAATGTGTTATGTGGTTTAAAATATATGGAGAATAAAATATGTAACAATAGCGTATTATTTAAATTAATGTAAAGTTTTTCTAAGATTCTTGACTTATTTAGGAGGAGTGTCAAAGAATCAGTTAATATTAGACATTGACAAGTCAAGAATGTATGTTTTATTTCTCAGGTAAGCACTAAATAACATAATTTCTTAATTCAGAGAAGAGAGAGAAATAAAATACTAAAAAATTTAATTAGTTCATGGAAGGCAAAAAAGAAGAGAAAAAAGAAAATTCAATAGTTGATCAAAAATAAAGGACATGGTAAATCGATAGATTTACACCCCAAGATATTATAAATTAAATTTAATGGAAATTGAATACATGTGAAAGTTAAAACATAAAAGTTGCCATAATGGATTACAAATAAAAGAAAATTACCTGTAAGTTTAAGATCCAGAAAGGCTGAATAAAAAATAATTGAAAAGGCTGGGCACAGTGGCTCATGCCTGTAATCCCAGCACTTTGGAAGGCCAAGGTGGGCCGATCACCTGAGGTCAGGAGTTTGAGACCAGACTGACCAACATGGAGAAACCTTATCTCTACTAAAAACACAAAAATTAGCCGGGAGTGATGGCATATGCCTGTAATCCCAGCTACTCGGGAGGCTGAGGCAAGAGAATCGCTTGAACCTGGGAGGCAGAGGTTGCGGTGAGCCGAGATGCTGCCATTGCACTCCAGCCTGGGCAATAAGAGTGAAACTCCATCAAACACACACACACACACACACACACACACACACACACACACACACACACAAGTAATAATAATTGGAAAAAGCCATACAATGCAAACATTAACGGATATAATATGGTGCAGGTATGTTAATATCAGGAAAAATCTACTTGAAGGTAAAAAACTTTGCAGGAGTGAAAATGGTTCCACCTTCATCACAAAAATGTTTATTTAACAAATATGTGATGCTTCTAATTTTTTATGAACCTAATAACAAGGTTCAAAATGCAGAAAGAAAGATGTCAGAAACTACATGCAGAAACAAAATCCCCATAATCATAATGGGAAATTTTAAAACACTTTGAGTGAATTATACAATGAGTTATCAAACATAAGGAGGGTAAAACCAGTTTGAACAGCATGATTTGCAATTTGGACTCAATTTATATAAATAAAATATTGCACCGAACAAAAGTGTAATACACGTTTTTTTCTCAATCACCCAGAAAGCATTTCCCAAAGTGACCACACTTAAAGCCCAAATAAATCACACAGGGCTGAAATCGTATGTATTATAGCATACATTTTCTCACCCCATCTCTGCATTTCCTTCTTCCCTTATTATGTTACAATCATTTTCTTCCCTCTGGTGCTTTTTTGGTAGCACACACTATAAGCCACTTTTCCATTTTGTGAGTGTCAATTTAGTAACAATACTGTCTGTAAATCAACTTAACTGAGCACTGGATACACTCCAATAATTTGAAATGCCTAGCCAGTGGATGAGCCAGCCTGATGCCTTGTAACTGATAGCTGGGTGACACCCCTTTCTCTCTTAGGAGATCTTGCTTACCACAGGTGACTGAGCGAGGGTGCCAGTGTTGGTCTGTACACTAAATATTAGAAGACACTAGTTTATTTTGTATTATATTAGATAAATAGTAGAGAAACCTTAAATTTTTCTGTTAGTGATGGATTGAGGGCCCCAAATGAAAAAAATATTAAAAAGTTATAGTTTTCTTCTTCCTGCATCTCATTAGATGATATTTTTTGCACACTTTATTTCAGATATCACTTTCTATATTGCAGTTTGTGGTGCTGTAGCACACATGGCTCATACCTCCCTCCATATCCCCTTGGCCACTGGCAGCTGCCACTCCTGGCATGGACAGATGCCTACCTTGGGTACCTCCTTTGTTCTCTGCCTGAGAACTTTCTTGTTCCACTGAGAGCAGGGAGACTTAACAGCCCAGAGGCAACCATTAACCAACAGAGGGTGAGCCATGGAAGAATCCTCCTTATTTTCCTCTCTTCTAGTTGCTAATTCCGAGATATGCTCTACCTGGTTTCTGGAGAGTTCTAAGTATAAAGAAGCCCCCGTTAGTCACAGTGGAAACCTGTGTATTAATTTATTTCTTATTGGTTTTTCTTCCTTCCCTCTCCTACTTCCTACATTTCCTCATTTGTGTTCTCTGGAATGAACCATACCCACATCCTCGTTTTAGACTCTGTTTTGAGGGTAATCAAAATAAAAACTGGCAGCGATAGTTTTAACTGTATAGAACACATTTCCATTTCCATCTACTTTTGATAAGAACAGTCACTTTCTGTAAGGAAGTCACTCACCCTCCATTCATGTTACTGTGAAGGAATGATCAATTACAGTACTTTAAGTCTCTGTTCGTGTGGAGGTGTGGGCATGCTACCCAGGCCTGGTTAAGCATGGTATTCAATCCTCCTACATACAGTGATGAAACCAAACAGACCCAGACAGTCTATCTGTGCATATGATGCATAGTTGCTGAGATGCAGACTTTCTCTTCTTTTTGCTAAGGGGCAGATCTTGACCTTCAAGGAAACAAAAGCAGGACTGAAACAGGCACGACTAATGGCAACAAGTGAAGCCCAGCAAACCCAAGAAATCGAGAAATAGAAAGGAAATGGGTAGAAAGCTCAAAATATAATATTTGAGCCCCTGGATTTAGCTGGGTCTCAGATCCACACTTTGGATTTTCTAGTTGCATGTGCATTTCAACCTCACTTCCCACTTTTTTTTCTGTTAAACCAGTTTAAGGTAGATTTTGAGGACTGAAAACTCAGGGTCCCAATTACCATACACACTCTTTCCTTAAGTACATCTATCTCTTCAGTGAACATTTACAAAAATATCATGAAATGTACAGCATGCCATTTTGTTGTATGCTTGTTGTTTAATTTTATTTGAACCCTGAATGTGTTTGTTTTGGGATTATTTTATTTGCCTATAATGAAACTAGGCAGGCAAGAAATGAATAATTCTCGACATCATCGATGTTTGGTTACTGCTTTGGTGTCTAGTATAGAAGAGAGCATGCTGAGAACACTTTGAGAGCGTGCGTTGAATGATTGAGTGAGAGAGGAGCAAGTGCAGAGGCTGTAGGGTAGCACGAAGATGGCACATTTGAGGAACTGAAAGGAGGCCACGTGCAAAGAGCCAGTGGGGTGCAGAAGAGGTTGGGAAGGTAAATAGGTGGTCAGGTGAGGGTCACCAGGTGGCACAATCTCAGGAAGGACTTTCACATTGTAGTTTACATAAATGGTCTCCCCTGGAGGTACAACCTGTCTATGAATGGTGCCCCCGGGGTTTTGTAATGCAACAGCCTTGAAACAAGTCAAGAGGAGGGAGGAGCATCAGGTCACTGTGCACTTACGAGATGAGGCAGAGTGAGGTTCACTGTAAGGAAAGTCTCACAGAGAACTAGGATACCGAGGGCAAATTTTCCAAACCTGTTACTGCTTGTAGTTGGGCTTTTTGTCCATTCTGGACACACACATAATTAGCAATTGCTATGGCCAGGAAATGTCAATACATACACTTCAGCACACACAAAAGCATTAATACATGCAATCCCGTTTTCTGCACTACAAAAACACAAGGTGTCCAGATGCAGTGGATTCTCAAAACTAAATAAAACAGTACTCATATGTACCCCTACAACCCAGTAGCCTGTCTCCCAGTAATATTTTGAATCAATTTTGATATTTTTTGGTTGAGAATATTTTTTCACACTTTACTTTCAACACATTTTGATGTATTAAAGTAAGACCATTTTATTACATCTCACCTCCCTTGCAAAAATTGCCAAAAACCATAATAAAACCCACACGTGTTTCCCGAATGTTATGTAACTTTCCAGTACACAGCAGAGTGAAATATGCAATCTTAATTTTACTCTACCATGAAATTATTTGCCTGGTGCGTGCTTCTCTACGAAGAGCTTCGAAACAATAATTGTGATCAGCGCACATAAAAAGAAGAGCAGTTGTTTGCTTTTCCACTGGCTTTCCAAAGAGTTGCACTGGTGATTTAATGAGAAAATCCAAGTTCTTTTTGTTTGGTAATACTAGTGATCTCCCAAAGGATATTGTCCACTTCCTGACTCAGAGCAAAGTTAATTTCTAGGCTCATTTACTGCAGGAGAAAGATAGAATAGGTATGGTATCATGTAATGTCTCTGTCATATCCAACTTCTGTGAGCTTTGTTTAAAGTTTCCTTTGTTTGAAGCTTTGTTTAAAGCTTAAACTCAGTTATCTCAACTGTACAATGAGGATAACAATGGCTTTGCTATAGAACTTTTGCCAGACATTGAAATATAAATACCTAATTGATTTGTTTTTTCTAAGACCACCAGAGCGGGCACAAAAGAACCAGCGAGTAGGCAAGGGTAGTAGCAAAACTGCAAATTTATTTTTTGGTCACCTAGCTTCAGGGAAGAAGGTGGGTAGGGAGAGGTCTTTCGGCCTCCGGCAAAGGAGGCCAAGAGAGTCGCCTGGTGGAGCTCTCGGGCGGAGTTCCTGCAGTCCCGACAAGAGTAGGGGGGGCTGGGAAGTCCGCGCGGCCCGTCTGCCGGGAATGGCTTTTCTAGGAGTGGGAGGGCAATAGGTGGGGCATGGGCGTGTCGGGGGGCGTTCCGCAGGTGCGACCAGGTAAATCTTGGTCTCTTGGGATTGACGTCACCTGGCACATGCCTGGTTGGTCTGCACCTTCCCTGGTGCTGGCTGCATTTTCGTGCGCGCGGGAAAAGTTGGTGATGAAGAACCTGGAAGTGCGCCATCCTGCCTCCGTTCGTCCAAACACTAATCTAGCGTTTGGCATATGTTATCATTTTTATTATAGCATTACTAGTATTTTATCTGTTTATGACTAAATTACAAACACATTCCACTTATTATTTAGATCTTGACCCCTTTGGGGATATAATACATGTATCCCAGAATTTCAAATCCTGTCCTCTTGAGTGTCCACATTGGAGATACTGGCATTTTATAAGACTGACAGCAATTTTATCTTCTGCTTCCAAGCTCTGAAACATTGAGTAAATAATTCAAGAGACAGACAGATGGGGATTAAGCTACCAGGCATGCTAGCAGAGCTGAACTGGATCAGTGGCCAAAAAATTCGCTATTTTAGTACCCACCTGTGCAGACTCACCTCATCACTCACAGACATAACTGCCTCATAAGCTTGCCTTACAGCGATGCAGATGGTATATGGAGGTTGTTCAGGAAACACAGAGGAAAGGAAGCATTCGCTCCCTAGTTCACCCACAGGCCCAATGACTCCTCCTAGAGGAGACCTGTAGAAGAGGGTGGAAGGGAGAGCAGAAGCAGTTTCAGATGCTTCCCAAAATGTGGACATTCTCATCTAGTAAAATGGGGTGGAGTGGAACCAGAATGGCCTTCTCCTTTAGGATGAAATAGGACATAAGTTTAGGGAAAGGAAAGGTTGCCTTTACACACACACACACACACACACACACACACACACACACGTATATACTGTTCTGTTTCCTTTGTGAAAGTAAAAGATCTTGGGCCCCCAAAATCACTAAGCTAAAGGGACAATTCAAGCCGGGACATGCTTAGGACAAACCTGCCTCCCATTCTCTTCAGTCATCTCTCTGCTCACTGGGATAAATGCGTATCAGAAATTCAAAAGAACGCAACTGTTTGACTCTTACGTACCTGTGACCTGGACCAAACCAATGTTCGTTTTACATATGTTGATTGATGTCTCGTGTCTCCCTAAAATGTACAAAACCAAGCTGTGCTCTGACCACCTCAGGCACACATTGTTAGGACTTCCTGAGGCTATGTCATGGTCATGCGTCCTCAGCCTTGGCAAAATTAACGTTCTAAATTAACTGAGACCTGTCTCAAGTTGTGGAGGTTCACACCCTCCACAGAAGTAACTCCCTCCACAGTCATGAAGAAGATCTACCCCATCTAAATTATTTACTTTTACTATATATGTACATACTCATAAACTATATATAACATTATATATGTGTACTTGTTTTAAAAATTTGAATGAATTTTTTCACTCAATATCTTAAGATTTATCCGCATCTATACAAATCTATGTAGTTCGTGAATATTAACATTGCATAGTATTTATTCTGTGACTATACCATATACCTATTGATAGGCATTTGAGTAGTTTTCTCACTGCTACAATCAATGACCTTTACACATTTTTAATATCCACTTGCAAGGGAGTTTCATGGGATTATATCCAGTTCCAGAGTGGAATTGCCAGTGCGTAGATAATGTGCATCTTCAACTTGAGGATTTGTTTGTCCAATTGCGCCCTCAAAGGTGGTGGTATTAATTTACGCTCCCTCCTTCGGTATGTGAGTTCCCACTTCCTTACATTCTCACCTCAGAATTAGACAGACTCACCAGTCCTGTTCCAGGCAGCACTGGACTGGGCAACTACTGGGAAAAGAGGTCTGGCCTCAGGTAAGGCCAGGTAAGGTGAGGTAATGACAGGTCTCACCCAGGTAAGCCTTCCCTGGGCAGTTGGCTTCAGTGAGGAAGAAGAAAGAGCTAAGCCTATCCAGCATATCTTAGCATATCTTACTGTGCATATCCAGCTGCTTTTTCTATATTTGCTAGTCAGAGAAATCACTCCCGAGGTGTGATGGTTTAATGTTATGCATCAACTTGACTGGGTTAAGGGATGCCAAGATGACTGGTAAAACATTATTTCTGGGTGTGTCTATGAGGGTATTTCTGGAAGAGATTAGCATTTGAATCAGTAGACTGAGGGAAGAAGATTGCCCCCACCAATATGTGCAGGCAGCATCTAATCCCCTGAGGGATTTGCCTTGGCGGTCAAAGCAATTCTCTTTCTGTCTCTTCTTGAGCTGGGATGTTTGTCTTTTCCTTCTCTCAGACATCAGAACTCTTGGCTCTCAGACCTTTGGACTTGGGACTTATACCAGTGCTCACTTTTCCCCCTCCATTCCACCCCAGTTTTGAGGTTTTCCTCATCAAATTGGCACTTACACCATGGGCTCCCCTGGTTCTCAAGCCTCCAGACTGAGACTGAATTACACCACTGGGTTTTCTGGGTTTCCAGCTTACAGACGTCATATTGTGAGACTTCTCATCCATGATTATCCCATGAGCCAATTCTCATAATAAATGTCCTCTCATTTGTATAGATCATAGTGGTTCTTTTACCCTAGAGAACCTCGACTAATACACCAAGGGAAATGTGAGTTAGAGGGAGGATAAAGGCCTGTGTTGGATCACATCAATGACATTCTGTACACCTGAAAGGAAACATCGGGTGTGGAAGGAAGACATCTTCTCTTTCCCAGCTTGGTGTGTGTATGAGTCCATTATCACACTGCTATGAGATTGGGTAATTTATGGAGAAAAGAGATCTAATTGACTCACATTTCCACAGGTTGTACAGGAGGCATGGATGGGGAGGTCTCAGGAAACTTACAATCATCATGGCAGAAGGTGAAGGGGAAGCAGGGACAATCTTCTCATGGTGAAAGAAGAGAGAGAGAAAAAGCAAAGGGGGAAGTGCCACACACTTTTAAACAACCAGGTCTTGTGAGAACTCACTCACTATTATGAGAACAGCAAGGGAGAAATCTACTCCCATGATCCAATCACGTTCCCCAAGATCCCTCCCCCAACATTGGGATTTCAATACAACCTGAGATTTGGGTGGGGCCACAGAGCCAAACCATATCTATGTGCTTCTTCAAACTGAAGGTTTTTATCTTCCTTCAGAACTAAAAAATTCTTAGACATATTGATATTGCCTATCCTATTATCTTTACCTTTTTCTGAAACATAGAGCATGTCAAACCTGTTATTTCATTCTCCATGCTTTTTAACCTTGCACTCATTTTCCCCGTCTCTTTTTGTGCTGCATGCTGATAATTTCCTCAGCTCTCTTGTGCAGTTCATTAATTTTCTCTCCTACTATAACCCACACGTAAGATTTTAACCAGTCAGTGGCAAATATATAATGAAGCTATTGAGGGATAGGACCCTCAACCCTAATTGTACATAGATAGAATCTCTTGGGGAGCTTTAAAAATCCTGATGTCAAGGCTTCATCCCAGACAATTAAATTGGAATCTCTGGGAATGAGGACCCAGACAACAGTAGTTTTCAAAGCTCTGCAGGTGCTTTCAATGGTTAGCCAATGGTGACAATCACTGTTGGACAAAAGGAAGGAGGGAAGCTTTAGTTCCACATCTTCGTTGGCAGGTGACCCATACATGGGGCCTAATTACAAACAGAATGAAAGAGCAAAATCCAGGGAGTTGAGCTCTTAAACTTTTAAAGGATTATATATAACAAACTTCAAATGTATTTATAGTGTACTTTAGCATGTAAAAGAAAAAAAGATCTTTTCAAGAAAATATATTTATAATTTGGATTTATTTTGTGTCTGCATTTCCAAAAGTGAAAGTTCTGAACTGAAAACTGTTATATTATGTTAAAATATTTTTCCTTTAACTAAGTGGATGATGACTTTCTGCTATATTAGCATAGGTTCTAGGTACATGAAGGGAAGGTTTAGGGAAATAAAAATGATAGTGGCAGTGGGGTTTTATTATCTTCTGTGTGCCTGAAGTTTTATGTGTGTCTTAGTCTGTGAGGACTGCTACAACAAAATACCATAAACTGTCTGGCCCACAAACAACAGAAGTCTATTTCTCACAGTTTTGGAGGATGGGAAGACCAAGATAAAGGCACTGGTAGATTCGGTGTCTTGATGATATCTTCTTGCTATGGGGCCAGGCAGCTCTCTGGGGCCTCTTTTATAAGGGGCCTATTTATGAGAGCTCTACCCTAATGATCTAATCATCTCCCAAAGGCCCTATCTATATCATCACATTGGTGATTAGGGTTTCGACATACAAATATTTCGGGGGGTCGAGGGAAGGACACACATTCAAACCACAGCAATATTTTCTTTTAATTTCTTCAAGAAATTGACTATTATCATTTTCCTGCTTTACAGCTGAAGAAACAAACATGGAAAGCTTCATCTCATTGTCCAGGTTTTCACAGCTCATAAAGGGCAGAGCTGAGATTCCAAATCCAGCCTTTCTAACTCCTCTCTCCTTACCTTCTTGCCAGTTGGTTATTGCTTATTTGTAAGGACAAGCATTATTCACAGTTTATTTTACTTCCTAGAGAACACCTGCTGTCAGTTTCTTGAGGTGTTTTTGGCAGCCACAGTCAGTTCACTTTGGGCAACTGCATTCATAGGTGTCTCACTACTCTAGAGATTTTTCTACACTTGGCCATAAATATTCTCTAATTTTAAACATTCTGTAATCCATAATTCTCTATCCTAAACCTATGGGATAGTGACTGGCATAGAGAAAGTACTCAACGGATACTTATTGAACAAATAAATGTGATGAACAGGGCATGAGCAAAATCAGAAATGAATCTTTTAGGGACTTGTGCTGGGTAAGACAGGCTGACTTCGGAATGAATGCAGTATAGAATAATAAGAACAACATGAACCTTGACAATCTTGGTTTAAATCGACATTTTATACTCATAAACTCTGTAAATGCAAGTTGTTAATCTTTTTGAACTTGGGTTACCTTGTCTGTAAAGTGGAATAATAATGATAACCTCTTAGGATTGTTTTATAGACAAAAAAACTAACATATGGAGATGGCCCAACACAAATAACTTCTCAAAATATGGTCTCCACTTTGACTGTGTGTGTTTTATCTTATGAAGTTTATAAATGTCCACAGTGTGATGATTTTTAAGGAAACTGGAAGAAAATGCATGCATTTTCCACAGAGATTTCCAGCACAAGTCCTGGATGTCTTTTAATAGCATTGAATGTGCTGAGACTCACAAGCCAATACATTAATAAAAGATTTCAACAACGTATATATTGCATAGCCAGCTTCTAATGGTTTAGATTTAATTTTATATATTTAGATTAAAAAGAAACTAAATGTAACTCTGGATTAAAATTACTCCTGTTCACAATAAGCTAATTTTGTGCTTTTTTTTTTCAAAAGAATGATGTTTTTTATTGTTTTATTCATTTTCCTAATAAAACATCTGACTAGGTTTACATAAAGTGTTGTAAGACAAATATTTTTAGAAAGCAAGACAGCCATGATGCCAAGCCTAGTAGATAAAAGCTAATTTCCAATGATTTTCTGAGCAATAAAATGTGGAAAAGACCCCAAACATAAGAGAGATACAAGGGAGGTGAACTAACCAGTGATCCCTAAAGCTAAATACTCCAGCTCTTGTTCCCTGTCTCTTCTCGAAGTCCCCCCCCTTTTTTTTTGAGACACAGTCTCCCTCTGTTACTCAGGCTGGAGTACAGTGGCACGATCTCAGCTCACTGCAACCTCCGCCTCCCAGGTTCAAAGAATTCTACCTCAGCCTCCCGATTAACTGGGGCTACAGGAGAGCGCCACTACTCCTGCTAATTTTAGTATTTTTAGTAGAGACAGGGTTTCCCCATATTGGCCAGACTGGTCTCGAACTCCTAATCTCAGGTGATCCACCTGCCTCAGCCTCCCGAAGTGCCGGGATTATAGGCCTGAGCCACTGTGCCCAACGGAGGTCCAAGTTTTTTAATGCTACTTGTGAATCAGAGAAGTAATGTGTAGGTTGCCTCAATGGGTTTGCACACACACACACACACAAAAGACTGACATTTCAACTGCATCCTGAACACATTCCTGTTTAAGGCCATAGAGAGTTTTTATTTTATCTTTGGAGAAACTCCACTTTGCCACATTCTATTATCTCAGTAACAGATGTTTCTAGCCAACCCATTGAGTCATCATATGGTCTTTTTGTAAATTTGACTTTCATCTCAATGTGTATCTTCTCAAGTTATTGTTTATAATGCCAGCCTCAAGTGAGCATACTTTTATTGCCATGCTTTTAGCTGCCGTTTGAAACCATGTGGGCTCCAATTAGAGAGCCAACTAAGCCACTAGGAAAACACTATCATTTTAAGTAGGTTTTCTGGAAAGGTAAGTCTTCTTTCCCTGCATTTAGTGGCAATTTTATACTATTATCTTATGGGGAGGAACAATGAGGCTAATGAAATATATCTACTTTAATGAATAATTTCCTCTTTGTAAAACATCTGACTGAGTTTCAGTGTGTAATGGGAACCAAATACTGACTTAGTTTTCTATGTTTAAGGACAAAAATCCAGTATGTATGTTTCTGACATGACAATTTGTGCTTTTTCACACTTCCTACAAAATAGAAAACAAATTGTTTTCCAAAATGTTGTATCAATGACAGTTTCCACAGAATGTGTGTTCTAGTTATTCCATACCCATGTGAACATTTTAATCTTGTCAGGTTTCTAAGATTTTGCAAATCTAATGAATGTAAAAAAGCAGCATCTCATTGTGGTCATAATTTGTATTTCTAAAGATCATTAAAGAGTTGAAGATCTTTTCATGTCAGCCATATGTGTTTATTCTTTTATATAATTCTTTATTAATATCTTTTGTGCATTTTTCTATTATACAACCCAATATCCTATTTTCATGTATTGAATAAGTATCGCTTTTTCTAATGATATTCAATGATTTTTTTAATCATAATTCCTGTTTCTAGGTTCTCTGTTTAATTGGTCAACGTATGGATACATAAAAAAATAGCTATATTAATTTTTATGGCTTTATAATAAGTTTTTACATCTGCTAGAATATGCCTAATTTTTTTTCTTTTTCTTCTTTAGGAATGTTTTGGGCATTTTTTGTTTGTTTGTTTGTTTGTTTGTTTGAGATGCAGTCTCGCTCTTTCCCCCAGGCTGGAGTGAGGAGGCATGATCTCGGCTCACTGCAAGCTCCACCTCCTGGGCTCACGCCATTCTCCCTCCTCAGCCTCCCGAGTAGCTGGGACTACAGGCGCCGGCCACCACGCCTGGCTAATTTTTTATATTTTGAGTAGAGACAGGGTTTCACCGTGTTAGCCAGGATGGCCTCCATCTCCTGACCTCGTGATTCGCCCCACTAGGCCTCCCAAAGTGCTGGGCCTCCCAAAATGCTGGGATTACAGGCATGAGCCACCGCACCTGGCCCCTTGGGCGTATTTTTGCCCTTTGCTTTTCCAAATTAATTCCAGAATAATTTTGTGAAGTTTCACAGAAAATGCTACTGGAATTTTTATTGAAATTATATTGGGTGTTTAGATCAAATTAGAGAGAACTGAAAAATGATTCTATTTATCTAATGAAATGAAATCTGTATTATTTAGGCCTTTGAAATATATTTAAATAAATTTACATGACTTTCTTTGTATGGGTGATATGTATCTTTTATTAGATGAAATCTGATGCATTTTAGTGTTATTTTATAACAAATGTTACATTTTTAAATTTCTGCTTGTTGCTGGCTTTTAGAAAATTAATTTTTGTATAGACGTCTTCTGTCCAGCTGCCTATCTAAATTATCCTTACCATTTTAACAATTTGTAGATTTTGGGGGTGGAGATTTTAGGTAGACAGTTACATCATCTGCATATTAAAACAGTTTAATTAGCTTCTAATTGACATTTTCCAGTGTTTATGCTTTTAGTTGGAAGATTTAATTTACCTATCTGTGAATATTGTATTCCTATACATACAGATTTACAGTTTTCATCGGTTTAGAATATTTGCATTCTTTATCTTTTCAAATATTATCTCTCTTTTCTTCTTATGTAACTCCAATTAGATATACACATCCTATTCTCATTCTATCCTTCATATCTTTTAAAGTTTATACACATTTGCCATTTTCTTAACTTTGTGTGTGATGCATTCTGTACGATTTTTGATATATCTTCTATTTGTACATCTTCTAGTTCACTGAATGTTTCAACTATCTCTACTATGAACCATCTATTGAATTTTTAAATTTTAAATTCAAAATTGCATATTTTGGGTTTCCCCAAAAATTGTATTTTAAAATCATGCTTCCTACTTATTCTTGATGATCTGTGTTGCATGTTCATCATTGAGACTGACACCTTTATTTCTGTAATACTTGTACACATAGCTGTTTACTATTTTGTATTTGGCAATTCCAATATCTGGTATCTTTGAAGAAGTAAGAATATCATTCTATATTTCTGTTGATTCCCATGCATAGTAGATCGCCTTCTTTGATACTGGTTGATCCTTATGAACTCATTGCTTAGACATCATTCATGAAAGCTTTTCTCTAAAGATGGTTTGCCTCTGCTTTGCCAATTGCCATGGAGCATCACAAATCTGAACCTCTTTCTATCTTTTTCCCTATTGGGGTTTAGTGTGGAAATCTCAAGCTCAGGTTTCTTAATCCCTGAAGGCTCAGGGATTGAGCTACGATTGGTGTCTTCCTTCAGGACAACTGTCCTGCCCTGATTGTTCACTTCTCTGTTCCAACTCTTCAGTCTGACTCCAGATAACACTTTTTTTATTTTTATTTTATTTTTTAAATTGGGCATGATGAAGTAGGGGGTTTGAGGAATGTTCTTACTCCTTCTAAGACTGTGAAGTGCATATATTTTCTGCCATAATGTGGTCTCTCTATTCAGTCACAATGCTGAACACAAAACATCCATGTAACAATTATTTGACTGGCTTATAGCCACTGGAGTGGCTTACACCTGTAATCCCAGCACCTTGGGAGGCCAAGGCAGATGGATCACCTGAGGTCAGGAGTTCAAAGTTAGCATGGCCAATATGATGAAACCTTGACTCTACTAAAAATACAGAAATTAGCCGGGCATGGTGGCAGGCACCTGTAATCCCAGCTACTCAGGAGACTGAGGCAGGAGAATCACTTGAACCCAGGATGCAGAGGTTGTAGTGAGCTGAGATTGCGCCACTGTACTCCAGCCTGGGTGATAGAGCGAGATTTCATCTCAAAAAAATAAAAAAAAATATTTCACCAAGTTTTTGAGAGATTTTTTTTCCATATTACAGTAAACACGGGTGTGTTTAAAAGACTATATTACAGAATAATAATAAATAATAATAAATTATAGAATAACATTTATTGCATGTTTTCTATATGCCAGTCACTATCCTATGCCCTTCACATTATAGTTAATTTTTCCAATAAACCTATAAGCAAAGGTCAGTTAATATAGCCACTTTAACAAAATTTGAAAATTGATAGCACAATAATGTTAAGCATCTTGTCCAAGGTAGCATCTCTAGCAAATGAGGAAGTCATGGCTTTAATCAGGGTAATCTAACTCCAGAGCTATTTTTCTTTAAACAATGTGATGTAAACACATCAAAGAAGCCCAATGTCATGGAATTCTACAGGGAAGGAGGCACCAGCCTAGAACTCAGGGCATCCCCAAATGTTGGCTTTTCAGAGAATGACTCGCACCCAGGGTTCTGTCCATGGTAGCTTCGGATGATGGATGTGTCTGAAGCCCCTTGTGATTCCAGTCCATGGATGAAGGCCAGTCTTCCATTCCTGCTGGTAACCTCAGTATCTCCCACGGGTTTACTCAGAGACTCTCTTACTGGCTTGTGTGAGGCTCACAAAGCAACATGATGTATGTGGCCATTTACCAAACAGTAAAAACTTGGTGGGAATAGCAGGGAAAGTCTTTCTTTTTTGTCTTTACACTTCTACTTTAGAAAATCAAGAACATGGACAGATTTATGTATTACCAGTTTCAGATCAATGTATTAGTTTCTAGGACTATTGTAACAAAGTATCACAAATTCAGTGTCTTAAATATATTGTCTCACAGTTCTAGAGACTAGAAGTGCAAGATCAAAGTGTCATCAGGGTTGGTCCTGAGGGCAACAGGACAGGATGTTTTATGCTTCCTTCCTAGCTTCTGGTGATTTGATGGCAAACTTTGCATTACATGGTTTGTAGAATATCACCCTATCTCTGCCTTTATCTTTACATGATATTCTCCTATGTGTGTCTGCATCTAAATTTCTCTTTTTTATAACACTAGTCATACTGCAATAAAGACCACCCTACTCCAGTATGACCTCCACTTAAATACTTACATTGTAATGACCCTATCTCCAAATAAGGTCGCATTCTGAAGTATTAGGAATTAGGATTTCAACATATGGAATTTGGAAGTCATAATTCAATCCATAACAAACAATCTATACTATTTCATTCTTATGTGTTTCTCCTGTACTTCAACATATAAAAACAGTAACTTACATTTTTAAAGTATTCACTATGTGCATACCAAATACTCTTCTCAGTGTGTATCTATTGACATTTAATTTTCAGCACCTTTGATGTAGAGGTTACTGTTGTACTGATTTGAAAAGTGAGAAAACTAAGACACAGAGAGGTTAAGATACTTGCACAAGATCTGAAGGCAAAGATGTCCTGTGCCTGGCCTTGGCTCTGGGTGCCTGCTCTGCACCACTTTGCAGCACTAGCTCTCTACGCAGGTCTGCCTCACGAGGAGTACTCTGTGTGAGGAAGGAAAGGAGTTGTCATTGTAGCTGGTGCACCCTTGCTATCTTTAACTATGAGATGAGACAACAGTCTTTGTTATGTCCCATTAATGTTGATGCTCTAGTTCTTTTAAAATGTAAGGATTTTTTTTTTTTTTTGAGACAGGGTCTGGCTCTGTTGCCCAGGCTGTAGTGCAGTGATACTATCTTGGCTCACTGCCATCTTAGCCTCCCAGGTTCAAGCGATCCTCCCACCTCAGCCTCCCATGTAGCTGGAACCACAAATGTGTGCAACCCCAGGAGGCTAATTTTTAATTTTTTTGTAGAGGCGAGGTCTCCCTATGTTGCCCAGGCTGGTCTTGAACTCCTGGGCTCAAGAGATCCTCCTGTCTTGGCCTCCCAAAGTGCTAGGATTACAGGCATGAGACAACACACCTGGTCTGATTTTTGAAATTACAAATCTTAGTGTGATTCAAAATTATCTATAGAAACTAGAGTTGGTCCTCTGTATTCATGGGTTTCACATCTGCAGATTAAACCAACTGTGGGTCAAAATAAAAAAAAAACGGCAATAAAATTAACAATACTAAGTAAAAAATAACAAATAAAAATAGGATATTACAACTATTTACATAGATTTTACATTGTGGTAGGTATTATAAGTAAGCTAAACATAATTTAAAGTATATAAGTAGATGTATATAAGTCATATGCAAATACCATGTCTTTTAAAAATTTTTCAATTTATATTTTATTCTTATTTATTTATTTTATTGAGATCGAGTCTCGCTCTGTTGCACAAACCGGAGTGCAGTGGTGCGGTCTTGGCTCACTGCAACCTCCGCTTCCCAGGTTCAAGAGATTCTCCTGCCTCAGCCTCCAGAGTAGCTGAGATTACAGGTGTTCACCCCCATACCTGGCTAATTTTTACTATTTTTAGTAGAGACAGGCTTTCACCATTTTTTTCAGGCTGTTCTTAAACACCTAACCTCAAATGATCCTCTCGCCTCAGCTTCCCAGAGTGCTGGGATTACAGGCATGAGCCACCAACCTCAGCCCAACTTTTATTTTAGATTCAGGGGTACATGTACAGTTTTGATACATGGGTATATTGTATGATGCTGAGGTTTGTCATACCCGTGATCCCATCACACAGTTACTGAGCATAGTATCCAAATAGGTAGTTTTTTAGCCCTTGTCCCCACCTCCCTCACACTCCCATCTAGTAGTCCCTAGTGTTCATTGTTCCCATCTTTATGTCCATGAGTACCCAATGTTTAGCTCCTACTTATAAGTGAGAACATGCAGTATTTGGCTTTCTGTTCCTGCCTTGATTTGCTTAGGATAATGGCCTCCAGCTGCATCCATGTTGTTGCAAAGGGCATAATTTTTTCTCTTTTATGGTTGCATAGTATTCTATTTGTGCTACATTTTGTTTATCCATTCCACCATTGATGGTATCTAGGTTGATCTGGTATCTTTGCTATTGTGAAGAGAACTGTGATGAACATATGTGTGCATGTGTCTTTTTTGGTGGAATGACTTGTATTCCTTTGGGTATGTACCCAGTAATGGGAATGCTGGGTTGAGTGGTAGTTCTGTTTTTTAAATTCTTTGAGAAATCTCCAGATTGCTTTACACAGTGACTGAACTAATTTACATTCCATCAATAGTGTATAAGCATTCTTTTTTCTCTGCAGCCTCACTAACATCTGTTATATTTAATCGTTTAACAAAAGCCATACTGACCAGTCTGAGACTATATCTCATTGTGGTTTTGATTTGCATTTCTCTGATGATAAGTGATGTTGAGCAGTTTTTTAAGTTTGTTGGCCACATGTATGTCTTCTTTGAGAAGTTTCTGTTCATGTCCTTTGTCTACTTTTTAATGGGGTAAACTGACTTTTACTTGTTGAATTGTTTAAGTTCTTTATAGATTCTGGATATTAGGCTTTTGTTGGATGCATAATTTGCAAATATTTTCTTCTATTCTGCAGGTTGTCTGTTTACTCTGTTGATAGTTTCTTTTGCTGTGCAGAAGCTCTTCAGTTAATTAGATCTCACATATCAATTTTTGTTTTTGTTGCAATTGCTTTTGAGGACTTAGCCATAAATTCTTTGCCATGGCTGATGTCCAGAATGGCATACCAAAATATCTGGGATACAGCGAAAGCAGTGTTAACAGAAATGTTTCTAGCACTAAACACCTACATCAAGAAGTTTGAAAGATCTCAAATCAATGATCTGAAATCTCACCTAGAAGAACTAGAAAAATAAGGATAAATTAACCCAAAAACTAGCAGAAGAAAAGAAATAACTAAAATCAGAGCAGAACTGAGTGAAATTGAGATCCAGAATTTGATGAAAAATATCAGCAAAGCCAAAAGTTGGTTTTCTGAAAGGATAAAAAGATCAACAAGCCGATAGCTAGGTTAGTAAAGAAAAAAAGAGAGCAGATCCCAAAAGCACAATAAGAAACAACAAGGGTTACATTACAACTGATCCCATAGAAATCCAAAAGATTTTTCAGAAACTATTATGGACACCTCTATGCACACAAACTGGAAAATCTACAGGAAATTGATAAATTCCTGGAACCACACATGCTCTTAAGATTGTATCAGGAAGAAATTGAAACCCTGAACACACCAATATTGAGTTCTGAAATTGAATCAGTAATAAAGAAACCTACCAATCAAATTACCCTGGATCAGGTAGATTGACAGCCAAATTCTACCAAATAAACAAAGAAGAACTGGTACAAATTCTACCAAAACTATTCCAAAAAATTTGAGGAGGAAGGACTCCTTCCTAACTCATTCTATGAGATGAGCATCATCCTTATACCAAAATCTGTCAGATACACTCAGACACACACACACACACACACACACACACACACAACAAACAAACAAACACAGCAACAAAAAACTTGATTAGGTGTGGTGGCTCACACCTGTAACCTCAGCATTTTGGAAGCCAAGGTGGTTGGATCACTTGAGCTCAGGAGTTTGAGACCAGTCTGGCCAGCATGGTGAAACCCTGTCCCTACCAAAGAATACAAAAATCAGCCATGCATGGTGGTGTGCACCTGTAGTCTCAGTTGCTTAGGAGGTTAAGGTGGGAGGATTGCTTGAGCCTGGGAGGCGGAAGTTGCAGTGAGCTGAGATCTCGCCACTGTACTCCAGTCTGGGTGACAAAGTGTGACCCTGTCTCAGTAAATAAATAAATAAATAAAGTAAAAAGAAAACTTGAGGCCAATATCCCTGATGAACATAGGTGGAAAAATCCTCAACAAAATACTAATAAACTGAACCCAGTAGCACATCAAAAAGTTAATTTACTATGATCAAGTAGGCTTTATTCCTGGGATGCCAGGTTGTTACAGTATACACAGATCAATAAATGTGACTCACCACATAAACAGAATTAAAAATAAAAACCATGTGATAATCTTAATAGACAAATCAAATTTCTGTCCATCATAAAAATGTTCAACAAACTAGGCATTGAAGGAACATATCTCAAAATAATAGGAGCCAACCATGACAAAGCCATAGCCAATATCATGCTGATTGGACAAAATCTGGAGGCATTCCCGTTGAGAACAGGAAGAAGAGAAGGATGCCCTCTCTCACTGCTCTTAGAACTGGAAGTCCTAGCCAGAGTAATCAGGAAAGGGAAAGAAATAAAAAATATCCAAATAGGAAAAGAAGAAGTTAAATTATTTCTCTTCGCAGACAATATAATTTTATACCAGGAAAGCCCTACAGACACTGCCAAAAGACTCCTAGAACTGATAAATGACTTCAGTAAAGTCGTCGTTCAAATTACTCAGTAGCATCTCTATACACTAATAATGTTCAAGCTGAGAGCCAAATCAAGAAATGCAATCCCATTTGCAATAGCTACAAAAAGAATAATATACCTAGGAATACAGCTAACCAAGGAGGTAAAAGATCTCAACAAGAAGAACTACACAGCACTGCTGAAAAAAAATCATAGATGACATAAATAAATGGGAAAACATCCCATGCTCATGGATTGAGATAATCAATATTGTTAATATGACCGTGCTGCCTAAAGCAGTGTACAGATTCAATACTATTCCTAGCAAACCGCTGATGTCATTGTCCACAGAATGAGAAAAAAAAAAAACATTCTAAAGCTCATGTGGAATCAAAAAAGAGCTCAAGTAGCCAAAGCAGTCCTAAGCAAAAAGAACAAAGTCAGAGGCATCACATTATCCAGCTTGAAACTATACTACAAAGCTACCATAACCAGAACACAATGGTCTGGTACAAAAACACACACAAAGATCAATGGAACAGAATAAAGAAACTAGAAATAGAGCCACACACCTGCAACTATTTCATCATCAATAAATATGAAAAAAATAATCAGTAAAAAAGGGACTCCCAGTTAAATAAACGGTGCTGGGATAACTGTCTATTCATATGCAGAGATATGAAACTGGATCCTACCTTTCACCCTATGCAAAAATGAACTCAAGATGGATTACAGATTTAAATGTAAGACTTCAAACTATAAGAAACCTAGGAGAAAACCTAGGATACCATTATGGACTATGCCATTCTATATCAGTGACTTGAGCATCCATGAATTTTGATATACACAGGGGTCCTGGAACCAATTTCCAATGGATATCAAGAGATGACTGTATTTGACTTTGGCAGCTGCGTTTTAATTTTATATATTTATTAAATGATAGAATTATCTCTGTATTTCTCTTTGGGAAACAATACTTTCTTCCTAGATAAGCATTTTTATTACCTAGTTCACTTTTCCAATTACACTTATATAAGGAAAGCCGGAATTTAAAATTAGCACTCAGCTATGTACTTGATCGTAAACTAGATAGCTTCCTGAAATAAAAACTGTCTAAATAAGCATCTTTTAAACATAAATTTTATAAAGACAACTTAAGTTACCGATATTGTCCTATGTTTTGAAGTATAATGCAGACAGAAACTGAAATGAATTGGCCTTTAACAGGTGCAAGTAATTAAAACTGGAGACTGTTAGAAGAGAACTGTTTGATATAACAGTTAGGTGGAAACATATTCATGTAGAGCAGAACTGTCCTTCTGAACTCTGGCTCTAATGTGATATGTATTCGGTGTTTTGTTTTTATAGTGTCTTTTATTTAATACATTTCCTATAATCTGCTCATGAAATCTCAAAACATATTGAAGACATAGATCTTAGAACTAAAAACATTTTGCAGGGCTTAAACGTTTCTACTGAAGTGTAAAGAGGAAAATCAACCACCCTGTGAGAAGAGATTTAAAACTCATGTGTATTGATTTACCTTAATAGAATGATTTAACTGAATCATTACTTGTATGGAAATATGTTCTGAGGAAATTTTCTAAACACAATTTTATTTTAGGCTGGGTGCAGTGGCTCACACCTATAATACCAGCAATTTGGGAGGTTGAAGCAGGAGGATTGCACAAGTCCCAGAGTTTGAAACCAGCCTGGGAAACATAATGAGACTGTTTCTACATACACACATGCAAAGAAAAAAAAAAAAAAAAACCCAAAACAACTAAAAAAAATAGCTGGGTGCTGTGATGCACACCTGTGGTCCCACTACTTGGGAGGCTTAGTTAAGAGTATTGCTTGAGCTCAAAAGTTTGAAGCTGCCATGAGCTATTGCTCTGCCACTGCACTCCAGCCTGGGTGACAGCATGAGACCATGTCTCTATCTTAAAAATTATTTTATTTATAGTAAGCATGTAATTTCAAATGAAAAAATAATTAAATGTATAATTACCTATAAGCCTCAGCTGCCATTGCATATTTAATTGTTAATATAAGTAGCCGTGCCATAGTCTCTAAATCAAAGTGTTTATAAATTATGTTTATAGATTTAATCCTCAGCATAATCATTGGAGCAAACTAAAGTTGTTGTATCATTATAATTTTGGTTTGTAACTCCATATTTTTGTTCTCTACGTGATTTAAGAGACAAAAATTTATTGAAGTTTTGGATATATAATGCACACAGATATAATTCTGTGACAGCAATAACTGAAAGGGAACGGAGAGGGAGCGCTGTAGGAGCAGAGTATTTGTTTGCAATTGAAATTAAGCTGGTATAAATTCAAATAAGAGGGTTATAACTTTAGGATATTAAATGTAATCCCCATGGTAACCATAAAGAAAATAGCTACAGAATTCAGAAGAAAAGGAAATAAGAAGGAAATTTAGAAAGTTTCATTATATAAAATCAACTAAACACAAAACACTAATGCAGAAAAATCATGGCCCAAAATGCAGTAAGGTATATAGAAAACAAACAAAATGAAAGAAGTCCTTCCTTATCAGCAATTATTTTCCAAAGCAATTTCAAAAGAGAACAAAGTAGAGGACTTCAACTTCATGATTCTGAAATTTACTATGAAGCTATAATAACCAAAACAGTGTGGTATTGGAATAAAAACAGACATGTAGACTAATGGAATAGAGTCTGGAGATAGATTCTCATGTATGTGGTCAAATTATTTTTGACAAAGGTGCCAGAACCATTCATTGTCGAAAGGATAAGTCTTTTCAACAAATAGTGCAGGAAAACAGAATATCCATGTGCAAAAAGTTAAGTTGAACCTTTACCTACTACCATATGCAAAAATTAACTCAAAGTGGGTCAGAGATCTAAATGCAAGAACCAATACTATAAAACTCCTAGAAGGAAACAAAGGGGGAAAACTTCATGGCATTGGATTTGGAAATGATTTATTGAGTATTATGCCAAAAGTACAAGCAATAAAATAAAAAATAGAAAATTGAACTTCTTCAGTAATAATACACTTTGTGCGTTAAAGAACACTATCAACACAGTAAAAAGGCAACTCACAGAATGTGAAAAATACTTGCAAATCACATGTCTGAGATAATATTAATATCCAGGACATATAGAAAACTCCTAAAACTCAGTAACAAAACAAAAGACCCTATTAAAAAAACCAGCAAATGACTTAAATAGACATTTTGCCAAGATGATATACAAATGACCAATAAATACACAAAAGATGCTCAACATCACTAATCATTGGGAAAACGCAAATCAAAACTATAATAAGATACTGCCTCACTTTCATTAGGATGGCTACAATCAAACAAACAGAAAGTAAACATTGGCAATGATGTAGAGAAAATGAAATTCTTGTGCACTGCTAGTGGGAATGTGAGATGGTGCAGCTGGTATGAGAAAAACTACAGCACTTTTCTTAAAACTTATGCTAAGAATTTACATATGACCCAGCAATTACACTTCTGGACATACACTCAGGTGAACTGAAAGCAGAGATATCAATAGATATTTGTACACTCATGTTCATAGCAAAATTGTTTACAATGGCCAAAAAGTGGAAGCTACCCAAGTGCCCATTGACAGATGAAGGGATAAAATATACATACAATGGAATATTATTCAGCCTTGAAAATAAAGGAAAATAAATTATCCTTTGTATAATATACAGTATAGATAAACCTTGAGGATATTATGTTGAGTAAAATAAGCCACTCATAAAAAGACAAATACTGTATAATTTCACTATGTGGTACCTACAGTAGTCAAATTTATAGAGAAAGAAAGTGAAATAATGGTCATCAGTGGTTGTGGAAAGAGTAGAGTAGGAAGTTGTTTAACGGATATAGAGTTTTAGTTTGGGATGATGAAACACTTCCGGAGATGGTTAGTGGTGACAGTTACACAACAATGTGAATTTACCTTAATGCTACTGAATTGTATACTTAAAGTGGTTACAATGATAAATTATATGTTGTGTATATTCTACCACCTTAAAAGTTATTTGTTTAAAATGTTTCAAAACAATAAATGCTTGTTAAAAGTTTCAAACAATACAGAGGTGCATAAAATAAAAAGAGAAAGCCTCACTCTCCACTCTCACTCCCCCAAGGATTCTGTATCTTTGAAATAAGATTTAAACTTATTTTATGGTATTAGCCCAAATTTCATAAGTAGAGAACACAGGCGATGTGTAGGAAGTGCTAGTAAAAATTAACAAAAATACAGGACTTACAAAGAGGAAGATAAAAGTGTCCATGACAAAAGAGCAGCCAGTTATACAGGGATCAGAAGTGTTTATCCAAATATAGGACTCACAAAGCTCGAGTTCTTTCTAGATGGTTAAATAATAACTGCAGCACAGATGGGCCTTCTTGGCTCTTCACACATGTAAAATATGATATGTGTTTGTAAGATAATTCCCTATGGCACACAGAAGCATTTCTCTATTTTATATAGAATTTATTTTTACACTCAATAGCTCCTTAATCTTAAAATTTTAACCTCAGAAATATATTCTATGAAAATGTTTAGTTGAATAAGTTTTCCTCTGAGGTGTGTTTAATCACGTTTATTATTTACCTACCAGGTTGATTAAAACAATGGGTTCAAAAGCCAATGTGCTCTTGATTACTTAAAATTCTCACCCTAGAATCAGCCAGGTTTTATTATTATTCAGAGAAAGTGGTTTCTTCCTCTGGAATCGTTTTTTTTTTTTTTTTTCAGTTTTAAATTTTACCCCTTTCTATTATCCTATTTTGGAATCCCCCCGCCCCCGTTCTCTTTCATTCTAAATCACCCAGCCTAACTGAGGCAGACCAGCTTTTCTCTGGAGACTCTTTCTCATCTACATACATATTCTTACACACATACATATTCTTACAGCACTCGGGTCTATGGCCATGTAAATGCCTATTTTCTTGTACCTTTGTTTTTCACTTAGAGATTTCACCTGGATAAGACTTGTTGCTTCTCTATACTGTCCATATACACATCAAGACATTATTTCAACACTAGATACATAGTAGATGTTAAACAAGAGTATACCGATAGCATACGGTATAATTAGGCACTCTTTAATAATATGATAACCACCACCATCATATACACCTATTATAATCAAAAACTCATTCCACATATTTTATTCAAATCTTTCTCTATGCATATATTCAGTAGACTTGTTACTGGCTAGGTGCAGGTCTGCTCCACCCGCATGTAATAACTCAATCACTGTGACATGGGTTTTGTGAAAGAGAAAAGATGTATCTGCAAGGGCACCAATATAGAAGGGAGGAGAATAGGTGAGGCTTGAAGAATTTATGGATTAGGGAAGTGGGGTGGTCTAAGGCATAGGGAACAGTAGTTGGTGGTGGGGAAACATCAAGTAACAGGTTCATTTTATGCAAGCACAGCTGGAGTTCATGGCGTCTCATAGGACGTATGTATAGAAAATGGAAGCATTAGCATGATCTGAGGGTGAAGTTTTGGCTCTCCCACATAAAATGCCACCTGTCAGGCATTTGTGCAGGTCAGCTGAAGGGTCAGTGGTCTCCACCCATTTGAATTGGACAGGAACTGGCCCAAGTTCCTGAAAAACACCTGACGCAACCATTATCATAGTGACCTATGAATGTTGTCTATAAAGTAGCCAGTGAAGATTAAGTTTCAAGTTTCGGCAGCACAACCTTCAGCTACTGCCGTCTTCAACTTCTTGGAAAAAAATAGAACAAAACAAAACGAGAGGCAAGTAACCAAAAGCCAGCAGGTCAGGCATACCTGGTTGAATTAACCTCTTGGTTTAGCCTCATAGATATGATCTCTCAATTTTCCTAAACTCTACTCCTTAAAATGTACACACCAGACCAATTTTCTAGCCTTCTAATTGGTTTGACATTGTAAATTCATGCAAAAATTCTATTCCCCAGTATGTATGTTTTCAGACAATATAAAACATTATCATTCCCATTTTACATATTTAGAAGTTCAGAGAAAAATATCCTGTTATACTGCATTTAAATTTATTAAAATAATTTGCATTATTTAGAATGTTCTTTTTTCTCAGCTCTTATTTTAGAATCTGGGGGTACATATGCAAGTTTGTTATGAAGGTACATTGCATGATGCTGAGATATGAGGTGTGATTGAAACCATGACCCAGGTAGCCAGCATCGTGCCTAATAGGTTTCTTCAGTCCTTGCCCTACTCTTTCTGTCCCCCCTCTAATAATCCCCAGAATCTATCGTTTCCATCTTTATGTCCATGTATACTCAATGGTTAGTTCTCACTTATGAGTGACGACATGCGGTATTTGTTTTTCTGATTCCGTATTAGTTTGTTTAGGATAATGGCCTCCAGCTGCATCCATGTTGCTACAAAGGACATGATTTTGTTCTTTTTTAATGACTGCATATTACTCCATAGTGCATATGAACCATAGTTTCTTTATTTAATCCATCAATGTTAGGCACCTGGGTTGACTCCATAGTTTTGCTATTGTGAATAGTGCTGCAATGAACATATGGTTACATATGTCTTTTTGGTAGAACTATGTATTTTCCTTTGGGTATATACCCAGTAATGGGGTTGCTGGGTTGAATAGAAGTTGAACTCTTAGTTTTCTGAGAAATCTTTAAACTGCTGTCCACAGTGGCTGGACTAATTTACATTCCCACTGACAGTATATCAGTGCCCCCTTTTTCCTGCAGCCACGCCAACATCTGTTATTTTTTTTAACTTTTTAATAAAAGCCATTCTGAATGTTGTGAAATGGTATCTCATTGTGGTTTTGAATTGCATTTCTGTGGTTACTGACAATGAGCATTTCTTTTTTTTGAGACGGAGTCTTGCTCTGTTGCCAGGCTGGAGTGCAGTGGTGCGATCTTGGCTCACTGCAACCTCCACCTCCTGGGTTCAAGTGATTCTCCTGCCTAAGCCTCCCAGGTAGCTGGGACTGCAGGCACATGCCACCATGTCCAGCTAGTTTTTGTATTTTTAATAGAGACGGGATTTCACCATGTTAGCCAGGGTGGTCTTGAACTCCTGCCCGCAGGTGATCCACTCTAGACCTCGTGATCCACCTGCCTCAGCCTCCCAAAGTGCTGGGATTACAGGCGTGAGCCAAAGCACCTTGCTGAGCTTTTGTTCTATGTGTTGGCTGCTTGTATGTCTTCTTTGGAGAAGTGTCTGTTCATGTCCGTTGCCTACTTTTTAATGAAGTTAATTGTTTTTCACCTGTTGAATCGTTTAAGTTCCTTATAGATTCTGGATATTAGACCTTTGTTGGATGCATAATTTGTAAATATTTTCTCCCATCTTTAGGTTGTCTGTTTACTCTATTGATAGTTTCTTTTGCTGTGCACAAGCTTTTTAATTTCATTAGGTCCCACTTATCAATTTCTATGTTTGTTGCAATTGCTTTTGAGGACTTAGCCATATATTTTTTTGTCAAGGCCAATACTGAGAAGGGTATTTCCAGGTTTTCTTCTAGGGTTTTCATAGTTTTAGATCTCACATTAGAGTCTGTAATCTACCTTGAGTTAATTTTTGTATATGGTGATAGTTGGGGGTCCAGTTTCATTCTTCTGTATATGTTTAGACAATTATTCCAGCATCACTTTTTGAATAGGGTGTGTTTTCCCTATTGCTTATTTTTGTCGAAGATCAGGTGATTGTGGGCACATGACTTTACTTCTGATTTCTCCATGTTGTTCCTCTGGTCTACATGTTTGTTTTTATACCAGTATCATGGTGTTCTGGCTACCGTAGCTTTGTAGCATATTTGATGTTGGGCAATGTAATGCCTGTGGCTTTGTCCTTTTTGCTTAAGATTACTTTGACTACTCGGGCTCTATTTTGGTTCTACGTGAACTTTAGAATAGTGTTTTCTAATTCTGTGAAAAATGTCACAAAAATAGTTTTGTGACATTGGTAGTTAGATTGGAATAGTCTTAAGCCTGTAAACTGATTTGGGCAGTATGGTCATATTAACAATATCGATTCCTTCAATCCATCAGCATGGGGTATTTTTCCATTTATTTGTTTCGTCTATGATTTCTTTCAGTACTCTTTTTTTTCTTTCTTTCTTTCTTTCTTTCTTTCTTTCTTTCTTTCTTTCTTTCTTTCTTTCTTTCTTTCTTTCTTTCTTTCTTTCTTTCTTTTTTTGAGACAGAATCTCACTCTGTCACCCAGGCTGAAGTGCAGTGGTGCAATCTTGGCTCACTGCAACCTCCACCTCCTGGGTTCAAGCGATTCTTGTGCCTCAACCTCCTGAGTAGCTGGGATTTCAGACGTGCGCCAGGACGCTTGGCTAGTTTTTGCATTTTTAGTAGAGGTGGGGTTTCACCATGTTTGCCAGGCTGGTCTTGAACCCCTGATCTCAGGTGATCCACCCACCACCTCGGCATCCCAAAGTTCTGGGATTACAAATGTGAGCCCCTGCACTTGGCCGTTTTGTGGACCTCTTTGTAGAAGTCGTTCACCTCCTTGGTTAGATGTATCCCTAGTTATTTCATTCTTTTTGTGGCTATTACAAATGGGATTATGTTCTTGATTTGGCTCTCAGCTAGAATGTTATTCGATGTATAAAAAATGGTTTTGTATCCTGAAATTTAACTGAAGTCATTTAACAGTTCTAGGGGTCTTTTGGTGGAGTCTTCAAGGCTTTCTAGGTGTAGAATCATATTGTACACACAAAGAGATATTCTGACTTTCTTTTATCCTGTTTAGATGCCTTTCATTTCTTTCCTTTGTCTGATTGCTCTGGCTAGGACTTCCAGTAGTATGTTGAATAGGAGTGGTGGGAGAGGGCATCCTTTGCCTGTTCCACTTCTCAAGAGGAATGCTTCCAGGTATTGCCCATTTAGTAAAATATTGGCTGTAGGTTTGAGATAGATGGCTCTTATTATTTTGAGGTATGTTCATTTGATGCCTAGTTTGTTGAGGGTTTTTGTCATGAAGGGATGTTGGATTTTACTGAAAGCTTCTTCTGTGTCTATTGAGATGATCATATGGCTTTTGTTTTTAATTCTCTTTATGTGGTGAATCACATTTATTAATTTGTGTATGTTGAATTAAACTTGCACCCCAGGAATCAAGCCTACTTGGTAGTGATGAATTAACTTTCTGATGTGCCAGTGAATACAGTTTGGTAGTATTTTGTTGAGGATATTTTCTTGGTATGTTCATCAGGGATATTAGCCTGAAGTTTTCTTTTTCATTATGTCTCTGCCAGATTTGGTACCACGATGACGCTGGTTTTTTAAAATGAGTTAGGGAGAAGTCCCTCCTCCTCAACTTTTTGAAATAGTTGCGGTAGAATTGGTACCAATTCTTCTTTGTACACCTGGTGGAATTCAGCTGTGAATCTATCTGGTTCGGGTAATGTTTTAGGTTGGTAGGTAAGTTTTTGTTGTTATTGTTGTTTTGTCACTGATTCAATTTCTGAACTCATTATTGTTCTGTTTAAGTTTTCACTTTCTTGTTGGACTGGCCAATATTTTGGCTTCAGGAGTTAATTTTTGCTACACAAAGAAAGTTTTTTTTTACAGTTTTCCTGTATATTTGACATGATGAATCACATAATAAATAATATTTCTTTTTTTTTTTTT
>NW_016807134.1:423361-428254 GCF_001698545.2 Rhinopithecus bieti | reverse complement strand
CTGGAGTGCAGTGGCCAGATCTCAGCTCACTGCAAGCTCCGCCTCCCGGGTTTACACCATTCTCCTGCCTCAGCCTCCCGAGTAGCTGGGACTACAGGCGCCCGCCACCTCGCCCGGCTAGGTTTGTATTTTTAGTAGAGACGGGGTTTCACCGTGTTAGCCAGGATGGTCTTGATCTCCTGACCTCGTGATCCGCCCGTCTCGGCCTCCCAAAGTGCTGGGATTACAGGCTTGAGCCACCGCGCCCGGCCTAATATTTCAAACTATGATAACTTGCTTTGATTCAGTGCATAATCCCACTCTGAATGACAGGCCATTACTAACCCTTGCCTACAGCTGTAGGTGAGGCCATTATGAAAATACATCTGCATATGAGATAAACACTAATCCTTACCTATGCCTGTAAATAAGCCACTAATAACTCTTGGCTTTACCTGGCACCTGTGAAGTTGTGTGACAGAGGCTAATGTTTATCTCCCTCAGTAGTTCTCTAAGTGGGGTTCCCTTAGCAGCAGCAGCAACAGCTGCAGCATTACCTGGTGTGTTGGGAGAAAGGTGGATTCTCAGGTCCCACCTCAGATCCCCTGAAGCAGAAACTCTGGAGGCTGGGCTCAAGAATCTGTGTTTAAATCAGTGCTCCTCATTATTTGGATTCATTATATAGTGCCTAAAGCATTGGTCTACTCACAAACCAAGCTCCCTTTTTCCCTCCTAACCTAATTCCTACTTTTTCAGCAGCAAGCAACATGTTCAGGCCCTTCATCCAGCCATTGTGGGCTAGTTGTGATTGATTTAAGCCAGTCTTGTGAGTTGATCTTTATCTATTTATTTTTGTCAGTGATTGGTCTAGGGGAGGGCACATTGACTTATTCTGGGCAACACATCTTAAGAAGAAGAGAACTACTCTCTTGTGGGAAAGATTCTGCTCCTTGGTAAAAGAGAAAGCCAGCCATGTGAAGAAGAAGCTATTTTAGCACCAACATATCACCTACCCCTTGCTTTCTAAATGAATAAGGTTGTGTGATGTCTGGAGTGTCAGTTGCCAAATTACAACTAAAAGGAAAAGGCTAAGAGAAATGCAGGAACACCAATTCAGTGGCTTAATACTGTAGAGCTTTTGAGCATACCTGAAAACCACCTGTCTCAGAGTTTGTGTTCCGTAAGTTGTATTATCCTTATGGTTTAAGTCATGGCTAGTCAGGCGTTTTGTATTTGCAGTCAACACCCCTTAACTGATACAAATGATGAAAGCCGATCTTTCAGCAGGCATACCAACTATGGTGGTTTATAAAGGAATTTCCAGCTATACCTAGCTTTAGATATCCTGTTGCTCATAAATAATTATGAGGAAAGCACATTCAGATGGAGAGATTAATTTTAACAACAAATTGCCACCTTTTTAAATTGTGCTTTAAATTCAGTGAATTATGGGACCTGTGGCAGAGCAGAAAGACAGATTTGGGATGGCGTTGGAAGAATGGAGGAGAGAAGGCCCATTTGGTGAGTGGATATAATGCATGACTCTCCTCTGGGGTGGGGAACACGGCAGAAGCCCAGGGAGCAAGACTACAAGTCAATTGAGATGAGGTTGGGCAAGGAATTGGTAGGTGTTCTGAGGAATTTGAGTCTTAAATGCAGTGGGTCATAATCACACGTTTTTAAGCGGGGGAGTAACGTGTTATGGGCAAAGAGAAAAAAAAGAGACTGATTCTGTCTTGAGAGATTGGAACAGACAAATTTTCTTGTTTTACTTTATACTAATTTGTATTTGATCTGATAAGGAAACACTTTTGGCAATCCTTAACACTATCCACATGTTCAGTAATTTGCTAGAAGGACTCATGGGACTCGGCATAGGGCCATACTCATAGCTAAGATTTATCACAACACAGCAAGCATCCTAAGCTAGGTAAACAAAGGAAAAATACAGGAGGGAGTGTGAATAAACACACATCCACCTCCTACACTCCTCCTGTGATCTGTGATCTGTGGTGAGCGGCCACACGAATCACATTCTCCCTCTAGCAGCAACAGTGTGTGATGCTTCTGCCCATGGGAGACTGGTCACATAGGTTTCTTTGCATAGACACTACTAAAATCCCATACTTCCAGCAGTTGTTCACCATAAATCACGTTGTATTTACAAACTCTGTAGGTACCCGACCTTATCAATTAGAGTAAGTTTTAGAAGCCAAGCCAAGAGACAACCAAGAGCCAACCTTGCCAGCAGAACCTTCAAAAGATTAGTAGCCTCAGGCTTGCTATGTTAACTGTTTTCTGAATGGAGGATAACTATGGAAACAATAAAATATGCTAGAGTTATTCTTATGCATTACATTAGTTGATCAAAAATACTTTATTTCATAATGATTTCAGGTTGAATTAATTAACTGAATTATGACTTTTATGGTAAATAAGAAAAAAAATTGACAAGCTTTAACATCTCCCCCAGATACTACAAGAGCACAAAAAGTGAGAAGAATATGTTTAACTTTAGTTAATGATACTCACCTTGCTATTTTTAAAACATTATTTTAGCTGGCATCAGTGTAAAGAGGTAATGGTATGGGCATTTGGGCAGAAGATTGTATTTAAGAAAAGGCTGATGTGCCAGGCCTTGTGGCTCATGCCTGTAATTCCAGCAACTTGAGAGGCTGAAGCAGGAGAACACTTGAGCCCAGGAGTTTGAGGCATGCCTGGCCAACATAGCAAGACCTTGTCTCTACCAAAAAATCAAAAATAAAAATAAACCAGGCATGGTGGTGTGCGCCTGTAGCCAATTGGAAGACTGGCGAGGGGAGGATCACTTGTGCCCAGGAGTTTGGGGCTGCAGTGAGATGTGATTGCACCCCTAAACTCCAGCTTTGGTGACAGAGTAAGACCACATCTCAAAAAGAAAAGACTGATGAAAAACAAAGGGTTAACATGAAAGGTATATGTAACTATATTCCAGAACTTGAGGGAAAGTGTTAGAGAAGAATGGAGTTGGTAAATGGATAGAAGTCAATAACATACGTACATTTAAATTGAGATTTTTTTTTTTTTAAGCAAAGCTGGTTGCATTGGTACCATAAAGCAGTGGAGTAAGGGCTCCTTGTTTCTAAGTTGGAGAAGGGACTACTGTCTCCTCTTCTTTGTGTTTGTTAGGACTGCTTGCAGAAATAATCGAAATATATAATAAGCAGATAATAGGTTTTGATAGAAGGTTGCAAAATTAAATTAGTGTAATCCACTTTTCCAGATGTCGTATATCTTCTGATAACTTCTAGCCAAGACCCAGAGTTCTTGGATCACAAATACATTTTAAAAAACTGTTTTCTCTTTATTTTAGTGCAAGGAAAACTATTATTTCTAGCTATCAAGTGTGAGAATTATGGCATACATTATAAACTATTACTACCAGGTTGAGTTTGAAATTGAGTAGTGTAATAGTATGGCCTAAATTCAAAACATTTCTTAATGCATTTTTATATACTGAAGCTTAGAAAGAATCCAAATGAGATTTCAGTTCCTCTATTAAAACATTCAGCCTAAATTCTAATGGTGATGCTGGAATATACGGCACAAGGTAAGGAGACCGCACCATTATCCACTCGGGAGGCTATCAATAGGCAAAACTTTGGTGTCATTTCGCATTTATGTGCAGCATATTCCACATCCTTATAGGGAAAAAAAAAAGCCCATTATCTCAGTTTGCCTTTTGCAATCTAGTTAAGAACATAGGTTTTGATAAAGGTAAAGATTAAGGCCACAGAATGGCTCCACTGCCATCTTTTTGCAAGATGCTATACACAGGTAGGAGAGGGCAGCTAAGAGTGACAGAGTGCATACAATGACCAGTCAGTATGGTCGCTGTTTTTATCTCTTTGAGTTCTCACTGTGATGCTAGGAAGTAATATGTGATCATATTTTACTTATATAGAAAAATTAGAACTAGAATGGTGGAAGTGAAAAGCCCAACTTCATGAGATTTTAAGTGGAAGAGCTGAAGCCAAGTTGCAACCTATCTTGATCCATAGTTTAAGCTTTTGTTCATTATCTTGGCTGAGTATAGAGGCATGAGGCTTATATGAGTGAAAGAGAATTTTTATTCAATAGAACGAGAATACGAAGATTAAAAATACTCTTCACAATTCTAGAAGAAAACAGATATATTTAATCTCAGTCTTAGAAAATGTGTCATGTTGAAAGGATTGTGCTATCTTTCCTGTCACTGTCACATTTTTCTCCTTTTACAACACCATTATCCACTTGATATTTATCCATGAGGCAACCAGTAGTCTATCCCTGCTTTACTGTCATTTCACACTTACCTGTAGCACAGTCAAGAACATTGTGGAGAGAAAGAATCTCATTTTCATTTTACTCCATTCAAAACTAAATTCTGAACTATGGATTTCTCTCTCTCCTGTCATGTTTTATTTTCAATTAAATTAGTTTTCTTGCTATTGAAAATACTAAAGTTTCTTTGGCGTTAAAATGCTCTTAATAACTGTGGCTGTCAGCAGAATGAAGTGGGAATGAGGATCTGAGGAACTGAACCCAACTACCTAGGACTTCAGTCCTTTTGCATGTCCAATCATCACCTGCATGCTAGTTAAGAATGAAATATGCAGCCAGGTACGGTGGCTCACACCTGTAATCCCAGCATTGGGAGACCGAGGCAGGCGGATCACCTGAGGTGGGGAGCTCAAGACCAGCCTGACCAACATGGAGAAACCCCATCTCTACTAAAAATACAAACTTAGCTGAGTGTGGTGGTGTGGGCCTATAATCCCAGCTAGCCGGGAGGCTAAGGCAGGAGAATCGCTTGAACCTGGGAGGCGGCAGTTGCAGTGAGCAGAGATTGCGCCATTGCACTCCAGCCTCACTAACAAGAGTGAAACTCCATCT
>NW_016807134.1:398852-422581 GCF_001698545.2 Rhinopithecus bieti | reverse complement strand
ATATTTTTAAGTACTTATTTAAAATAATTTTAATAGAAATTAAGACATCTTCTGATGAAGGAGAAATAAAAGAATTTGTCACCCAGCAGAGCTATCGCTAAGAAGTGGCTAGGCTGTTCACGGTGGCTCAGGCCTGTAATCCCAACACTTGGGAAGGCCGAGGCAGGTGGGTCACTTGAGGTCAGGAGTTTGAGACCAGCCTGGCCAACAAGGTGAAGCCCTGTCTCTACTAATAATGCAAAATTTAGCTGGGTGTGGTGGTGGTGCATGCCTGTAAGCCCATCTACTCAGGGGTCTGAGGCATGAGAATCGCTTAAACCCAGGAGGTAGAGGTTGCAATGAGCTGAGATCATGCCACTACACTACAGCCTGGGTGACACAGTGAGACTCTGTCTCAGAAAAATATAAAAAGTAAAAAGAAAGCTAAATAATGTTATCTAAACAAACAAAGAAACCCCCAAAAAACTATAAAAGAAGAAACCTTGGAGCATCAGAAAAAAGAAAAGAACATGGTATACAAATATATAAGTAAATACAACAGGCTTTTGTCTTCCTCTTGCATTTTCTGAACTATGTTTGATGGTTGAATCAAAAAATTGTAACACTGGTATGGTTCTAAACATATACAAAAGAAATATTTGATGTCATTTCGTTATGAGAGGGAGAGGATAAAGCAATGTAAAAGGAGGTAAAGTTTCTATACTTCATTCAAACAGGTAAAATGACGGCATTAGTAGACTATGATAAGTTATGTATGTGAACCCAAATATCTGAGACAGATCTCAGTCAATTTAGAAAGTTTACTTTGCCAGTTTAAGGATGTGTCCATGACACAGCCTCAGGAGGTCCCGATGGCATGTGCCCAAGGTGGTAGGAGTATGGCTTGCTTTTATACACTTTAGAAAAACATAATACATTAATCAATACATGTAAAATTTACACTGGTTTGATCTGGAAGGGTGAGACAATCCAAAGTGAAGGGCCTCCATGTCATAGGCAGATTAGAACACTTTCTGATTGGCAATTGGTTGAAAGAGTTATTATCTGTAGAAAGGAGTGTCTGGGTTGTGAAGATCTAGGTTTTATCATGCAAATGAAGCTCCCAATTAGGAGGCTTTAGAGAGAATAGACTGTAAATATTTCTTATCATACTTAAGGTCTGGGGAGGTATAATGAAGCACCTCCAACCAGCCCCCACATCCCATCATGGTCTGAACCGATCTTTTGAGTTAAATTTTAGGGTGCCCTGGATGAAGAGGGAGTTAATTCAAATGGTTTTGGGGGGCTTTTGAATTTTATTTTATACATATATATACACATACACATATATATATGAAATATATATATACAAAATGTAAAACCTAGAGTAACCACTGAAAAAGCTGTACAGAGAGAGATACTCAAAAACACTTTAAATAAATCAAAATGAATTCTAAAAAAAATTTAAATAACCATAAGAAAGCAGAAAAAAATGAGTAGGGAAATGAAAGCAGAGAAAATAATATAAAAATTTTATAAGAATACTTATCTTCTAGCATATGAATAATTACATTATATACAAATGGTCTAAACAGACTGTGTTAGGCAGGATAATGCCCCCCACCCAGCTTTAAGATGTTCATGTCTCAAATCCTGAAAATGAAACATTTTAGATTATAAGACAAAGGAGACTTAAGATTGCCAGTGGTAGCAAAGTTGTTAATCAGGTGACTTTAAAATAGAAACATTGGGAGGAAGAGTCAAGATGGACAACTGGAGGCAGCCAGGAAGAGCTCCTCCCACTGAGAGAGACAGGACCATCAAGTAGACCAGCACACGAAGTGGGAGATCCAAATAGGTCTTCAGAAAGAAAGCATTGAGAGTGGGCAGAAGAAGGATGTAGACCCTGGGCTGAAATGAGAGGAAGCTGGGAATCCAGCATAAGGTTGCCAAGCACCAGAACTCATTTCTGACACTGAATGGCTCCTAGGGAAGAGGCGAGTCAAATAGGTGTGGGACTGCCCACACCTCTGGACCTCTGGGATCCTAGATTCAGGAGACCACATGACCCCGTGGACATGTGAGCTGGCACGATGAACTGCCCAGAAAGTTGGTGGAGACAGAATTCTAGCTTGGATGGAGACCAGAGGGTCGGGCATGGAAATGGCTGCAGTGAAACATGGCACATGGGTGCCTATCCCCCAAGGCTCACCATACTCCTCTAGGCAGCCGTAGCCAGTTTGGCTGCTGGACCTAGACAGAGTAGGGAAGAAGCAAGACCTAGTGGTGTGCTGTCATCAAGAGACCCATCTCACACGTAACGAAGCCATAGGCTTAAAGTAAAGGGATGGAGTAAGATCTATCAAGCAAACAGAAAACAAAGTGCAGAGATTGCTCTTCCTATTTCAGATTAAACAGACTTTAAAACAACAATACTCAAAAAGGACAAAGAAGGGCATTATGTAATGATAAAGGGTGCGATTCAACAAGAAGACATAACTATCCTAAATATATATACACCTAACACTGGAGTGAGTACTCAGATTCATAAAATGAGTTTTTTAGAGACCAATGAAGGGACTTAGATAATCACACAATAATAGTGGGAGATTATTGAGCTCACCATTGTCATTGAGTTCCCACCTCAAGATCCCAGAGAAAGAAGAACAAAATGAACCCAAAGCAAATGGGTCAACAGCATTTAAAAACCTCTAGCAAGACTGGAAAAAAAATGAAAGAGAAAACACAAATTACAAGTATTGGGAAGAAAACAGGGATGTAACCACAGACCCTTTTAATGTAGACATTAACATGAGAATAAGAAAATACAAACAACTGTATACATGTAAACTTGACAATTTGGTTGAAATGAATAATTTCTCAAAATTACAAACTACTACAACTTACCTAATATGAAATACATTTGAAAATTTCTATAAATATTAAGAAAATTGAATTAATAATACAAACTAAACTTGTGAAAAAGAAACTTTAAAACCTAAATGGTTTCATTGGAGAATCCTATCAAAAATTTAAAAGAATTAACACAAGTTCTATATCATTTATTTCAAGAAATAGAAGAGAAATGAACGTTTCCTAATTATTTTGTGAAGCCAGTATTATCCTGATAAAACAAATATAATGAAAATTACAATTACAAACTAATAAACCTCATAAAGACACAATGGAAAATTCCTCATCAAAATGTAATCAAATAGAATAGATAATACATAAAAAGAATTAAACACCATGGCCAATTGGGGATTATTATACTGATACAGGTCTGGCTTAATTTTTGAAAATTAATCTATATAATTCACTAGATTAACAGCCAACTAAAGACAAATCACATAATTACATATATCAATACAGAAAAAATATTTCACAACATTTAAAACATATTCATAATAAAGACTTTCAGAAAAATAGGGATAGAGAGTAACTTATTTAACTCCTAAAGAGCATCTACAGATAATCTACAGCTAACATGGTATTTAAAGTTGAAAAATAGAATACTCTTTAACATTGGAAATAAAGTTATAATGTCTCTTCTTTTCATTCTTACTCAACATAGTGCTGGAAATTCTAGCCAGTGCAACAAAAGAAGAAAAGGCAGACCTAGGGGCAGGGGAGGAACATATACATATGAGAAAGGAAGAAATAAAACTGTTTTGATTTCAAGATGACATAATTTTTCTATGTAGAAAATTCCACACATCTTCAAAAAACCTCCTAGAATCATTAAGTTCAACAAACCCACAAGCTATGAAGCTAACTTACAAAAATAAACTGTATTTCTTTTATATGCTAGCAATGAACAATTGAATAGTGAAATAAAACACATCATTAACAAGTACTCAAAAAATGAAATAGGTATAAATCTAATAAAATATGCACAGGATCTACATCTTGAAAATTATAAATTATGATGAAAGAAATTAAAGAACTAGATAAATTAAAACACATACCATGTTTGTGGATCAGAAGACTCAAAGATATCAATTATCTACAAACTAATATGCATAATTTAGGTATAATATGCATAATTTATGCAGTTACTATGCAATTAAAAAATGTTGACAAGGTTGTGAAGAAACTCCTCATCGCTGATGAGAATGTAAAAATGGTACTGCCACTCTAGAAAGCAGTTTGGCAGTTTTTAACAAGACTAAATAAGCAGCTACCATGTAACACATCAATTGTACTCCTGGCCATTTATCCCAGGGAAATAAAAGCTCATGTTCATACAAAATCCTTATAGGAAGATTTGTAGCAGTTTTATCAACAATAACTAAAAAGTGAAAACAACCCAGTTACTCCTCAATGGGTGCCTGACTAAGCAAACTGTTTAAATTCATACTATGAATTATGGAATCTCTCTGCATTATTTCTTAAAATTGTACAAGAATCTACAATTATCTCAAAGTAAGTATTCTTACAATTTTTTATAGGTCTCTATCATTCTTTTATTTTCTTTAACATAGGGAATCTAATTATAACTTGTAATGTCCTTTCCTATTTATTCTTTCATTTTTTTCATTTTTTATTCTTTTTGATTGATTTTTCTCTGCATTATAGATCACTTACTTTTTATGTATCTGTTTTTTAAATTGAATTGTAGACATGGTGAACTTTACCATTTTGTGTGCTGGATATTTTTGTACTCTTATAAATATTTTTTGGCTGTGTTCCAGGATACATTTAAGTTACACGTAAGTAACTTAACTTTTGACATTTGCTTTATAGTTTTGTCAGATAGAATTAGAGCCACCTTTCTTCTAGTGCTAATTTTGCCCTTATCCTTAGGCAATTCTCTTCTGAATCCTCTATTGCTAGTATCAAGAATTGTGTTGCTATTTTACCTTGGCTGATGGGGACACCAACTATTCTGGCCTGTTGTGATCTCTGACTATTGTTCTCACAAACCTTTTTTGACTGTTAGTTCCCCTGACCCCAGTCCAGCCTTAGGAAGTTTTGCTCACAGGCACACACTTAGCAGTACTCAGCTGAAGATTAAAGAGCATAATATGCCCTGGCCAATATCTTAGATGATCCTTGTGGCAAGGGCTGTCAGTCCAGATGTCTCCAGTTCCCTGACAGATTTGTAAGCCGCTACCATTAGCAAGCACCACACAAGGGTCTGGAGTTCCATAAGGGGGCATGTTTGGAAAGGCCCATGTGTTATTCTTTACATTATAATCAAGGTGGTTATTTAGAGCATGCCATTCCCTTCGAGACTTCCAACCAATGGGAGAGGCTAGATTCTGAACGTCCCCTACTAGGGCTTCTGATTCTTGTAGACTACTCTTGTTGCATTCTCCTCCCCAAATCTTTGAACTTTCAGCAATTACAAGCGTGATGTTACAGTACTTGAGATCTCCCAAGTGTGGTCCTTTCCCGTTGCTTCTAAAGCAGAGGGAGGCTTTTGCTATTACTCGGTCCACTTTTCCCAGCCTAGGGGTGTGAAGTTTATCTTCGGGGATAGTGTTCTTTGGCACTGGGGGTGGAAAATTCTCCTGAGAGGAGTTAGTCACCCAGTTGAAAGTTCTCCCATACCATGTCCCATTTAGGCCTGATATGTCTTTAAGGGTTAAAGGTAAAGCCAACAAAAGGAACCCTAAGACGGTGAGTTCTGGGTCATTGTCAGGTTCCTCAGTGCCGTTGACCTGAGAGAACCACTTAGGACAGACCCAACAATTCCAACAATTAGTTTTGTTGTTGAAACGGGCCATGGCAGATATTGTAGGAGCTAAGAGGTGTGATGTATTACTAAGTCCAATAAAAAATCCTAACAGACTTAGTGATAGTAAAACAGTCATGTTTACTTCCTGTTAATAGCCATTACTCCTGCTGTAAGGATAGCAATTAAGCAAAATGCTACAGTAATTAATATGTAGCTCAAAAGGAGAGGTAGAAACGATATCAAGTATTTCGTCAGGTAGAGGCGAGGCTGAGTAAGATGAGTAGTTCTTACTTCGTTACTTCTCTTTTGTGATTTTCAGCTTAAGGTCTATTTCTTCGCATTGATATTCAGGTCGTTCCTCTGGGCTGTCAGGGGTTGCTCCCTCAGCTTTCCTGGCTTTGACTGAGTGTGAGTCCAAGAGTTGATTCCTGTAACTTTTATTGCCGAGAGAGTTGAAAGAAGAAGAGTGTAAGGCCCTTCCCAGCCTGAGCTTAGGGAGGGAGAGCCTTCACCAGGATCAAATCTCCTGGGTTAAATAGAGGCGGTCCAATTTCCTGGGGTTGGGCCCTTGCTAATTGTGCTAATTCCTGAGGGAAGTGGGCCAGAGAAGTTACATGCTTGACTAGCTCAGAGGTTTCTTGATCTAATGGAAAATCATTGGTAAGGAAAGATCATCCATACTGCATCTCAAAAGGGCTAAAACCTAGTTTTGAAAGGGATATTTCTTATTCCTAGCAAGGCGATAGGAAGACGACCGACCCAAGGAGGGTGAGTTTCTTGGGATAATTTTCTGAGGTGTCTCCTGATGATATTATTAGTTTTCTCTACCTTTCCTGAGGATTTGGGGTCTCCAAGCACAGTGGAGATGGTATTCTATGCCTAGTGCTTTTGAGACCCCTTGTGTGACAGCTGTCTTAAATGAGTGTCCATCGTCACTTTGAAGATACCTAGGTAGACCAAAGAGGGGAGTTATTTCATTCACTAACACTTTTATTTTATTTAATTAATTAATTAATTAATTTATTTATTTACCTCAGAGGCTTTTTCTGTATGGCATAGGAATGCCTCTACCCAGTTAGTGAAGGTGTCTACCCATACCATCAGGTATTGAATGCCCTTTGCCTTTGACATGTGGGTAAAGTCTGTTTGCCAGTCGTCCCCTGGATAACCTCCTATTCCTTGGTTTTGAGAAGGAAGGAGTCTCCTGTTTAGGGGACTATTTTTAAGACGGACTTCACAAGCATTAACAATTTGCATAATTGCTTTTAGTAAGTTCTCTCCTGAAAACAATCTCTGGGTACATTGATACGTTTTAATGTTTCTTAAGTGAAAAGCTTGGTGAAGGACTTTAAGGGCTTTCTATTGGCTAGAGACTGGCAAGTGGAGCTTGCCATCTTCTGACTGGAGCCATCCCGAGGGTTGAAATGTATACCCTCGAGAAGTGGACCATTCTACTTCCTTAGGGGCGTACTGAGGTTTAATTTCTTTTATGGATCCTTCCCAGACTAGAGGGGTTTGAAGCGTGTTGAAGTCTTGAGGCTTTCTTCCCACTGACTGAGCTGCCTGATCAGCTAATCTATTTCCTTCGGCTACCTCATCTGTTCCCTTTTGATGTCCCCTACAATGCATTATTGTGATTTCTCGTGGAAGGAAAACTGAGGATAGTAACTTATTAATTTCCTGGTGATATTTTATGGGAGAACCATTGGTGGTGAGAAAATGCCTTTCCTTCCAAATGGCCTTATGAGCATGGAGAACTAGGAAAGCATACTTGGAGTTAGTGTAAATATTAGCTACCTTTCCTTTGCTTTATTCAATTGCTCTTGCAAGAGATCTTAGCTCAGCTAACTAAGCGCGTATACCTAGAGAAGAGGCACACTTTCAATGATGTCATTTAGAGTGACTACTGTGTATCCTGCCTCGTGGATCCCTTGTTCTACAAAAGAGCTCCCATCTGTGAAGAGGGTCCAGTCTGGATTCTCTAGGGAGTTTCCTTGAAATCCTCCCTGGCTGCATAGATCTGTACTATGACTTGTTCACAGTTATGCTCAGGTTCCCCAGTTTCCTCAGGGAGGAAGGTGGCTGGATTTAGGCTAGAACAAGTCTTTAATTGGATGTGAGAACCATTTAACAGTAGGGCCTGATATTTAAGGAGTTGGCTGTTAGCCAGAGGCTTCCTCTAGAGTACAGTAGTCCTATCACATTATGTGAGGTGTAAACAGTTGAATCATTCCTCAGGGTTAATTTGGAGGCCTTAGGGACCAGCAGAGCCACCAAGGCAATGGCTCAGAGGCATGCTGGTCACCCTCTAGCCACTGAATCAAGTTCCTTACTTAGGTAACCCACTGGCTATTGAGCTGGTCCTCAGGCCTGTATTACAACTCTGAAGGCCATTCCCTTCCTGTCTGATACACACAGATTGAAGACCTTCCCTACAGGAAGGCTGAGAGCTGGCATCTTGAGCAAGGCTTGCTTTAGCTGGTCAAATATCTTTTGAGCTTCAGGTTCCCAGATTAAAAGGTGAGTTTTAGCTCCCTGAGTTTCTTTTATGAGGTTATATAATGGATGAGCTATTTCACTATACCAAGGTATCCATAGCCTACAGAATCCTGTAATACCCCAAATCCTCTTAGTTGCTTGGATGTTTTGGGGAGGAGGAAAGAGGAAATAGGCTTAATCCTGTCTTCCCCCAATGCTCTGGCCCCCTCAGACAGCACAAAGCTTAGGTGCTTTACTGATGCTTTGCAGAGCTGAGCCTTAGGTTTTGAAACCTTATATCCTCTGCTAGCTAAGAAGTTAAGAATAGCTTTGGTGCCTTCCTGAGATGCTTCCTTAGTTGGGGCACAGAGCAGAATATCATCCACATACTGCAAGAGACCCTAACATGAGGATGTGAGAACTCAGAGAGGTCTTGTAACAGTGCCTGTCCAAACAGATGAGGACTATCTCAAAATCCCCAAGGCAACACAATCCATACTAAATGGGCGGTCTGGCCAGAGGGATCTTCGAAGGCAAACAGGTATTGAGAGTCAGGATGTAATGGTATGCAGAAAAAGGCATCCTTTAAATCTAGGGCTGTAAGCCATTTAATTCCCTCAGGTATTTAACAGGGTATAAGGATTCCGTACCACTGGATGGATTGGAACTATAGCCTCATTAATGAGGCAGAGGTCCTGAACTAGTCTCCATTACCCATTGGGTTTTTGCACTCCTAATATTAGGGTGTTGCAGGGGCTATTACAAGGTTTGAGGGGGCCTTGCATCTTTAGGTTGTCAATAATGGTTGCTAGCCCTTTCCTAGCCTCTGACTTTAGGGGACATAGTTCTGGTTAGGAAAAGAAGTGAGATCCTTAAGATAGATTTGGACTGGCTTAGCAGTTACAGCTTGACCTATTCTTCCTTGAATTACCCACACTTCTGGATTAATGCTATCTTCCATCGGGGGAGACAAAATGTCTGTCCTGGGGCTATAACGATGCTGGCCCCTATGTGAGCTAGAATATCTCTACCTAATAAAGGGGTGGGACTTTCAGGCATGATAAGAAGGGCATGTGTAAATAGTACGTTCTCCTACCTGCAGCTAAGGGGTTGAGAAAAATATTGAGTTAGAGTTTTTCCTGAGACACCCCTTTATGCTCATGCTATGGGAAGAGGGGAGCCCTGGATTAGAGAGGGAGAGAGAGATACTCACCCCAGTATCCAGAAGGAGATCTACTTTCCTTTCTTAAATTTCCAGAATTGCCCAGGGCGCCTGTGCTGTAATGGCAGTCTGAGTTGCTGGAGCCGGGGGTTTGAGCCCCAGGACCATCTGTGAGACTAATTCTAAACCCAGTGACCTCCACTCTGGGGGCAGGTCTGTGTCCAGTGGTCTCCACCACAGGCTGGATAGGGTCAAGGTGGCTTTGTCTTGCTTTCTGGGCATTCCTTCTTAAAATGCTCTGACTGACCACATTGGAAACAGCTAGTGGATGCACCTCGGGAATTCTGGACTTTACAAGCTTGTAAAACTGCTACTAGACCCTCTGTTTTTTCTTGTACTTCCTCTCCTTTTCTTGGGCCTCCTCTCAATCCCTATCGTAAAAGACTGAAGTGCCTACTCTCAGGAGGTTTTCTAGGGCGCTATCTGGTCCTATTGCTTGCTTCTGTAGCTTTCTTCCAATATCGGGAGCTGCCTGTGTAATAACCTTGTCCTTCAGGATGAGTTGCCCCTTGACTGAATCGGGGGATAGAGAGAGGTGCTTTATTAGTGCCCCTCTTAACCTTTCCATAAAAGCTGTGGGATTCTTGTCTGGTCTTTGGTCTATCCTGGACAGTTTAGAGTAATTGAGAGATTTAGCCCTGGTCTTCTGCAGGCCTTCTAATATACCCCTTAATAGTGCTTTCTGTTCCAATCATCTCCTGAGTTATTGGGATCCCAATTAGGGTTATCTACTGGAACTGCTTCCCTTCCTTGTGGGAATGAAGTTTCCACCTCTTCCTCGTCTATTTTAGTTACCTAATTTTCAACCCAGTGTCCAGTTCTACTTTCCATGAGATGACCCTTAGTCAAACTTTTAAATAAGGTTTTTATATCAACAGAAACACAGCTAAGTGATGCACATATAATTGGGAAGTTTTGACTGGTACTTCTAAAAATCAGGCAAATTTCTTGCTGCTTCTTTTGAGTACGGCATGGGGAGTCTTCATTTTTGTAAGTGCTGTATAAGACACTTGTATTTATTCCTCAAAAGCTTAGATAAAAGAGTAAATAGAATGCACAAAACTTTTCAATAAACAATTTACTTGGAACACCTTTATATAGTTAAAGGGCTGACACATTCATTTCTACTTTTCAAGAGGTTATTCTGCAGTAAACAGAAATCATTAAAAACCCAAATTCCCTTACTGTTCCATAGAAAACTTATATGGTTGGTGTGTAAGAGGCAAATCAAGAGATTTAGTTGTTCCATTATATATTCTTTCAATGAGTCATTCATGGTCAGCCCTTGCTGTGAAGAATTGGGGGCTTCCTGGTAAAGCCTAAATTGTTTTCTAAAAAAATTAATATATTCTTTATTTATTATCAAACCCAGTATCAAGGAAAATTCAGATTTTTATCCTTAAAGTAAGGCCCATTCATTGTCTGAAATGCTCTGAACCTTTATTCAATGTTCATAGATAAATACCAGCAGGGGCTTTTCCACCATTTACAAATAACAGTTTCACCAAAGGCTGAGGACATTATGGCAATTTTATTTTTATTATCTTACCTAAGGGAGGAAATTGTGCACCGAAGTTGAAGTTTAAGTGAGACTTTCTTTTCCTTAGGAAATTTAGAGAAATAAATGATCTCAAATCTCATTCTCTGTATGTTTGTGTGTATATAATATAGGCACAGAATATATATATATTGTAATTTACAGATTATATATCTATATATGATATATATAAATATGCAAGGCTATATGTATGTGCATATATGAGTATATATGCAAGGCTATATAATAATTTTTGTTAGTACTAACGTTAAACTATCATGTCAAATAGGACACCGTGATTTTGATTTAACTTAATTACCAATATTCTAAATTATCGGTCCTATCTCCTCTTCTGTGAAGAAAAACGATGACCCATCCTTTGCATGTGCAGACACTTGCAGAAAGAGACAGAGAGAGAGAAAGAGAGGAACATGGGGAGAGACAGAGACAGGAAAAAAAAGGAGAGAAACAAGCAAGCAGAATGTATACCAAACTTGTAAAGGTGGTGGCACCGGAGAAAGAATGGGAATGGAGAGAAATGCTTATATTTTACTATGTACGTGTCTATTGTTGGAATCACTTACAAAAGCACACACTATGTGTAACTAGTAAGTAAATGTGGTGACTACGAAGTGCTCTGAAGGAAAAGTACAGCTTTCTATGAGGGCATGCAATTAGCTTAGTCAGGTGAAACAGATATGTCTTCTTTGAGGAAGAACTGGAACAGTGGAATGGTCCATAGACCAGCAGCATCAACATCATCTGGACACACTTTTAGAAATGCAAATTTTTTATGCACCACCCAGGACCCACTGAATTAGAAACTCTGAATGAGTATGTCAGACATCTGTGTTTGAATAAGCCTGAAAGTGATTCTGATGCCTGCTTAAGTTGGAGAAGATAAAGCTGAGAAAAACTATGGTGAGTATTTTCCAGGTGAGCACATGAGAATCTCCCGGGACACCTCTCAACACTATTCTCATATCCTCACAAGCTCTGTACACCTCCTGATATCAGCCAGTTCCACATTTTTCTATGCATTTCTCCGAATCCTTTCACCTACCCTCTGAAACTCAATCATTCTTTACCTAAACTCTCTCTATATCTTCATTTTTTTTCACGAACTATTCTTTTCTTCTCTCCAGCAGAAGCTTATTCTTTAAGACTTTACTTCCCCTAAATTCCTCTCAAGTGGAAACTGTTCTTTCTCCCTTACTGTGTCGGTAGCTCTTGATACGGGATTAGTGTCCTTCTTTCTTCTCATTGATACTTCCCAACAGTTTTTCCCTTCTTCCCCACTAACAAACTTTAGCTTCACCGAAGCTCATCTTAACAGATTTGTTTCCCCTCCAATGACCCTTTCTACACAATCAACAGTCCTCTAGGTACTTCAGTCTCATTCTTTGAAGATTTTAGCACCTGGCTCCCTCTATTTCCAACACTATTCCAGTCATAATTCTTGGTGATTTCTTTACTCATTTTCAGGAGCAAATTCTAATACTATTCCAATATTCCATAATTTGGCTCTTATTTCTTTGACTTCCTATCTTGATCTTACTTTTCACCCTGATTTAGCCACTCATTCTTGTTGGCATATCTTAGATATTGTCATTCCTACAATACACCGTGTAATTTCAGTTCTAGGCCCATTGTTCTCTAAACATGGCCTCCTAAATTTCCAAGGTCTTGAAGTACATCCACTCCAGAAATTCTTCAATAACATTGATTCCTCTAATCCGTTGACTCCACCACCTTTTCCCTCTCCATCGTGACTCTTATTTTCTCCTTGTCCAAATTAGGATCCATGCTCCATCATCATTATTATTCCCAAGTATAGACTGTTTTCTCCTTCATTTGTCTCTATTTTCATCACACTCATCAGAAAAACCCAGTCCTTGTTAAATCTAATTTCTCCATACTCAGAACCAACCATGTGTGACTGAAGAAAAACACATAGCCATTCTAACTGTTGCTTTTTAAATTCATGAACACAGTGTTCAAATGGACACCACTGCTTCCAGGTGATTTTACAGCTTTCCCTAGTTAACCTACTTTCCCATTCTTTCAAGACAGTTACCTCACAATTCCTCTCGCCTTCAACGGCTAACATCAACTTTCTCTTAGTTCCTCATTCTCAGCTAAAAACACTGTGTCTCGTTTCACTGAGAAAGGAGGTGATCAGAGGAGAAATTCCATATGTTCTTATCACCATATTTGCAAACATAACATGCAGGTACCACATATTCTGCTTTTCTGCTGTTAGAAAGGATGACAATTTCAGGCTTCTATTTATGGTCAATTCTTCCATTCATGTCCTGGATCTCATCCCCTCTGGTCAGCAAATGAGGCCCCATCCTGCAATCACTCATATATTCTTCTAGTCCTTCAAATGTTGTCTCTCTATTTGATCATTTGAGTCAGTGTATATGCCATGGTCTCTTTCATCCTAAACAAAACAAATCAGAATAAACATCTCTACAACTCCTGTTCCTTTTCCCTTTACATCATGGGGGAAAATGCTTTGAATGGGTTATCTATACTCATGGCCTCTATTTTCCCTGGGGAGAGCCCCTATAAGGAATTTAATTAATCATCTTTTTGTTTTAAATGCAAAATGTTTTAACTGCACTTATTCATGAATACTGTATCTTTATACTTCATCGTCCCCATTATCATAGTACTCCTAGTGCCATGTGATGATGGAGGGACTATGGGCATTTTCAGGATCTGGCTATGGGGAATTGAGTTTGGAATATATTTATTTTGATTTGGTGGGTTACTTAATTTTGTTGTTTGTAGCATTTCTGTATGTATAGATTTTACAAGCTCTTCAGGTGTAGGAATGGCCTCCAGGAATACTAGGACTATCCATTGTGCCAAGTGTAGCATTGTCTCACAGAGATGAGATGAAGAACCAAAGGTTGTACTGTGATATGGGTGTGTTACACCATTTCATTTATGGAAAGTATGTGGGCTTTGAGAAGAAACAAGGTTTGGGCTGGGCACGGTGGCTCACGCCTATAATCCCAGCACTTTGGGACACCGAGGCAGGTGAATCACCTGAGGTCAGGAGTTCGAGACCAGCCTGACCAACATGGTGACACCCCGTCTCTACTAAAAATACAAAACTTAGTTGGGCGTGATGGTGAGCACTTGTAATCCCAGCTACTCAGGAGGCTAAAGCAGGAGAATCACTTGAACTCAGGGGACGGAGGCTGCAGTGAGTCAAAATCGCGCTGTTGCACTCCAGCCTGGGTGACGGAGCGAGATTCCATCTCAAAAAAAAATAAAATAAAATAAAAGGAAAGAAGTAACCAGGTTTGAAACACATGGAGCTAGAAAATAGTTTATAGAACATTTTTCCAAATTTTAGAGTTCATGAATAAAGAAAATTGGTAGAGATTTTTTAGCATTCAGATTTGGCAGTAATTCTCAAAATTTACACCAATAAAATTGTGAAGCTTAAAAAAACTTTTTAAAATTATCAAACCATGCCAGAAGAAAGAGTGAAGTTGTTTTACTATTTGTTTTTGTACTAAATGATTTACAAAATTGTTTTCTTGTGAGGAGTTGATCAAAAAATATGGAGTCAAAAGTAAATGGGGAATAAATTATTATGGAGCAGGGCCAGCCAGTTAGCCAGTTAACTGATAAAAATTATATTACTGTTACGAATTTTTTGATGTTTGTAATACATATCAGCTTTTAAAAATATGCAATTTTGTTGTGTTTTTTTCATTCTTAATAACAATTCATGTTCTAACCAAATTTTGCCTTTATAATTATTTATTCTTTTTATAAAGAGGGCCTCCAAAAGTGTATAAGATTTAAGCCCCACAAAACTGGATGTGCTCCTGGATATGGACCACTGATTATTTGATTGTATTGTTTACTGTCATTTTTCTTTATTATCTTTAGAGGAACGAAGTCTCATTCTTTGGTTAAAAATAATTGGTGAGGACAGTCTTTTAGTTCTTTTAATTCCTCTTTCTTTCTTTCTTTCTTTCTTTCTATCTGTCTATCTCTCTCTCTCTCTCTCTCTCTCTATATATATATATATATACACACACATATGTGTATGTATGTGTGTAGATACATATATAATATATACCTACACGCATATGTGTTGTGATAGCTCTATATAACCATGTATGTATATATATTTATATAGACTTCTCTGAATCACGCAGTATCTGCAAGAAGTGACATCATTGTTCCTCAGTAGGTGAAAAAAAGGATGTCAGGTAGTTTATTATGTGTTGCAAACATCTCTGTTTCTGTGGAATACAGTATACACTGACATTTAATATTTAAAATTTTGAAGTTTTAATATTTTAATGTTTTGCAATTTTGGTAAATCGGATTACATAAAATAATTGTGCATTATTTTATTATTAGAAATACATTCTTTGGAAAAATAATTTGTTCCTGGGATAGTATGCATCACGCAAGAGAAAAATGTCATAAACTTCATTAATAATGTAATGAAAAGAAAGCTATATTAACCAAATGAGCCATAAAATAATGATGCAGTTTGATAAGGGTCAATTTCTGTAACTGGGATCAAGGGATACAGGGCGTGCTGTCTGACAGTGTGCTCTCCTGTTTAGGTATGGGCACGTACTGATCAGCTTCCATCCTCACACTAACTGCACTCCTCTCAAGTATTGGCTCTGATTCACAGATCCAGACTCTATGGAGCACTATATGGAGATGAACTGGGGGGCCCCATGGGAAGTAGTGCTGTTGATCTATGAGCAATATCCTCCCTGGCCAGGTGGGGCCAAGCATCAGTTCACATCCTCTGTTGTTAGCCTACAGGTGTAACCATCCTCAAGTTGGCTACCTCTGGATCATGTCTCAGTCACAGGAAGAGGTTCTCAGTCCTTAAGGGTTACAAGTGCTTTGGACACTGTTGAATTTCTCACATCTAACACGATACCTGCACTGAAGACGTGATTAAAAAATAACTGTCATTTAATGGATCCTCTTTAATTGTGCTTTGTTTTTTCCATAGCACTTATATTCTTGCATAGTATATTTATCTGCTTTATATGTTTATTCTCTGTATCCTTATACTAGCACAAATATTTCACAAAAGCAGAAATTTCTTATTCTTCACTGATATAATCTCAGTCCTCAATAAAGTGCTAACTCATAGTAAACACCTAATAAACATTTGTCGAATTAATTAAACAATATAATTGTTTTTATTTCACTATCTTACATATTTATTTTTATCCAGGAAGTCAAACTGTAAGAGGGAGGAAAGAAGTTTCCATCAACCATTATAAAACAAAATCGACGTCAGTTATTCCTTACCTTTCTTCGGCACAGCTGCACCCAACTCTTGTTTTTTTTTCTTAGATGGAGTCTCACTCTGTCGCCCGGACTGGAGTGCAGTGGCGTGATCTCAGCTCACTGCAACCTCTGCCTCCTAGGTTCAAGTGATTTTCCTGCCTCAGCCTCCCAAGTAGCTGGGAGTACATGTGCCCACCACTATGCCCAGCTAATTTTTTGTATCTTTAGTAGAGATAGGGTTTCACCATGTTGGCCAAGCTGGTCTTGAACTCCTGACGTGATTCACCCACCTCGGCCTCCCAAAGTGCTTGGATTACAGGTGTGAGCCACTGTGCCTGGCCTAGCTGCACCCAACTCTTAAACAGTTACCTCCATTCCTCTTTTTACTTTCCTCAATAGTAGCTTTGTAAACTTTTCAAGTTCCTCCGTAATGAAACAGCCATGTCTTGAACGTTGTTCTGCAAAATTTTTCTTGTAGGGAAATTGTTTCACATTTACGCTAAATGAGAAACTCAACGCCAGAAATACCATAATTGATTGTGTCATCCATCTTCTTGATCTCATATTCCTTTTTTTTTCTTTTTTTTAATGTTTTTGTTTAGTTTAAGGAGAAACAATCCAGACAGAGAAATTCTAGGCTGTTTGCCTGCTCATTTTAGATGTCAAGTAGAGTATCCTGATGGGCAGGCTAGGAATGAGGCATCTTGGATATAAATGGCCCAAGGAAGCTGTAGAGAAGGAAAACTTTAGAAAAGTAAAATCCCTTTGTAGGCATATTCATTGCCTAAGAAGTGAGTAGATATCTATAAAGTGAATCTTAGAGCATACAAGTAAGTGTGTCTCTAACATTTTAATATCTCCAGGAAAGCTGATCTTACCACCTTACACAGTAAACCTCCCCAAGTACCTAATACATGCAAATTAATTCATTGAAGATTTAGTTTCACAACTTAGAAGTAAACTGAGGCAGGGCATGGTGGCTCATACCTGTAATCCCAGCACTTTGGGAGGCTGAGGAGGGATGATCAGCTGAGGTCAGGGGTTCAAGACCAGCCTGGCCAACATAGTGAAACCCCGTCTCTACCAAAAATACAAAAATTAGCTTGGCGTGGTGCAGATGCCTGTAATCCCAGCTACTTGGGAGGCTGAAGCAGGAAAATCACGTGCACCCGGGAGGTGGAGGCTGCAGGGAGCCGTGATCATACCATTGCACAACATCCTGGGCGACAAGAGTGAAACGCTGCCTCAAAAAAAAAAAAAAAGTTACCTGAATTACACAATGTTGAAATTCTTAAGACTTGAGCGCTTGGCCTTTGCACTTTGGAGGCACTGAGAATCAGAGACGGCTTTGCGGGGTTTCATTTTTATGGATTTTTATACCAATGTGAGCATCACTACCAACAAAGCGGCATATGCCACTAGTTAGGGTGACAGAGTATGGATAAGTAGAAAGGGTTTCATTTAGCAATTGCTGTCATCAGTGTTGCATCCGTAGCCCAACTCCCCCTCCTTGTCAGTGCCAATGCTACCCCTGTCCCTGCAGCCAGCAGAGGGGGATTTTTAATGCTGAGCACCTCTTACTTTGGTGGGAGCTGTTCTGGCTCTTTGCCCATAATCCAAGTATATGCCACCTATGCTAACCTCCAGGGAAGACCTTCTTACAATTAACCAAGGGTGTATTTTTTCCCTCCTCTCCTCTTCCTGCCTGTGATTAAGGCACTCAAGTTTGAAGTTTTTACTATGCATTTGAGGTATTGCAAAATTTGTCCAGTGGTTCACTGCATCAAAATTATCTGGGGCCCTTGGGAACAGAGATTGCCAGGCACAGCTATAGATCTATTTGGGGCCGGATCTCTGGGAATGGGGCAGGGAAGAAGAATTTCTCTTTTACGACCTTCCAGATATTCGATATATTTTCATCGGCACCAAAACCCTAAGCTATCACTGGGGAAAAAAGAATTTGACTTAAGGAGAAGCAATGGGCTTCAGATGCTACATTTCTTTCTGTTTCCGTTTGTTTGTTTTCATTCAGACAAATATGAAAAGCTGTGCTGCGATCTCTGATACTTGCATTATTTCACTTTTAGTACAAAGAAGTAGTTTCCTCTGTGAGTCTGTTTATAGTGATGGGCTGTCCAGTAGTTTCTATAGAAATCTTCAGTTTAAAAAAAAAAATCCCTTTAAGGTAGGGCGCAGTGGCACATGCCTGTGATTCTAGAACTTTGAGAGGTCAAAGTGGGCACATCACCTGAGATCAGGAGATCGGGACTAGCCTGGACAACATGATGAAACCCTGACTCTGCTAAAAATAGAAAAAATTAGCTGGGTGTGGTGGCAGGCATTTGTAATCCCAGCAACTCAGGAGGCTGAGACAGGATAATCCCTTGACCCGGGAGGCAGAGGTTGCAGTGAGCCGAGATCGTGGCACTGCACTCCAGCCTGGGCTACAGAGCGAGATTTTGTCTCAAAAAAACAACAAAAAAAATCACTTTAAAATTGTCATGTTTTTTATTTTTCTTTCTTAAGAACCCTTTGAGCTATCAAGATATTTGTGAAGATGTAAATTCAGTAGCGTATATTTGCCTTTTTCTTTTCATGTGCTCATGCTGAAAATAAATCTCAGTATTTTACTTATGAATAATTCATACACAGTGACAAAATGCAAAACCAAAAGGTGTATTAATATTTCCAGAAGAAATAACCTCATAAGCTCCTGATTTGCAAGCCCTAATATCAGTCTTAAAATTTCTACAATGTCTGGATATTTATAGCTTTAACCACAATGGAAAGGATTATCTGTTTATGTAATAAATCTTTCAAATTCAGAATAAAATGTGATCCATGTTTTCAATTATATTTGGCTGTTGAGTTCAATTTTGACTAGAAAAAGAAGGGTTGTTGCAGTCAGTAACTACCACCTGTTTTTGACATATGAATTAACTGGTTTATGCCTAGTGTTCCCTTATTGGAACACTAAGCATGTGGGAATTATTTATATCCTGCTGCTCAAGACCTTCCAAGGTCTGATTGCAAAAATTCAAAAAATTGCAACCTCCAGCATAAATGGGTTAATGGTGTTGAAATCAAAGATAGCTGCCTTTGTTTCTTTTCAGTTAATCCACTTTTTCCTGACTGTTTTAGGCCTCAGTTCAGCACAGAATATGCCTATTGGGAAATAAATATTAATTGTGCTAGGTCTGAGAGAAATTGTGAAGCAGGCAAAATTTAGCTCTGGTGTTGTCAGCAGCTGTTTTTAAATTGCTTTCTCTCCCATCTGGGAAGCCCTTACCTTCATGCCAGGCTTCAAGCACTAGATACTTTCTTTAATGAGCTTTCGTATAAAGGGGCCGAGTGAGAGAGAGAGAAGGAGGAAGGGGTAGAAAATGGGGAGAGAGGGAGACATGGACCTGGTATCATTCTTTTGTCTCTTTAATGAAATTTCATTCAACATGTTTTGACTTTCTTTTTCTCCAAGGATTGCTTATATTGTACTTATGTTGAATGATGGAAAAAAAAAAACAAAAAACAAAACAAAAGAAAAAAGACTTAGCAGACATGCAACTCAGCACAAAGATAGGACAGGAGTAAGATTTTGGTTGGGAGACACTTTTCCTGTAGTTATCTTTTGACGATTTCTACCTGCATTTGTATCTCCGGTGTATTAACTGTCCAAATTTATAATTAAAAGAATATACCATAACTGTCCAGGTAGACTGGACATGGACTTAGAGGTTGTCTATTTTATTTTATTTATGTATTTTGAGATGTAGTTTCACTCTTATTGTCCAGGCTAGAATGCAATGGAGTGATCTCGGCTCACTGCAACCTCTGCCTCCTGGGTTCAAGCGATTCTCCTGCCTCAGCCTCCCAAGTAGCTGGGACTATAGGCATGTGCCACCATGCCAGGCTAATTTTTGTATTTTTGGTAGAGTCGGGGTTTCTCCATGTTGGCCAGGCTGGTCTCGAACTCCTGACCTCAGGTGATCTGGCCACCTCGGCCTCCCAAAGTGCAGGAATTACAGGTGTGAGCCACGGCGCCAGGCCCGAGATTGTCTACTAAAATGATGGAAATGGCAGTGAGTCTTTCAGTTATCTTCCATCTGATTTCAGAAGCCAGCGTTTATGAGGTAGTTGGATAGACATTCCCCACCACAATTCCATTAAAGAGTTTTAAAAGGCACATCCTAAAATGAAGATTTTGTGTCTCCTCCGGAAAAGCATTTATGTTCTGTCTTAAAACGGGCTGATAGCCTAATGATTTTCTGAGCCTGATGTTTAAAGTGCAGTTTTCTCGCCTTTTCTCCTGGCAAAAGCAAGCGTGCTGACAGATCCTGTGGCTTGCAGGAGCACTGCTGGCTACTTGAATATGCAGTTGTCAGGAAGCTCAGCCGCCCTCTTCTATTGGCAAGCCTGTACCTTAATCATGCAGGTTTAAATTAAGAGTAAGCAGAGAAAGCAGATAATGATCAAGATGGGTGGGCAGGGTCTTCTCCCTTTAGAAGCTGCATCCATACAAGCGCCCTGCACTGCTTGCCCAGGGCTCTCAGCCACAAATTCAGAAGAACTGGACACAAGTGTTCTTTATTTTTTTTAACTCCAGTATTATAATTGGCTACATCATTATTATAGAACCAGAAGCACTATATTCTCTTGGGCATTGATAATCATTTTAAGTGTATTTCTTCCACACCATCAGGGAGATATGGTCAATTTCACAATAGGTATGTTTAACACTGCATACATTAGATGTTAGGTGAATATTATTAAAAAAAATTTTTTTTGAGGTGTAGCTTCACTCTTGTTGCCCAGGCTGGAGTGCAATGGTGTGATCTCGGCTCACTGCAACCTCCGCCTCCCAGGTTCAAGCAATTCTCCTGCCTCAGCCTCCTGAGTAGCTGGGATTACAGGAACCTGCCACCACACCCGGCTATTTTTTTGTATTTTTAGTAGAGACGAGGTTTTGCCATGTTGACTAGGCTGGTCTTGAACTTCTGACCTCAGGTGATCTGCCTGCCTCGGCCTCCCAAAGTGCTGGGATTACAGGTGTGAGCCACTGCGCCCAGCCCTAGGTGAATATAATTTTTAATTCATCATCTTCTATGTTCCCATTTCTAGCCTTATGGATTTATGTAACAGCTCAAAGACAAAGCACTCACTTAACATCAGCAATGGGTAAGGATATTGAGGAAATTCATCACGTAGAGTTCTATTCAGTTTTCTTACAAACCAAGGTAATTACTAAGATGATTATAATCACTGACTATAGGTCCATTTTGAATAAAATATTTCTTTGATTTGAAGCATAGTCATTATTCCAACAGTATATAAACTGGAAGGTATGAGTTTTTATCCAATAAAATTTTGATTAAAATATAGTAGTCCACTACTGTGTAGTTTTGAAACATATCACCTCTGTGATGTTTCCTCATCGACAAAACAAGATTAGGATAGGTAATCTCTACTTCCAATCGAATGCTCTTATTACATTCATGATTACAAACCAGGATCTGTGAATGTTTTTTCAACAAATACCAGCCATATTTGTGCCTTGCTTTTACAGACTCAAGTGGAATATTGACAAGCAATATGTAACCTTGACAATAATTCTGTGAAGTAGCTATTTTATCCCCATATTGTCAAAGAAGAAACTGAAAGACTCTCCCCAAATTCCAGTTTGTGATTAGTTTAAAAGGGGCTTTTAAACCTGGTGTGTGTGTGTGTGTGTGTGTGTGTATTGAACTTTGAGACCACTTGCCTGTATGTGTCTTTTTATTGAGTGTTTATTATGGGATAATAATGTCTTGGACTGTGTGACAGACATGAATAAATAAAATACATGACTCTATTCTCAGAAAATTAGCATCCTGGTGAAAGAGACAAGGCATGTAGAATGTTAAATAACACTGAAAGTTGATAATGCCAGCGGTTTCAAAAGACTGTATGAGGACAAATGTCAAAGGAATGGGAGAGACACTCAATGTCATGGGGTACTGTGAGTGGAAGGAAAAAACAGAGTGTTGCAGGGACTGAGAAAAAAAAGAGGAAAAAAAAAAAAAAAGACTGGGTACAGGGTTCTAGGCTTCTCAAAGAGGAACAAAGAAGGGGTCAGTTTCTCACCAGCAGGGACTACATCTTTGTTTTTCTTTAGTATTTTTCCAATCTGGAGGTGTGATTTTGGGCTAAAGAAAGCTTGCTTGTTGACCATATTATTCCTTTTAAAGCAGAGAATGTATCTTTTTTTCAAGACTTAGAGGAAGATACCAATACAGATTTCAAATATAAGGGGTGATGGAAGCACTGGTTCCGAACTGCAGCGCGTGAGGACGATGGTGTCAGCTCTGTACGGAAGCGAGGGTCTGGGAGTGAGGGGCCAGGCGGTAAGTTCATCCGTATCACACACCCTTCCTTTTAAACTACATGTTTGGTGACTCCTCCCCTGCTCTCTTGAAGTAAACTTAATAGAAAGTCCACTTCTTTCTATGTTTATATGTTCTCGTATCTAAGTCAGGTGTATAGCAACACATACTTCAGAAGGTTAACATTCATTTGAAAGCCTCTTTATTGTTAAAATTAAAATATTTCACAGTATCCCATTGAATCGATTGAATTTCATATTTCTAAATAAGCATGAATATGGATCAGAGGAATTCAGTATCCATTCCTATTAGAAATTTCTAGGTGGTATAAAAAGAATAGGAAGAACATTGTATGTAAGGCACCAATGGCTGGTTAGTGCAGTTGGCTAGAAAATAGTCACTGCCAGCCAAGGATGAGCTAATCCCTCAGTGGCCCTTAGTTATGATCCGTTCCAATACCTCAAGTATCTTCCCAGAGAAGCCCCAGATAGCCTCTTGACAAAGGCATATTGTCGTTCTTAAAGGAAATCAAGTGACAAACTGTAGCTGGTTCAGTAAAATCCAAGTCAAATGTGAAGAAAGAAGATCCCTGTACATGAGGTATGACAGTCAGAATTGCTTCCTGCCTGGAGGGAAGGAGAAACTTTCCATGGCACAATTGATTGTTGAAATACTTCCCCAATATGTAACGTTGTTACCCATTTTGATGAATTATTTTGCCAACTCTTTACTACAATTAAGAAAATTGAAGCTGAACATTATTTGGAAAAATAATTACATAAAAATATCAGGATCAGGTGATGGCAGGTTTGACGAGATGTTAAAGTGTATCAAAATTTTACATTAATGAAAACACTTGGGAAGAAAAAAGAGAAGCAAACCAACAGAACTGAATAAATACTCCTGAAATGTTTATGAATATATGAAAATTTTATATATAACAACGTTGGCATTTTAAATAGTTGGTAAAAACATGGATTTAATCAATTAATTATACTGATATAATTGAGCTGTTTAAAAGAAAATAAGAAAAATTCTCACTGCGTTTGACTCATTTAAAGAAATTTCATGTGGATCAAAATTCAAACACACAAAAAAATCCAATATGCACTGGAAGAAATCAGAGGAAATGTTTTCTTAAAATATTTACCTGAATTAAACCCAACATGTATT
>NW_016807134.1:368110-398809 GCF_001698545.2 Rhinopithecus bieti | reverse complement strand
TAAATACAAAATATACTAGAAGAAAAGATGAGAAAATGTGTTTTCAAATTTTGGGTTGATTATGTCACTAAAATGACAAGTCACACAAAAACATGTTTATAAGTTTGAATCTTGAAAAATAAAACATTCTAAATGTTCAAGGTAAGTTATTTAAAAGGTCAAACAACAAATTATAAATGTACAAAATAATCGCAACACATATGAAAAACAAAGGCCAAATTTTATAATATAAAAAAGTTCTGACAGGTAACTTTTTTTAAGTACAGTAAAGTCTTTACAGACTTTATGTTTCAGAAAATTAGTATCCTACTCAGCATTGGTTTTACTCTGTTTAAAGTCACAATGAATTAAAACAAGTCTTAGAAAATAGTCATGAGAAAATAAAATGAGGCTCAGTTTAAATTATCAAAGGAATATGGGATATTAATCATCACTTAAATAATTTAGATAGACCCACTTTTTGATTTACTAATTTTTTGTCCTAGATGTTTTATTTCTTAGGTTGAATTATTGTATTTCAAAACAGAAGCTAATATTAAAACAGTATTACTACCAATTAAATTTTAAATGGACTGATGTTGCATGGGTAAGTTTATCAAAGCACTTTAACATATATGGACATTTTTCCATGTGTAAGAATCAAAAATGAATATGAACACGTTATGTTGAAATGTAAAGCCAAATATTTGCAAGATGCTCAAATGTTATCAATCCGTTTATTTGTACATTCAATAAGTACTTATTATAGTCCCAGAATGTGCTGGGCATTATGCTACATGATAAACCTATGCAAAACATGTTATCAGTGTACATAGGACTAGAAAATTGAGGGTTTCTGAGAGGGGATGGGATGCTAAAATACAACCGCGTCTTACTTGTGCTGAGCTGTGCCAGATGCTGCCTCAGACCCAGGTAACAGCTGGGGCTGGGGATTGGGGAGTTGATGGCTTATAAAGAAGTCCAGGGGTGTAGACGGGAAGAAACCAGAGGAAGGCGGAGCAGGGTTTCTTGGAGAGAGAGAATTGCTCAGTGCTTATTGACTTGGTTATACCCCCGCCATTTTTAAGCCAGATGGATGGATTACAAGATCACTGAATTTTTTAATTAGGCAGGCTCTTAATCTTATTACCTCTCATTCTGCATAACTCAAAGAGTTTTATGTCTTTTTCCTACTCTCAGGGTCAGTATAAACTGCTCACCTGCCTGCAGACAGCATCTAGGAATTTCCTGCTTGCTGCAGATAATTTTTTTTAACTCCTATAACCAGAAAGATCGATTCATAGCCATAACTAAGATCCTCTAGGTTTTCCATTTCTTGGTTTGCTTGTTTGGGTGATTTCAAGGCATTTGGGCTCTATTGATTTAACACTCTTCAAAAAAACTAAGAAAACAGAGAGAATGTGTGAAAGAAGAGAAAGGAATTATTGTGTGTCTTTCTTATCACAGTTGTTATTTTATCACAATAGGTAGCACATATTTCTCAGCTGTTCTGATCCCATCTCTGGTGTCTCAGTCTGGATGGTGATGGGTACTCAAACTCCTGAATTGAATCACAGTACTCAGAAAGCAGGAGAACTTGGAAGAGACAAAGCAAGAAGGTGAAAGTGTTGGTTATCATATCACTCTTTCTTTTTTCTCCCTAACAAACCCAGCACACTTTTTGTGAAGTCGCCATGAATCCACTTTTATCAAGTTCCTGTCAATGTAGTGTTAACTGTTTGGGGACACAGTACTTACTATACAAATGTAAGTCCAAAGTTTTGACTGTTTCATGGATTTATTATTAATAGAATTAAGAATCATGAAAGCCTCAAATCAGGAAGATCATGGCAGACGGAAGGCGGGACTAGATTGCAGCTCCCACTCGGATGGACGGAGTGGTGTGTGGAGTCTCGCATCATGAACTTTTGCTCCAGAATTACTGCAGGAATAAATCAGGAAAGCCAAGAGAAGCCACGGACCCTCTGAAGGAAATGGATTGCTCTTGCAGGACCCAGGAGACACCCCAAATACTGTGAGCCCAAACTGTGGAAGTGGAAAGGGGGATCATCCACCCCCAAACACACATCTTCACTGGGGAACCTGAAGGTCTAGATCACAGGAGAAGATTATGACCTTACCTGGAACTGAGTCAGTTTAGACAGCTGAGGGAAATACAGGGGTAGAAGAAGCAGGGGGAAAAGGCCTGTGGGTTCTCTGGGTCTCCTAGGAAGCCATTTTTGCCTTGCCTCTCAAGGGTCCTTGCAGAGGGCTGCCAGAGGTACTGGGAAAAGGCCACAGGGTGAAGGAAACCTCCAGCTGAACTTTGTAACAATTCTAACTGAACAAGAAGTCTCTTGGCCAGAATTTAGGGGAGGGTGTGAATCTGCTGTGCAGACTCCACAGGTGGGGAAGCACAAAGCCCTACTTGTTTTCACAGCTGGGAGGCTGGTAGCCTGAGGCAAATTCTCAGCCCTGCTTGCCCACTGCCTGAAAGCAGACTCGGTGCTGTTGGTTGGGGGCACAGTGGGAGCAAGCCTCTTTGTGACTTGCTTGTTGAGAAGTTTAATTTTGTAAGTGAAAAGCAGAAAAACAATGGGTCCTCTGATCAAGGCCCAGCTTCCCATGCCACCTCCCTTATTGAACTCTATGTAAATGAATAACCTGTGTGGTAGAACCGTTCAAACACCAGGGCATTTCCTTCATCATCTACTTATTAGGTTTCATGCTTCCCAGATGACAAACTCAAACCAACTTATTGCAATTATATTAAATTGTATTGAAACGATTTTTTCCTCCTAGATCTTCAAATATGAAAAGCCACAACTTTACATAGTTTTCAGATATAGAAGTACATACACACATACAAACACAGAAATATACACACCACGTGACCAAACACTGAGCACTGTGTGGGAAAGTTTTACTCCCAAGCTTAGAACCAAACTCCAGGCTCTGGGGATGAAGCTCAGGACAGGAGAAATGAAATAGATCTTTTAAAGCCAAAATGTCACAAACTGCTCATATTAGGAAAACAAAGCCGCTTGATACCAATGATGAGTGGGCCATCTTTGGGCTTGCAGTCAGAAGGGCACTGGCTGGCAGTAGATGCTCTACTGTGGTTATGTGGAGCCCACCTGGGATCATGGTCATCCGAAGCCTCCACTGTATGTATCTGTGCCGTGTCCAGTCAAGATGGTGGCGCCAGGTCAGATTTGCATGGGTGTCAACAGGCTAGGTGTCCAGGTCAAGTTTATCAGAGCTGATCATGTGCCAGGCACTGCTCTAAGAGGTTTATATCTATATTTGTTGATTTAATATTGGAATAGATATGTTGATTCATCTTCATCTTATGGATGAGAAAACTGAGGCAAAAAAGGTCCAAATATTTGCCAAAGGTCCCAGTGTTGGTAAGCAGAGGGCCTGGATGTGAACCCAGCTGGCCTGGCTGTAGACTCTAAGCTCATTATTTATGTGCTGCTTACAAATAGGAACAATGAATTCGATTTTTGATATTCATATGGCTTATTTATTTTTTACTGTATAAGGAGGAAGAAAATGAAAAATGAAAAGACTTCTTTTATTAAAGAAGGAAAGAAAGCAATATTTCTTGATGCTTGGCTGGGAGATTTTTCTCTCTCTTTTCCCCTGTCCCATTGCACTCCACTTATCCTCTTCTTTTTCTTTTTTTCTTTTTCTTAATTATGTTATCTAGGGAAAACCATGAGAGGTGATATCTTTAATTGATAAAGTTTCAGTGCCATACAGATAGACTCTCTGGCTATATTTTTAATTATTCTTACTGCAGAGATCCTTGTGAGCAGTTTAGTTCACTTCACAGTGAAATGAATGAAGAAAACCTGCACAATTGCCTGATAGTGGACAGAGTAGTTTTGAGTGTATAGACAGAGCAGAGACCTGGTGACAGATGGAAGTGCTTCAGGCGGCAGTTGCAATGCACATTCTTCTATCTGCACCTCCATCTGTCAGCACAAATGTGTTACTATTTTGGGGCTCAATTTATCCATTTGGAGAATAATTTTCAGGCTTGTTCTTAAGGTTAAAGTGAAATCTGTAACTCACTGAGACTTTTTCTTTCTGATCACTGTGATGCTTCTCCTTTTTATTAGAAATAAAATTATTGAGGGATAGCGAGATAATTATACATGGGAGATAGGATTGCTTGGATGGGATGATAAAATATTAAAATTGAACAATTCTAAAATACAAGTCATTATAAGGAAAACCAAGAATATCATGACTTCTGCAGGGAACACAACACTTAAAAAATACAGTCTGATAATAATCCATGGGGAGGAAAGTCCAGGTTGAAAACAAAGGTGTCCACATTCACCACATCAAAAAGTAACTGTGAAGCTAATTTTTGAATTTGGAAGAAACATGGAAGAATTGAATTCTTAACCAAGTGAAATTTTCCCCCTCATGATTAAAGAGTCTAGAGGTTATATCAGCCATGGCCATACTTTGTTAAGAAGAGATGAACAAAATAAGATTTTGGCAGCACTCTAGTAGTCTATAAGAATAAAGATTCGCTTTTAGATTACATAGGAAAGGGAGCTCAAAGGACACCATATTACCTGCTCCACTCAAGGTAATAGCTAAGAAACGTTGCCTCATTTTTGCCTGAAGACAAACTCAGGTGTACTTCCTCTTTTGGATTATTGAAAAATAAGAAAGTTGTCATTATACAAAGAAAGTAAATCTTGTATAATTAGATGTTGGACTAAGCCGGTAATAATGCTCTTAGACCAAGATGGCTTGACATTGGCAGAATGTACATTGATGACTTTCAGCAATGGGCCTCTCCAAAAGAAAAAGTTTCTACTTCCCATCCTCCAAGAATGCCTTATGCTTTCCTCGTCCTTCCTTGTGTTCCTCTCACCATAACTGCCCTGTCTTCTCTCCGCTGCAGAACTGTGAGAAGTAAATTTCTGTTTATAAGCTACCAAGTTTATGGTATTTTGTTACGGCAGCACGAATGATCTAAGACACAAACTAATTGCTAAAGGCAATATTAATACTTTTAGGAGCTCTTGCCCGTGAGTTTCTAGCTTTCCCTTTTGCCATATGTACTAGATATGGGGTGCACATATTGAAGTATTGTGGAAAAATTCCTCCCTAAACCAAAGGTTTGCTCACTGAAACACACATTTCAGTGTGTATGTGGACAGATTGTCTCTTTAAGATCATTTAATAATGTATCAAATTTTAGTTCTATAAAAGTACTTCAAAAATATGTATTATGACCTACACCTCATGAATGGCATACAGTGGCTCAAGTTTTGAATATTTATTCGAATACAAAAAGGACAAAACAAATTTTGACTTAGACCTTTAGGATTGCAATTGACTTTAGAGAACATTTATTTCTATCACACATAATTTGAGAATTTTCTATGATCCTGGGCAGATGAATGGCTAACTGCTTTCTGGATACTTCTTATAACAGCATGCTGACTTCTCCACAAGGCAACCAGTTCCATTATTAGTTTACAGATATTTTACTTATATTTGCTGAAAGCTTCCTCCCACTGGTTTTATTTCTGTTCTTCCAAATTTCACAAAATAATAGTAGTATATGTTCCAGGATACTGACTATTGGAAATAGATATTATTCTAAATCCTCTCATCTTCAGCTGGGTCTTTCTAAACTGTAGCATGGTTTTTAGATGACCACACCATCTTGTTCATCTCTTTTGGTTGTTTTCTAATTTGTTAATATCCTTTCCATAATATGGTGACTGAAACATGAAAAAATGTCCCAAACACTGGATCACTCCATTATTCATGTTCTTTTCCCGAAATTCACTACCATAAGTCTTTCCCCCTTTGTGGCTATTTTTAATATTTTCTATTTGTGTTAACTTTTAGCTATTAAACTATGATATATTACTTTTTTGTCTGGAATTTGCTGAGCTTCTTGAATTTGTATGTTGTTCTTATCAGATTTTGGAAATTTTCAGACATTAGTTCTTCAAATGTTGCTTTTACTCATCTCTCCTTTTTTTGGGAGGCTCCAGTTACACACATGTTGGGCCTTTTAATTGCTCTTATAATCGTACGTTGGCGTGTGATACCCTTTTCAGGAAAGGGCAGTCATTTTTGTGTCTGTAGGGAATGGTTGCTCATTGTTTGCAACTAAGTGTCTCCCTACGTTTTGCCCTCAGTTAAAGGCAACTGCCTCTTTGACATTTACGTTTTCTTTCCAGCAACAAGTGCAACTAATGTCTGGTTAATGTTGGAAGACAAAAGCCTAGTCCCTGCCTCAAGTATGGGCGTCCCTGAGGAGCCAACTCAGCTTCAGAGCACACTCTGGGACTGCCTGAAGCCTCTGTTGCTACTACATTACAGCTATTTATTCTTCAGTCTAATCTTACCTCTGTTACCTTGCAGTTGTTTTTTAAAAGAGCAGTGTTCGATAGACCACTCACATGCAAAGGTTACATGTTTCTTATGATGGGTTCTCATATTTCTCTTATATTCTGTTCATTATTTTTATTATTATTATTCTCACTGCTATTTAGTTGGGTTATTTTCTATTCACCTGTCTCAAGTTCAAAAATTGATATTTTCTGCTGTTCGGTGTTCTATTATAAACATTCAAAAAGTTCTTAATTTCAGATATTTTATGTTGCAATTCCAAAATGTCCATTTAATTCTTTTTTACAAAATCTGGTTCTATTTGAAAATTTCACCTCTTTTCTTTTCTTCTTTTGATTAGCATGTTGATTATAACTATTTTGAAGTTTTGTTAATTCTGAATAATCTCTGAGTTTTAGTCTGTTGATTCTATTTCTTAATTATTGGTGCCATTTTATGCCTCTTTTGTGTCTAATTATTTTATATAAAATAATTTTATTGTGAGTGATATGTTATAGAGCACCTAGATTGTATGAATCTATTCTAAAGGATTTTAAGTTTTGTTCTAAAAGAAAGTTAAATTACTAGCAATCCTGTTGGGGGCTTGGACTTAAGCTTGTTATGTCTAATTTAGCTTTGTCCTTAGCCTTAAACCATGATTCTTACTCCAGGGCATGGCCTACTCCATTAGAGTCTCAATAGAAGCCCAAGATACTCACCAGGGTCTCTCCTTATAGCTATACCTGAATTCCAGTAAGTCTCCATCATGTGGAGATTTCGGAAATCTATGCTTACCTCTCGGGGCTCCTGGTAGCTCTTCCTTGCTCAGTCCTTCAAAGTCTTTCCCTGTGCCTGTGAGGTTGGGAGTCATCCAAGGAATTGAAGTAAATTTTTTTGCACACACTCAGGTCTTTTCTGTGGGTCCTTTCTCTCTAACAACCTGCCCTTCATTTCCAGCTGCCCTGGCAACCCAAACTTTAGTCTTTGTTTTCTCAACCCAGAGGAACTGGTGTTTTCTTCCTTGCATCATAGTTCTGAAAAATGTCCTGAATGAGAAAGCAAGAATGAATGTAGCCTAACCTGATGTACATCACTTCTCTTGAGGATCTTAGTGTTGATTGCTGATCAATGACTTCAGTCATACACACATACACACAGACACACAGACACACACACACACACACACACACACACACACACACACAAACATATAGTTACTTGCAACTGGATGGCAGGTCAGATATCAGCTAATCTATTATGGTTAGAAAAAAAAATACCTGTTATTACTGCTTTGTTTTATCATTCCATTTAAATTTTCATTTGCGTAAGTCTGTGTATCTGTGTTCATGATATTGCTATAACGTTTTGTGCTAGATGTCTTAACTTTTTAAAAACTATGCAAACAAGGTACAGTGGCTTGTACCACAATAAATAAAGATACTATGCTTTTTTTATGCAGCCTAAGATTTCAGTTTTTAATATATCTATGACATGGTTTGAATCTGTGTCCCTGTTCAAATCTCAGGTTGAATTGTAATCCCCAGTGTTGGAGGTCAGGCCTGGTGGGAGGTGATGGGATCATGGGAGCAGATACCTCATGAGTGATTTAGCGCCATCCTCTTGGTGCTGTCTTCATGATAGTGAGTGAGTTCTCGTGAGATCTGGTCATTTAAAAGTGGGTATCACCTCCCTGCACCTTGCTCCTATTCTAGCCATGTGATGTCTGTGTTTTCTCTTTGCCTTCTGCTATGATTGTAAGTTTCTTGAGGTCTCCCTAGAAGCTGAGCAGATGCCAGCATTATGCTTCCTGTACAGCCTTTGGAACTGTGAGCCAATTAAACTTCTTTTCTTTATAAATTATCCAGTCTCAGGTATTTGTTTATAGCAATGAGAGAATGGACTAATACATTCTACATCATAGTTTTTTTTTCTTGGCTTTTACTGAGTTTTAAGCAGCTTTTCATATGAGGCGAACTTAACCAGGATCTCTCTTATCCAGTTCTTTATGATTCAATTTGAATCTGAGTGTAGGCTTCTCTATATATTACTGTTGAATTTCATCTCATTAATTTTGTATAAAGTTTTCCTAAGGTATTACTTTCTCAATTTTATTAAAAAATTATTTTACATACAGGGGAACATGTGCAGGTTTGTTACATAAGTATATTGCACCCAGGTAGTGAGCATAGTATCCAATAGACACTTTTTCAACCCATAACCCTCTCTTTTCCTTCCCCTTTTAATAGTCTATAGTGTCTTAAATCTTAATCTGCAATGTGCTAAAAGAGAAGTTACTAATAGTTAAATAAATACAGCCCTTAGTTTATATTCCAACTCCAAATATAGTTTTTCAGACCAACAAGTGATAAGTTTAATCAGTAACAAGAACTGAAATTTAGCTACCCTCCAAAAGCCATAAAATCATCATTAGCACTAAGATATGCCATTCACAATTTTAGCAAGTGCTATTTCTCATCTGAGTGTAAGGTCAAATACCTGACTGACATACTGAGGACTGACAGCAGAACAGGAATGACATGATTAGCAACTGCAGACCATTAATCTGATGACACAGATGAAATTAATGCTGATAATTATTAGAGATATTAGAATGATTTGTGTTTATTGCCTCTTACAGCAGCATAATTCTGCTCCCTTAATAAAAGCATGTAAATGGTAACTTAAAAAATACAATTTAATGATGAATATTATTAGTATTAAAAAGTTATTAAATTTATAAATATTTATTTAATGTTTCATTTCTACAAAGCTCTTGGGAGTACTTCTATCAAAAGTATTATGATATTGGAAAGTAAAAGGATAAAAGTCAATACAAAATAAGACTTGTTTTCTTATACGTATATTAGTTCAAATTGGAGAAATACATTGATGTTACTCTCCAGCTTTATGTTTTTTGGAAATATGTCTATCTATATTAAATCACAAAAATGCTGCTAATATAGAAACAGCCTTAAAAATGTACAGTGAATAGACAAAATGGTGCATTGTGTATGTGATTATTTTCTACTAAAGATGATAGAAAACATAATTTTTAAAATGTTATAATGAAAGTGGTAACCAAGAAAAATGCTTTCATTTATTGCTTGCCAGAATGCATTAAGGTAGGTTTTACCTAAATTTTTCAAAAAGGGAACTGTGTCTTGGGGCACACACAGCCAGAATTCAATCCAATTTCAAATGACTGCAAAACCTTAATTTATACCCATAAAGTTCTACTTTTTTAGTGATTTATCTGCCTTCTCTAAGAAGGCAAGTCTGTTCCATTCTCTGTTCATACAGGAATTTGCTCAATCCATATAAAAAATAATCAACCCATGCAACAAACCCTCAATGGCTCTTATAGTCATTTCAGCCATTAGCTTCTTTCAGAGAACATTGCACAAGATCTAAACAAGGAGTTCTTACTGAAATAGCAATCAATAAACTGGTTTTAAAGAAAATGATAGTTTATTGACTTCTATAGTTTATTGTCACATTGTCAAAGTTCATACTAGAAAAGTCTTTCTCCTCACAAACGGGTTAAAAATGTCATAAATCTTGCTTCCTGCATGAAATAAGCTCATTTTATAGTAAGTACTATAAAATGTACACTAAAAGTATGTACTATAAGTAGTATAAAAGTACTAAAAGTATGTACTATAAGTAGTATAAAAGTACTAAAAGTATGTACTATAAGTAGTATAAAAGTACTAAAAGTATGTACTATAAGTAGTATAAAAGTACTAAAAGTATGTACTATAAGTAGTATAAAAGTACTAAAAGTATGTACTATAAGTAGTATAAAAGTACTAAAAGTATGTACTATAAGTAGTATAAAAGTACTAAAAGTATGTACTATAAGTAGTATAAAAGTACTAAAAGTATGTACTATAAGTAGTATAAAAGTACTAAAAGTATGTACTATAAGTAGTATAAAAGTACTAAAAGTATGTACTATAAGTAGTATAAAAGTACTAAAAGTATGTACTATAAGTAGTATAAAAGTACTAAAAGTATGTACTATAAGTAGTATAAAAGTACTAAAAGTATGTACTATAAGTAGTATAAAAGTACTAAAAGTATGTACTATAAGTAGTATAAAAGTACTAAAAGTATGTACTATAAGTAGTATAAAAGTACTAAAAGTATGTACTATAAGTAGTATAAAAGTACTAAAAGTATGTACTATAAGTACTATAAAAGTACTAAAAGTATGTACTATAAGTAGTATAAAAGTACTAAAAGTATGTACTATAAGTAGTATAAAAGTACTAAAAGTATGTACTATAAGTACTATAAAAGTACATGTCACAGAATTTACTGAATTAAATCATTGCAGCTGATTTTATTCCAAAGGTGACTCCACAATATCTACTCTTCACATGTGCTTCAAGGATGTGACCTTCACATTCCCTATCAAAGGTGAAGTTTACTTCTCCATCCCCCTGGGCAGGCCCTATAATTCCTTTGACCAATAGAATTTGCTGAAATGACACTCTGAAGTTCTATATAGCCCTTAAAAAGACTGGCAGCATCAGCTTCCTGATACTTGAAACCCTTGCTTTCAGTACATCTCCCTCGGAACCCAGCAGCTGTGCTGTTAGAAACTCAGCTCACATAAAGAGACTGTAGACTGTGTCTACAGTAGACTGTGTCTAAGGACTTCAGTCAACAGCTCCAGCTAAGCTCCCAAGAGACATCGAGCGGAAGTTGAGAGCCATATGAGTGAGCCTTTCTGGACATCCAGCCTAGTCTAGCTTTCAGGGAACTGCAGTCCCAGATATCTGTATCTGTAATGAATAATTACTGCGTTAAGAAAGACCCAAATGAGAACCGCCCTACTGATTCCAGTCAGCCTATGGGAGAACATGATCAATAATAATAAATGGTCATTTTAACGCACTAAGTTTTAAGATGGTTTATTATGTAACAATGAATAACCAGAATAGTCATAAAAACACTTTAGTTGTTTTCTATGTTTTTATTTTCCCTTAAGCACCAAGAAGTATTTGAATAAACCCAAGTGCTTTGCCCAAGGGTACCTATACAAGAATCCTGATTTTCAAAGCAGCAGCATGAAATAGGTGAATAATCTCATCTTTACTTAGTACATGTGGACAATAGATACAGAGAAACAGCATCACTTGACAGAAGTCTCAGTACTGATTATACGCTAAACTTACACGAAGAGTTATGTGATCTTTATATTCCTTCGGCTTTGTGACCTCAAGACAGATCCAAGATGTTCAGATACCCAGAATCTGAGAAAGGACATTGTAAAGTTGATCTAGTCTCAATTACACTCTTGACTTAAGCCAGTTTTCATGTACCACCCGGGTTTTTATCTGAATCATAGATATCAGTTATAATATTCCTTGCTTACTCATTTGTGACTTTTCTGGAAGCATTGGGGTATCATGTGAACATCATGTTTTCTTCCCAATACTGTTGATACTTTTAGATATGTTTTAATTATTCCCTTCTTTTGATCTTTTCTGCTACTGCTTTAGTTCCAGCCCTTTTATTGCTCACCTGACTTTATAGAATTTGGCTATTGCTGTGCATGTTGCCATATGGCTATCTAAGCCTTTCTAGAAATAGTGATTTTTACTTCTGACATTGCCTGAAATTTTTTTGTGTGCAATTATATTTAAAATGTACAGTAATTTCACAGAATAATAATATTTGACATCAAGTGACCATGTGTCCAGACATACTCATCATAATATGGATCCTGTCAAATCCACCAGATCATAAGGCTGTGAAGACCCACAGCAGTCTATCATAAGTCTAAAGTGGTACCATCAGGGTCAGGCACGAGCAGGCCAGAGGGTACAAATAAGCAGCATGAGCAATGCACTCCCATGACCTTTGCTATTATTGTACAATTTCTACTCTATCAGCTGAGAAATATAACTGTAACCGAGGATCCATTGTTACATCTTGCTATCAAAGAAAAAAGGCCAAGCTTGATTAACGAAAGGATATCCTTAGGGCTTGAGGTACAGCCTTAATTCAGAGTGTCCCTAAAAGCTAACAGTGTGGGGAAACCCTCCCAATAGTCAGAATTTTGGATAATGTCCCTGGTCATACACATTGTGTGGAAATATAAGCTACCCAGGGTGAGAATACATATGCTCTCACAGGAAGTGGCAAAAATGAGAGATCAGGAATAAATTAATTTGGGGAAAATAAATTAGAACAGACTGAGGCACAAAGTTGAAGATCTTTGTATTGCATATTTTCACACACCAAATGATATCACCTGTGAGAGATGAGCAAAATGACCAAGCAGACAGGATCAACTGGTCACTTGATACAGTCCAGTTTCTTTTTTTTTTTTCTTTTCTTTTATTTGACAGAGTCTCGCTCGGTGGTCCAGGCTGGAGTGCAGTGGCGTGATCTTGGCTCACTGCAACCTCTGTCTCCTGGGTTCAAGCAATCCACCTGTCTCAGCCTCCTGAGTAGCTGGGACTACAGGCGCACACCAAGACACTTGGCTAATTGTTTTGTATTTTTAATAGAGACAGTGTTTCACCACATTGGTCAGGCTGGTCTTGAAATCCTGACCTCAGGTGATCCACCTGCCTTGGCCTCCCAAAGTGCTGGGATTATTGGTTATCTTAATGCTGGCACAGTGGGTGCATAAACAGAGCAGCCGGGGTGTCAAGGATAGAGGTGACTATGAGCCTGATGGCTTGGGTTCCCACTCACCAAGGCTGACATAGCTACTTCTACTGTGGAGTGTTCAACATTCTCCAACAAAGACTACTCTGGGATTCCATCTCTCAAGGAGACAAACAAGTCATCTAGTGGCAACTTCCATCCTGGAAGGAGCACTTACTCATCTTGATTAGAAACAACACATCTTCTGTCAATAATTATGGGTTTGCTGTTTATATACTCAAGACCTAAACCACTACCACTATGGGAGGACTCACTGTGTAACTTAGCAAGGATTGCATTTTACAGCAAAGGAGACATGACTGGGAACATGATGATGGGTTCACTAATTATATCACAATCTGCAGTCACCAGAATCTGCCATCCTGATAGATCGATGGCATGGCCTTTTAAAGGCATAGCTGATGTTCCACATAGAGATTATTCTCTGTGAATATGGGGAACCTCATTCCAGGATACACTATAAACACACCCTAAATTAACAATTATTTTATGGTGGTGTGTCTCCAGTACACAGATTATATAATCCGAGAATCAGGAGGTAGACATAGGAGTGAGCCCAGGTACCACTTATCACTTTATTTCCTCTCACCTCTCAATATACTCTTTATTATCCTGTCTTGTGACACTGGAGTTGGACCTTGCAACTATTTCTCCCTTGTCAGCCGGCAATGATGCTGAGCTTTGTCAGTAAAAGGCACTGGAGAGACACTGTGGGAGGAAGGGGCTTTTCTTCCTGGTTCTATTGTTCTTTTCGTTTATCTTGCTCCATGATGCTCACCTAGCATGTGGGACACCAAGTGGTGCCCATTCCAAAAGAGTTTCAGTAATACCCACACAGGTGGCTGCCAAGTGAATTCTCCTGTCTTCCAGTGAATTTAGCAGAATCAGTTCCCTAGAGGCAGTTTCCAGAAATCCCATCAGTGTCCAAGTACTCCAGAGCACATGAGCTAATTGACAGATGGAAGTCTTACTGAAAACTTAGTTACAGGGATACTAAGGGGTTCTGCCTCGAAGGATGCAGTGTATGTTCTGAATTAGAGACCATTATATGATGCTCTTTCTCACATAGTCAGAATTTACGAGTGCCAAAATTACCAAGGAATTGAAGTAGAAATGGCCACTCTTACTATCACACTTGAAACCTTAACTGGTGAAATTTTTGCTTCCTATGCCAGGTATATTTTGAGTTCTACTAATTTGAAGTCTTAATCTCTAAGGAAAACTGCTATAAAGTAACAAAGCAAGGATTCCATTGAATCATTTCATATTTGTTTCACCTGTGCTTGGTTCCCTTTCACATTCTTTCTGTGTCTTCTTTTGAATTAATTGAATGGTATTTATCATCCAATTTTATCCTCTCATTAGCTTACTAAATATATCTCACAGTTAAGTTCCTTTAGTGCTTTCTTTGGGTTTATAATATACATCTCTAACTTACCACACATAATCTACCTTCAAGCTATGTGATACTACTTTACATATAATACAAAAACTTTATAAGAATCTGCTTCTTCTTTTCTGGTATTTGGGCTCTTGTTAATATTATACATTTTAACTATAAGTATGTTATAAACACATTTCATTTCCTTTCAAAATTCACTTACCTTTTAAAGATATTAGATAATACAGTTTCTAATATGCTTGCTTCCTTTATGTAGACGAGTATTTCTGTCTAGTAGCATTTTTCTTATTGCCAAAGACTTCCTTTAACATTTCCTATACTGCAGGTATGCTAATAATGAATTCTTTTAGTTTTTATTTGTCTCCGTAAGTGTTTGCCTTGGTTTTAAAAGATATTTTGCATTTTAGGATGGCAGTTCTCTTTTTCAGTGCCTTCAAGATGATGCTCCACTGGCTTCTAGCCCTCACTATTCCAGTCAAGAAGTCTGTTGTTATTCTTGCTTGTTTTTCTTGCACACAGTGTTTCTTTGTTCCTCTAGTTCTTTGTAATATTTTCTCTTTGTTGCTTGCCTTAAGTTCAATGGTATAGTTTTCTCCAGGTTTCTTTTGCTTCATTGAACTTCTTGAGCCTAAAGCTTTATCATTTCCATCAAATTTGAAAAACTGTTCAACCATTTTTTAAAAAATGTTTTACCCCTCTCTTTCTTTGGAGATTAAAAATACAGTTTTAATAGACCACTTCATGTTGTCACACTACTCTCTATTCTATGCCATTTTTTGTTGGTCTTTTATCTCTCTCATTTCAAGTAGCTTCTCATACTGTTTTTTCAAGTTCACTAATCTTTTCTTCTGCAATATCTTAGCTGCAGTTAATCCTATCCAGTGTATTTTTCATGTAAGATATTATGGTTTTTATCTCTAGTTGAGTGGGCTTTAAAAAAAATATTTTCATGTCTTCTTTTAGCATGCTAAATTTCTTCTATATTTTGGAGCTTATGAAACATAATTATAATGCTTGTTTTATGCTTATCTGCAAATTATATCATATGTGTTATTCCTGAGTCAGGTTTTGCTGACTTATTTTTATTTACATTATGGCTCATATTTTTCTGCTTATTTTCCTGCTTGATCATTTTTTATTAGATACCAGACATGCAATGACCAAATTGGATACTGAATATTTTTACATACCTAACTGTACTTTTTAAGCTTAGCAGTGAGATGTAATTAAGTTACTTGAAAACAATTCAATCTTTTCTGGTCTTGCATTTAAATTCAGTAAGGCAAGACCAGAGCAGAATTTATTCTAGAGTTATTTCCCCCCCTTACTCAGGTAAAAACCTTCTGTTTCTGACCTTTGGTGCACCCAAAGTCAGAGTATTTATAATTCACTTGAATCCTTTTGTCTATTTTTGCCCTTAACATTGGTAGTTTTTTTTTTTTTTCTCCTTTCTACATGCGCTAATCATTACTCAGCTGAAAACTCAAGAGGGGCTACTCTGCAAATCTCAGGAGCTATCTGCATAAGCATCTTTGTTGTTCCTACTCTCTACCCTACAAACTCTAGCAATCTTGACCTTCTCAAATCATTTTTGAGGTTCCTCTTAACAGTGAGATCAACAGTTCCTACCCAGATCTCCTCCCACTCCAGCATTTTATTATGCAATTATGCTCCAGGCAGTAGAGTCTGGGGTGATCATAGAGCTCATTTCATTTCATTTTTCATCTTTTGGGATCTCATTCAGTACTTGTATTTCATATCTTGAACATTTCACTTCATATATTTTGTTGTTTTTGATCAGGTAGAAGAATAAATTTGGCCGCCACCATCTCATTTTGACAGGAAGAAGTCGCTAATCCCATTGAATTGAAGATGAGACTATAACCTGGCCAAATGGGCTTCTTAAGCCACTGAGTTGTCAGCAGACAATAAAAAGGGTTACTCTACTGGCTGAAGGGTTTGATTCCAATAACCAGGAGGAAATTGGGTTGCTGCTGCACAGTGGTGGCAAGAAGAACTATGTATAAAACCCAGGGAATTATCTTGGACCCTTATTGACACGAGCTTAATGGAAAATTATGACAAATGGAAACAATCAAGATTACTGAGGACTTAGACCCTTCAAGAATGTAGTTTTAGACAACTCCAGCTAGTACAAACTCAAACCAGCTGAGCTTCTGACTGAAAAACTATAGTTGGACACAAATTTCCACATATCTCTAATTTCTCAAAGTCCTCTGCAGCTTACAATCATTTGTAACATGTATTATATCTTTAAGCATTTTTTTGAACATTTCCTTCACCATATTCCTGTAATTAAAATGTGGCAATTCCTTAAGGACACTGTTTGGTGGACAGTTGTTTTAACAAATGTTTGTTTTCTCTTCATGACACAATTTCCAGAGATTCTGGAGATGCTGTAGATATGCTATTCATTCCACACTGCTGTTTCTAATACCTTTTCTCATTCCTACATCAAAACAAATAAATAAATATATTAAAAATTTCAAAAGATAATTCTTTTGAAATAAATGGCATAATACGTGCTACTCTCACTTACAGTAGTTGTCTATCAATATCACAGTGTGTTCTTCTCATTCATTGAAGATTCAAGTACCTGGTCTCACTGTTCTTCATACTACTATAATCTTGTACATTCATAAATGAATTATCCAACACATAGCCTAGATCCACTTTCAATCATATTTTTATACAGTCATATTTGACCTTTTATTATCATTCTAAAATTTCTGTTTTGACTGTCTTACTTTCTTTACCATATCCAATCTTTCACTCACCCCATGACTTCTATTTGAACCATTCTTTGACCCATTGAGCCTCCAATGCACTGACTCCTGAACTTCTCTAATTGGCCGTAACTCCCCACACATCCATGCTTCATTCATTAAAAAAAAAAAAAAGAAAAGAAAAAAATTCTCAATTCCCTTGCCACTCTTTACCTTCATATACACAAGTAGCAAAATCTTCACCCTGAATAAATTTGACTCTGACTATTTTGCTGGTGATACCCTCCAGCCTATAGAAGAAGAGGAGCCATTCACAGAAATGCAGAAGAAACTTCAGGAAGATAGAAGAAAAACCTGGAGACTAGATTCCAAGAAAAGAACTTTCCATGATTTTGTGTCTCTAATTAAACCTTTCAGTAACACTACTTCTGGAAAGTTCCTCCTAAAGAAAATGCTGCAAGCGATAAATTGTACCTAATTCTGAAAATTCAAGAACAATGAATCATGAGAATTAACTATTTGGTTAGTTCTTCCTCTGTGGTCAAGTTCTTTATGTTGCAACAATTGTGAATTTTTGCCATGCCAATCTGAAGGATGGTTCTGTCCTGTCTAATGCCTTTCCTTTAATAATAGAGTCATCTTGGAAAGTATAAGTTCAATCTTTGACAGAGTGAGGATAAGGGAGGGAGGGAGTCAAAGTGAGGTGGAAGGGATTCAGGTACTTGCAAGAGTGAGGTGCTAAAGAGGTCCTGGGGCCACGCATGGTGGCTCACGCCTGTAATCCTAGAACTTTGGGAGGCTGAGGCGGGTGGATCATCTGAGGTCAGGAGTTCGCAACCAGCCTGGCCAAAATGGTGAAACCTCCTCTCTACTAAAAATACAAAAATTAGCCAGGCATGGTGGCAGCCACCTGTAATCCCACCTACTTGGGAGACTGAGGCAGGAGAATGAATTGCTTGAACCCGGGAGGCTGAGGTTGCAGTGAGCCGAGATCGTGCCATTGCACTCCAGCCTGGGCAACAAGAGCGAAACCCCATCTCAAAAAAAAAAAAAAAAAAAAAAAAAAAAAAGGTTCTGGGAGCTCTTTTGGGGGATATCAGAAGTTAAAAGGGAGCAGATACAATAAATAGAGGGGTTGTAGTTAACACTAAGAAGGGTGAATGAAGTAATGATATGGTATTGAGAAAAACCTTAGAATCCGCCTGCTTTAAATTAGGAGCAGTGCCGCCACACTGGAGAGTTATGTTGAACACTGAACTGTGGCTTAGGGATTTGGGATTAATTTTGACTTATTGTTTTATTTAACAATTTGTGTTGAGAATATCTAAAATAAAATTCATGTTACTCTCGTAACACTTTATGCTCAGAAAGAACTTAAGAGTTTCACTTTCATTTCCTTCAATGTGTTTCTCCCATCAGAGTTATATAATTTAATCAGATGAAGTGGTGCTCTGAGCATTGAAATCAACTGGTTGACTTTATTCCCCCTACCATCAACTCTCATGTGGCTGGTTAGCTCAGTAGATAAGAGCTAATGAATCCATGGTATACGGTTTAATTTTTCTGGGGATCTGTAGTGAATACCAGATCTCTTCTTTAGGGATAATACACCCATTTCCTCCACTGCCAACCACTGTGAACATCAGTTGCTGATCATATCTCTGTCCCTCACTGGACATAGCCTAAGCCACAAGGTCTACTTGACCAGGGCTATACACTCTTTCAAGGGTGGCTTGCTGCTAATGACTGACTGGTGCAAAAATACAAAAGTCTAGCCATATTTTCTTAGTTTGAAACAACATGGAAAGGTTATCTCAGCTCTGGAGTTCTCTAGCCATAGAATTGGCTAAAGCCTTCATTGCAGCAACAGTGCAGGTGAGCTTCCCCTTTTGCCCAGTCCTGCCTTCCTCCTTCCTTAGACAGGTCATTTGAAATCAACTAAAAGTAATACATGAGCACACAGTTCTTGTCTGAGTCTGTTTCCAGGAAACCCAGTCAAAGGCAAGAGACAGGAACTGACAATTTTTGCTCTGTTCATGGTCAGAAACGGCACGTATAAACATTTGGCTATGTTGCATGAGAAAGCGGAGGAAGATGCAAATCAGTCTTCTCCCATGGCTAGTTTCCTCCAAGGTCAGACAAGTCTTTCAGCATATTTCTCAGATGAGAAAAGAAATAACTTCTACTTAATCAATCCCGAGGACATTAACAATCAGGAATATTTTATTACCACACTGCATTTGTTTTCCTGCAAAGAAGAGTGGAAAAGCCATGTTAAATTGTTGGTGCAGCAAATGCGAATGCAGATTCCAACACCTACTGAAACAGTCTAACATAGAAACAGCAGAAAATAAATGACTATTTTAGATTTCAATCCATATGTTGGGCAAACTAAGAAAAAAGTTGTGAAGTAGTAAATTTAATGTGTAGTAGAGATAAAAGACTGAGAAACTGGAGAGGCTAAATTCAACAGTCCTGTGCTAGAGTTCCTAGGTCCTGTCTTTTACTGATATATTTGTTGTTTGGTTGTTCTTATTACTGCTCTCATGAAATTACTTCTATTTCCAAATTGTCACACAAAGGAATGTTCTTTTGGAGCAATGAAGGGCAGATTGTCTGGCATGAAGTCATTGCTTTGTGGTTTTGAGGGTCACTCAGATAAGGTAAGGGATGCTATAATCATCGTTGTACTGAGGAATTCCACTTTATCCACAATCTTGTTGGTTTGTCTTCAGCATATACGTACTCATGATTCAGACCTATATGCAGTTTAACCAGGAGATCAAAACATTCTCCTGAGCCAGGGGACAAGATAAAATTTCAGGTCTCATTTCTTATTGGCAGTCCAATTCAAATTACCAAAGCCATGTTAGCTATTTCACAAAAGTTATCTCATGTTTTCTTACAATAACCTATTCTCAGATAAGTGCTAAGAGCCTGATTGCACGGTTAATGAGTCTTGAGATTATGTAATGTAACTCAACAGAGGTGTTTTGGTAAGTGTGGAACCAGAATTTGAACTCAGGTCCAGTGGACTCCAGAAGTAATTTTATGATCCATACTCACAAAATGTGAATTGATTTCCTCACCATTGAGTTTGTACTTCGTTTATGAGTAATGGAGAGGCCTTAAATGTTTGGAGTTGGACAGTAAAGCAATCACTGTGGTATTTAATGATGACTGTTATTCCCCAAATAGGTATTTGGCTGGGAGCTGGGAAAAGATTGTGAAATTTATTGTAGTTGTTCACCTGAGAGGTTAAAAAGGCTCTGATTGCCATGGTACTGGCAATGGAGAAAACAGGATGGATGGGAAAGATGTTTCAGAGTGACAATGGGACTCAACCAATTGCATAGTAAGAGAACAGGGAGTTATGTTGATGGCATTGAGTCAAACAGAGATGGTGAATACAATGATTTTTAAATCTATTATTCTTACATTTTGATTTTGAGATGCTTTATTGACTTCCAGGTGGAAATCATTACTAACCAGTTGGAAATTCAGGGTGGGAGCAATAAGTCAGTCTCTATAAACAATACTAGACTCTTATTATTTATTATTTATTTCTTTAGAGACAGGGTCTGGTCCTGTCACCCAGGCTGCAGTGCCATGGTGCGATCTTGGTTCCCTGCAACCTCTGCCTCTGGGGCTCAAGTGATCCTCGTACCTCAACCTCCCAAGTAGCTGGGACTACAGGTGCATGCCACCACACCCAGCTGATTTTTGTATTTTTATAGAGTCAGGATTTTGCTATGTTGCCCAGCCTGTTCTTGAACTCCTGAGCTTAAGCATATCTGCCCACCTCAGCCTCCCAAAGTGCTGGGATTACAAGCGTTTGTCAATGCACTCGGTCGACTCTATTTCTGTTAAAAGAATTAGCTTTAAAGTATAACCATTAATTGACACCTTGCTTGGTTAAATTTAATCACACAGGATATATAAAGTCTGTTCGTGATCTGGTAAACAATTGAATAATCATCTAGGCAATTGGATGGCATAGATTTGAATAATATAACAATGTCACCAGAAGTCTCTGAAGTCTCATGTGGAAAACTGGACTTGAGACTATTAGAGACAAAATGGTCATATTTTTCTGACAAAGCAGAGAGGTCTTACATAAGATAAATATTTTAAAAATGAAAAATGTGATATTTATTGTTCTTAGCCTAGTTGTCAAAAGCTATATTTTATATATGTATGTATGAAAAAAGTAGATTTCCCATATAGAACTTTACAGTTCTGGATTTCCTTCCAAAGAATTGGAATATCTGGATATATTGGGCAAAAATGTTTTACTTAGCTGTGCCTGAGGAAAGGAGTTCTGGTTAGAGGGGCATGAATTCTGCATTTTACTATAGCCCTGTATCTCTTCCTATCATTAAACCTCTCTGCTTCAATTTAAAAAAGTCTTTTTTGACTTACTAGTTCTTGTTCCCTTTAGGTATTCGCATTTAAGATTACAGACTTAGGATGGGGATAAAATGTTCTGGTTGATTAAATCTTATGAATCATGCTTACATGAAGATACATATGAATTATTAAAGATCTTGGCTAGTGGAAATACTTTATTATATGAATACATTGGAGTGAAAAAAGACATACATACATACATTTGACAACTTGATAAATCTAATTACTGTAACTTAGGCCACAAAAAAATCAAGACATATGTCTGTAATTGTAGTTAGTACGTCACTAACACACAGGGAAGATGCAATTATTTTAACATGTACTGCCTAAATAATGAGAAGTAATAGTTTTGTCTGGGTTGACAACAGTATGCTTGAGTTTAATTACAGGTTGTCCTTCCCAAATATTTTAAAAATCACAGCAGTTTGGCTGGGTGCAGTGGCTCACTCCCTTAGTCCCAGCACTTTGGGAGGTGGAGGTGGGTGGGTCACTTGCACCCAGAAGTTCAAAACCATCCTGGAAAACATGGCAAAACCCAGTCTTTACCAAAATCATAAAAAATACAAAATACAAAATTATTGGGCACGGTGGTGCATGCCTGTAGTCCCAGCTACTCGGGAGGCTGAGGTGGGAGAACTGCTTGAACTCAGAAGGCCGAGACTGCAAGGAAATGAAATCACACCACTACACTCCAGCCTGGGTGACAGAGCCAGACTCTATCTCAAAAATAAAAAAATACAAACAAACAAGAGAACCAAAAAAAAAAAAAAAAAAAAAAAAACCCAAAAAACACACAGTAGTTTGCTCCTTGATGGCCAACCGTTAAATCCTAGTTATAGTTTGCCAAGCCTTGATTACTTTGGGCCTAAATCTCCCTAGAAAGCCAGCTCCAGTCAGACGCTTACTGTCCTCCATTTCCATTATGCTGAAGCTTAATTACTTCCAGAGAACTGTCACCAAGTGTTGCCTTCTATTAATAGCTCTAATGTTGGATCACCTTAACCTCTTCAAGCAGTGTTGGTTCCTCTGACCCTTTTGTCTTTAAACTTCTCCACTCTGTGGATTTCTTTCTCTCTTTTTTCTTATTGAGATAGAGTTCACATACCATAAAATTCACCCTTTTAAAGTGTCCAATTCAGTGTTTTTTAGTACACTCACAAAGTTATGCAACAATTACAATGAGCTAATTCCAGAACATTTTCATCATCTCCACAATAATCTCGATGTCCATTAATAATCACAGACCATTCCCTTCTCCCCCAGTCCTTGGAAACCACTAATCTGCTTTCTGTCTCCATGAATTTCCCTATTCTGGACATTTCATATAAATGTAATCATGCAATGTATGGCCTTTCTTGTATGGTTCCTTTCACTGAGTATAAAGTTTCAAGGTGCATCCATGCAGTAACACATATCTTCCCTTCCCCTTTTCCTTCTTTCCTCCCTTCCTCCCTTCCTCCCTTCCTCCCTTCCTTCTTTCTTTCGTTTTTCTGTCTTCCTTTCTTTTCTTTCTTTCTTTTGCTTTCTTTCTTTCAGATGGAGTTTTGCTCTTGTCACTCAGGCTAGAGTGCAATGATGATCTTGGCTCACTGGCTCACAGCAGCCTCCACCTCCTGGGTTGAAGTGATTCTCCTGCCTCAGCCTCACAAGTAACTGGGATTACAGTGTGCACCAGCACACCTGGCTAATTTTTGTATTTTTAGTAGCGATGGGATTTCACCATGGTGGCCAGGCTGGTCTCAAACTCCTGACCTCAAGGAATCCACTCACCTGGCCCTCCCAGAGTGCTGGGATTATAGGCATGAGCCACTGGGCCCAGCCCATACTTCATTTCTTTTTTATTGCCAAGCAATATGATGTTGTATGAATATACCACATTTTGTTTATCTATTCATCTGTTGATAGATGGGTTGTTTCCATTTTTTTAGCTCATGAGAGCAATGCTGCTATGAACATATGTGTTCAAGTTTTAAATCTCTTGGGTCTATACATAGAAGTGGAATTGCTGGATCATGTGGGAAGTCTATACTTAGCTTTCTGAGGACCTGTCAAACTCTTTTTCAAAGTGACTGCACAATTTTACACTCTTACCAGTAATGTATGAAGGTTTCAATGTCTCCACATCTTCACTAACACTTATTGCATGCCACTTTGATTCAAGCCAGTACTGTGGATATGAGGTGGCATCTCACTGCAGTTTGATTTACACCTCCCTAGTGACTAATGATGTTGAGTATCTTTTCATGCGCTCATAGGCCGTTTGTGTATCTTCTTTCGAAAAATGTCTATAAGACTCCTTTGCCCACTTTTTAATTGGGTCATTTGTCTTTTTATTATTGAGTTGTAAGTATTGTTTACGTATTTTAGATTCACGTACTTTATGAAATATATTATTTGCGAATGTTACAAATGTCATTCATTTTGTTGGTTTTATTTTCTTTATAGTAGCCTCTGAAGCATAAAACTTTTAATTTTGATGAAGTACATTTTATCTGTTTGTTTTTCTCTTGGTCGATTGTGCTTTTAGTGTCATTTTAAGAAATCATTTTCTAATCTAAGATCACAAAACTTATGCCTCTGTTTTGATTTCGGTTGTGGATTTATTTTGAGTTATTTTTTTCATATGATGTGAGAGAATTTCCACCTTTTTTTTTGCATATGAATATTTCGTTGTCTTTACACTGTTTGTTGAAAAGACTACTCTTTCTGTATTTGAAAGGCTTGGTATCCTTATAAAAAATGACTCAACCATAGATGTATCAGTTTATTTCTGGACTATTCATTCTATTCTTTTATCTATATGTCCATCCTGCATAGTACCACATTTTATCGTGTGTTCAGAGAATGTTAAAAAGTTTTTAACACTGCTAGTGAGATATTCTAGATTTCTATTTACAAAAGTCAACTAAAATAATTAGATTATCATAACAATTGAAAAAGAAGTTGCATTGAAGAACATACTCCCTCTGAAAGACCTGAGTTTAATGTTTTTATAGCACTATTATAACAAAAATTGGTATGGCCATAACAATCGATGGATAAATACTCTGTATTTAACCTCATGTCTTTGCTTAAAATATATAACCATTAAATACAATAAGCTAATTAAGATGATAACACCAAATTGTTAGGATGGTGACATCAGTTCATTTGAAATGATAATGCTTGCTCAATGAGAGAGAGAATATCAACCATCAGAAACAGTAGAAGTGCTGTTAATAAAATAAAATTGTCATAGCATTAATAATTCTGTACTAAGTCAGAAATAATTTGCATATATTTGGCATTTAAAATAGTTAAATAATGTGGCCTAATGTTTACAGATTAGTTTTATACTTCCAGTGTAAATACTGTGGCTGATTTTAAATTTGTGATATTTAGTTGAAAAGGGGGTAAGAATTGTACTAAATTTGTTAATTATAGTGGAATGATAAGAAACTTTGAATTTTACAGTTCATTTAATTTGTGAGACTTATTTTCTTTAATATTGGGAATTTTGCTTACATAGTTGGGCTTGAGGAAATTTAATTAAGTTATAAATAAAACTGATTAATTATGGGAGTTTAGTTGGTTTAACTTGATAAATATTAAACAAGGAAGTTTCTTAAAGTAATTAGAAATTTACTAGATTTATAAGTAGAATACTATTTGTACAGTATATTTTAAGCTCAAGGCAAATTAAGTTTCAGAACTTGTAACATAAATAAATTGAATAGTCATGCAAAATCTTAATTAACAATCTAATATACTTCTCTGTGTTCAATAACATGTCACATCTGTTCATACAAAACTTACTCAAATTGAAGTAGTTTATAATGCAAAATTCTACACACATTGAGAAAAAAATAAGTTGTAAAATTCTGCTATCCAACAGCTTTTATCACCGCCAAAGCAGACTTAGGATAAAGACTGAAACTATTATGTCCTTCAATTTTTATTATTAGCACAATAAATATACTGATTTCTATTATATATGAGATATTTTGAATGATCAGTATGTTTCTGCTGTTTTCAAATGTTTCAATTTCAATATTTTTTATTTCTAGAATAGAAATATTTCTATTTAGTATTTTAAAATTAATTCACTCAAAAGCATTTGTTAAATACTTGATGGATGTGTGGATTTGAGACAAAAATAAAGCAGTCATCTTCAACATGATATTGAGTTTGACACAGAAGTAACAGGAAATTCTCTGGGTGCTGTCATCCCTTTTCAGTAACCACCACAATCCAACTATTACAGAGGGGTTGGTGTTTTTTTTCAGGGGTAGAGCAGATTGTGACTTCAAACTGCTGCATCTATTAATACTATTCTGCACCATGCTCACCAGGGGAGAAGGATTGCTGAATACAGAAGGGCTTGCCATGCTTTGGGAAATTGAAGACACATTCAACTGAGCCTAAGCCAGAAATGATAATTTAAGTATTTAACAATTGGGCTGGCTTGTGTACTACTAAAGAATGGGAGCAGATCAAGCTTTGCTGCTAGAGCAGTCCTTGGGGGCTCCTCACTGAGCCAAACATTAACTCTTTGGTTGCTGGATTGTGGGGAGTTTCTGGAGATCTGGAGACACGGCTGGGGTAGCTAGCACTATCGTGCAGTGCTTGCAGGGTTAGGGGCAGATGTTATTTGCCAACAGTTACAAAAGTTTTAAAATATGTTAATAAGCTTGATATTATTGTATTCTGGCTGAGTATCAGCTATAGATTAAGCTATGTACAACTGCTATGTAGTTCTGCCTGTCTCCTACTTTTAACTATGAGCCACCATCGTATTATAGCAAAGTGAAAAGGCATAAATCTTATTTAGGAAATAATACTTCTGATATTAATTAGCAAAGTGATGCCCTGACCTTAGAAATAACCATGCTGTGATGCTTAGGAGTCTGCGGTTTCATTCCTCCTTTGATCTTGGGCACGTGATCCTTCCAGGAGAAACTCACAAGCTTTGCTTTCAATGGCTCCACCCCCATATATTCAGATGGAGACGCAAGTGTACCTTCAACTCCTTATAATTCAGCATCTCATACCCATTGCGGGTAGAGCTGCAGAGGTATGTAATCAAGTGTAAGAAAGGTTGATATAAGGTTAGTGGGTAAAATGGCTATCATCAATTCCTATTGTTTCCTTTTGAATTTTTAAAATGTATACTGTAAAACACATTTTTGATGTAGAGTTTTAACAAAAGCATAGTCACGTAACCTCCATTATAATCAAAATATAGAATAGTTCTTTTCTGGGGAGCTTTTTTTTCTGTTTTGTTTTTTTTTTTTTTTTTCTTTTTTTTTTAATAAACAAAACTGCCCAGGTTTATTGGCCAACAGGCCTCCCTTCTTCTCCCTACCTGCTGCTGTGTGCCCTTCCACACTCAGGAGAGGACTTCTCTGGCCTCCTCAGCTGTAAGGGAGGAGGGGTTGGTGAAGAGAGCTGGCAGCCAGTAGTGGGTCTCCCCTGGGGCCTGTAAGTCCAGCCATGCCAGCCTTTCTCTCAGCAGGTGTTCCGGCCTTTGTCCCGCTCGCTGCTCGCTCCATCTCCCATTTAAGACTGGCTTTGATCTCTCTGACAGTTAATAGCCATGTTTCCCTGCCAGCTGCAGCCCCATGGTGTGATCCACATTGAATTCAGCTGGAACAGACTGAAGGAGGTAAGTGCCACTCACAGGGGTGATGCCGAAGCCAGTGCCAAGTGCCTTTAGTTTCTTGATGGCCCTGATCAGGTCCTCTTGACTGACTTCCTGGGCGAACTTGCCTCTTCTTTTTAACAACTGTTATGTAGTTCCTCCAGAGTTATCGGACCTCTACTCCATTGCTCAGCACCAGGTACACTTTGATAATGTGAACACCTAGTTCGTAATAAAAATCCCCCACACCCGGCATCTCAGATCAAAATCCTTTTCCAGAGGCCAAAGGCTCCACCCCAAAGGTTGCACACATGTCCTGGAACTGCACATGGAACTCAGGATCCTTCCGTATCTCCCACTTGTGCTTGCTGGCAAACTCCTCCAGGTTGGTCTTGAACATGCCCAACTGCTTTGATATCTGGGCTAGCTGGTCCTCAGCCAAGACTGTCCCTCGCTCCTTATACTTGGCCTGGAAAATTTCTTTTCCTATTTTTTTTTTTTTTTTTTTTTTTTTTGAGATGGAGTCTTGCTTTGTTGCCCAAGCTGGAGTGCAGTGACACTATCTTGGCTCACTGCAACTTCTGCCTCCCAGGTTCAAGCCATTCTCCTGCCTCAACCTCCCGAGTGGCTGGGACTACAGGCGCGCGCCACCATGCCTAGCTAATTTTTTGTATTTTTAGTAGAGATGGGGTTTCACCATGTTGGAACATGCTAGTCTCGAACTCCTGACTTCAGATGATCCACCCGCCTCTGCCTCCCAAAGTGCTGGGATTGCAGGCAAGAGCCATGGGCCCAGCTGGCCTTGGCAAATTTCTTTGTGGCGATGGTGCCAGCTCCCACCCCACGACGGTGCACCCTGCCCTGGACCCATGTCCCGGGCTCCTCTGCTGCCAGCTCCCGGAACAGTTCTTTCAAATAAAAAAAATTGCCCTGGGCTGTTTCTTTTTTGTCAAATGTTATACATGCTTCTTACCCCTGGAAACCATTGATCTGTCCTTTATCGTAAGAGTTTTCACTTTTCAAGGATGTCATATATATGGAATCACGCAGTATATAAACTTTTAAGTCTGTCTTCTTTCACATCTATGTTGTCATGTGTATCAGCAACTTGTTTATTTTTATTGATGAGCAAAGTTGCATTGTATAAATGTACCAAACTTTGTTTATCCATTTACTTACTTAACTGATGAAAACATTTAGGTGGTTTCTAGTTTGCGGTGATTATAAATAATGCTGCTATAAACACTTGTGTTCAGGTTTTTGTATAAATATATTTTCATTTATTTAGTGTAAGTACCTAAGAATAAGATTACTGAAACATACATGCGTCCGTGTATAATAAGTTTGTTAAAGTATTTTCCAGAGTACCATTTTGCATTCCTATGAAAAATGTATGAGATTTCCAGTTGCTCCAGATTCTGGTCTGCACTTGGTATTGGCATTTTAAAAAATGTTCACCATTCTGTTGGGCATGTACTGGTATCCTTTATAATTTTACTTTGTGTTTTTCTAAGGACTAATATAATTTAACATACTTTTATGTATTTAGTTATCATCCATAGGTACTCTGTGATGAAGTGTCTGTTAAAACATTTTACAAACTTTTGAGTTTTTTCCCTTGTTGTTTTCAGAATTCTTTCCATATTCTGGATTTATATCCTTATGCAATGTGTAATTTGAAAGTATTTTTTCCTAGCTTGTGTTTTCATTCTCTTAACAATGACATTCACAGATCCAAAGTTTGTAAGTACGATAAAATCTAAAGTCTTGATTCAGCTTTATAAGTTTATCAAAAATTAATTGACTATGTGTGGATGAATTATTGGACTTGCTATATGTTCCACTGATCAATATGTCTATCCTTTTGGCACTCCCACGCGTTCTTGATCATTATGACTCTATAGTGAGTCCTAAAATTAGGTAGTGTGTGTGGAGCAAATTTGTTCTTTCTCACCATTGTCTTGGCTATTCTAATTCTTTTGCCTTTTCATGTGAATTTTAGAATCAACCTGTTAAAATCTTGATTATTGTTGTGTAAGTTTTAGTGCTTTATCAGGGATTAAAATGTACATGTCTAACTTTTTAGTCTACTTAGAGGTCATATTTTATCACCTCAAGTAAGACGTAGCTGTCTTACTTGACGTAGTGTGATAGAAACAGCTATCACACTACAGGTCCCTTCGTTCCTTCCTTTATGAATACGTGCCATATGTGTCATATCTGTGAACACTGAAAACCACATTAAACAGTGATATATGATGTACTTTTTCCATTCAATACTCATACACATTTTTTAAAATCTTGAAGAGAAAGTAGCCTATTACAATTATTTATATTTTTATCATTTTGGTGGTTCTTTCTTCATTCTGAAGTTCCGAGTTTCCTTATTTTGTATGGTTCTCTGCATACAAACTTTTTTTTTTTTTTCTTTTTTAGCATTTCTTTTAGAACAGGTGTACTGGTGACAAATTGTATATATATATATATTTTTTAACCATTTTTGAATATCTTTATTTTGTTTTTATTCCTGAAGTACGTTTTCACTGGATATAGAATTCTAGAAGGACAGAGTTGTTGTTGTTTTCCCCAGCACTTTCAAAATATTGATCCACTGTCTCTGGCATCCATGATTATTTGCGAGAGATGTGTAGTTCTTTGAATCTTCATTGCTCTCTACATAATGCCATGTTTTTCTGTCTGCTTTTAAGATTTTTCTTAATATTTGATTTTCAATACTTCAATTATGATGTGTCTGGGTGTGGTTCTCTTTGAGTTTAATCTATTTGAGGTTGACTGAGCTTCTTTTATCTATGGGATTATCTTTCATACAACTAGTGATGTTTTCAGCCATTATTAAATCAAACCTTTTTTTCCATACCAATCTCTATCTTTTCTCCTTCCAGAATTCTAATGATAACATGAATAACCTTTTGTTAATGTCCTACAAGTCTCTGAGGCTGTGTTTATAATATTCTCAATTTTTTTTTCAGAAGATATAATTCCTATTGATTTTTATCTTCAAGCCTGCCGACTCCTTCTTCTGTTATTTCCATTTTGATATGGCTCTCTTTCAGTGAATTTTAAAATTCTCACTAATTCATTTCTTTGTTATCAAATTGCCATTTTCAGGAGAATCGCTTGAACCTGGGAGGCAGAGGTTGCAGTGAACCAAGATCACGTGCCATTGCACCCCAGCCTGGGCGACAGAGCAAGACTCTGACTCAAAAAGAAAAAATGCCATTTTATTCTTTTCTATTTCTTCTGTTTCTCTCCTGAGAACTATCTATCCGTTTGTTTCAAGAGTGTTCACTCTTAATTCATGGGCCATAACTATAATTCTAATTTCCAAGTCTTTTTTGAATAAGTCCAACATCTTGGTCAGTTTGGGTTTAGCATCTGCCTATTGACTGTCATTTCCCTTAACAGTTAATCCCTCTCTCTCTCTCTCTCTCTCTCTCTCTCTCTCTCTCTCT
>NW_016807134.1:291774-364045 GCF_001698545.2 Rhinopithecus bieti | reverse complement strand
GATGGTCTCGATCTCCTGACCTCGTGATCCGCCCGTCTCGGCCTCCCAAAGTGCTGAGATTACAGGCTTGAGCCACCGCGCCTGGCCCAATCCCTCAATATATTTTTATGATTATTCATATATCAAATATTTTTATTATATCCTGGACATTTTGAATATTATGTAATAAAATTCTGCTGCCTTTATAATTTTCTGGAGAATGTTGTTTCTTTTAGCATGCAATCAATTTGGCTGCACTCGGACTATGAGTACCAATCCACGTCTGTAGACTATTGTTTGAATGCCATTTTTGTTTATAAAATCCTTTGCTGTGCTGTTTTGAACTGCTCTGTTGTGTGTGCCTTTGGGGTTCCTCTGTGATCTAGGCAGTGGTCTGTACTATAGGTCAGTTCTCAAAGCTTCACTATGTTGTGTTAGATCAGCTCCACGCATGTGCCTCTTGTGGTTGAGCTCAGGACTCCATTCAAAGTATGTTTTTTTCTGGGCATGGCAGCTAACACTCGTAATCTCAACTACTCAGGGGCATGAGGCAGGAGGATCATCTGAGCCCAGGAGTTTAAGGCTGCAGTGATCTGTGATTGTGCCACTTCACTACACCCTGAGCCACAGAGCAAGACCCCATTTCTTAATTTTTTTTTAAAAGGGCAATTTTCTCCAGCTCCTCTTCTCTACGTGTTTCACTAATCTTTGGCTGCCAAGGGCCCCTTTCATCCACACACTTCCCAAAAAGCTGGAGTTTTAGCCTTTATGTATATACTTTCATGACTAGATCTTGTATGGGGCAAAGCGGTGAAAGCACAGTGTGAGAAAATATAATGGTGAATTTCTCCATGCTTTTCAGATTGCAAGAACATCTTTTCCCATTCTTCTGATCAGTGGGAACTTTTATCTCCTGCCATCTTTCATTTTTCCTAAGTTCTGAATTTCATTCCATATCTGAACCTTACCTGTCCATGAGTTTCATGCTACCCCTAAGCCTCATCCCCATTCTATTTTAGGACCTAGCTCTATTAATGATTCTCACTCCTGCCCTGAAAAGACATTTCTGAGTTTTACTCCATTGTAAGACTTATCTCACTTCCTGTCCATTTGGTCCCTTATTTACCCTTGCCACAAGTACTCATTCTAGAAAGAAAATTTGTTCTGCACATTAAGTGGTTGCTCAAACAAAGCAATGTTTCTACATTTTTATTCACGTGACCAAAACCGAAAATTTTACTTTAAATTTCTATTAACTTAAGAATAAAGAGTTTGTTTACCTTTATTCATTAATTGGCTGTTTTTGACTGTTATCATTGCTGAATTTACAGCTGAAATGATCATACTGAAAGCAGGAACGGAAGAATTTTGTGATTATCTTTTTTCTTTTTTTTTTTTTACTTTTTTTCAACATGTAAAAACAGGATACTAGAATTATATTTACTATAAAATTTTCTTCAGTCGCTTTCCTTTCTTGCAGATAATGTGGCTCACTGAGTTTTTGCTCAAAATAAAATAGTTTCTTGGGCCTCTGTCAAGATGCTAAATTGGATTTTTCTTCACTGGTGTTTTATGAGATGTTAATTTTGCTCATTTCCAAAAAGAAGTGATTTTTCACAATCATTTATTCTTGGTCTCTAACTTCTTGGGACACAGACATAAGGATTAGGAAACGAGGTGAGAGGCGAGGTATACATGTTCTCAACTGCATACTTTAGATAAAATAATCTGTGACTTGAAACCCTTGCTTACTTATTTGAATTAGGTTAACTTCTCAGGATACTGAACAAACATCAAAAGAAAGTTTATTTCTGATAAGTTGTAACAATTTTTTTCCTCCTAGGAACAGTAAAGCAATACAGGTTAAGATGTTAATTAGAGGCCTGGTGGGGTGGCTCACACCTGTCATTCCAGCACTTTGGGAGGCTGAGGCAGTAGGATCATCTGAGGTCAGAAGTTCAAGAACAGCCTGGTTAACATGGTGAAACCCCGTCTCTACTAAAAATACAAAAATTGGCCGGGCATGGTGGCAGGCGCCTGTAATCCCAGCTACTCGGGAGGCTGAGGCAGGAGAATCACTTGAACCTGAGAGGAGGTTGCAGTGAGCTGATATTGTGCCATTGCACTCCAGCCTGGGCGACAGAGCGAGACTCTGGCTCAAAAATAAAATAAAATATGCTAATTAGATTAATATAAATACTTGATTAGAGATATGACGTTTCAGAAACTGCTTTTTTATCTTTAGGCAAGGAGTCAAACTTTATAGAGAAAAATTTAGGAGGAACATTTCAATGTATATGAACAAACCTATCTTTAAATTTAGAAAAAAAGCAGTAAGTTTATTGGTTTTAAAAATTTGTTTCTAGTAATACATAGTAATACATTATATTTAGAAGGTAGGCTGTCATTTTATCAAATTAATCATGACAATATACAGAGCTGAAAACATAAGCAATTGATGTCTTGGAATATAATGGTTGAGAAAATACTTCTAAAAAATCATGATAATTTTGTTCAGTAAATGTAGCAAATTCAACATTTTAATTAAATGTGACATTTGGTAAGCAAATAATAAGTGAAATACTGTATGGGGATAAATTAATTGTAAATTTTGTGTTTTAATTAATTAAATGTTAAATTTCTTTTGTTTTATTTTTCTTATTTTCTTCAAAACATTTTAATATATAAGAAATAATATATAAAACATTAAAATGCATTTGAAGTCTCCTTTGTTTCTTTTTCAACATCCATTTCCTCCCCCTTTCACCAGATGCCACTACTTTGATTTGATATTAGTCATTCCAACACATTTAAAAAAAGCTATTACATAAAATATTGATTTCTTTTAAAACCTTTACAAATGGTGTTTGTGAAAACGTACCATAGTACATACAGCTTTTCTCACTCCATACTTTATTTTCCAGTGTCCATATCAGATGCATTTCCATATATATATCAAGTTTATTCATTTTTCTCTATGTAAGACCCCATTGTATAAATATTTCATATTTTACTTATTCATTGTCTCAAATATGTTTAGGTTATTTCCAATGTTTTAGTATTGCAACAATGAGACAGTGAATATACTTTGGCATACTTTATTCAAACTTTTTTTTCTGTAAAAGTCCAGATAAGAAATATTTTCAGCTCTGTGAGGCAAGAGGACACCTATTCTACCTTTATAATGAGACAGCACTCACAGACGACACATGCCATTGTTGTGTTTGTAGTCAGTAGCCATGGGTTTATGTAATTCTTTACATTTATTTTGCAGGTTAACTTTCAACTTATTTTCAATTTTTACTCCAAAATCAATGAATTATCTTATATAACAGCAAAAAAGGTATTAAATATTTGCCATTTAAATATCTGAGTTTAAAATCTAATTGTGAACACATTCCACAGGACACTGTATTAGGTGGTTACAGGCTTTATTCACAGACTATAATTCATGTGCCTTATATTATGCATAACTTAAAGGGTTTTCAAGGAGAAACTTAAAATAAATTAACTTTAATAAAAATTGAATTTGTTCTCAACTAGAAAGGAGACGGTTTCTAAATGAGCCAATAGTTTGGTTCATTTAGAAAACATTGTTCTGAAAATACAGGCATGAGCAATACTATTTCCTTTGTCAAGAGTGAGACAATTATACTAATGTTACTGGAAAGGAGTTCAGATTTTATGTATTTCTGTTAGCTGTCATGTTTCCATAGAAACAGTGACTGAGAAAATCAGGGTTAATTTCTGCTGCTTCACCTTGTCATTCTTCACACAACATACATCTCTATATATAAAATATGTGTTTATACACATACAGAAGAATATGTATGAAAATAACATTACTTTTTATTATTTTTAACAAACACACTGAAACTCAAATTCTTTACAGAGATGTGAGTTGGGAAAGCAGACTAAAATCCTCAGAGCAGACTAAGGTCATCTTTATTTAGGTTTATGTCATCCATTCTCTTTTCATTAAATTAATAAAAATAGACATGTCCTGCATAAGATTCTAGATAATACCTTTGTATTGAATTGCATGTAAAAATCATATGAAGTTTTGCTTTATTTAATGAAAAGTCTATTTCATGCATAAGCCAATATTAGATTGTTTAATAGTGATGATTTTATAATTTATTGCTGTTCAGTGTTATTACTTGAATAGACGGTGCATAATTTAAAAATCTTTGCTCGGGTGCGGGTGGCTCAAGCCTGTAATCCAGCCACTTTGGGAGGCGAGAGGGGCGGATCACGAGCGTCCGGAGATCGAGACCATCCGGCTAACACGGTGAAACCCCATCTCTTAACTAACAAAATCAAACAAACTCACGCCGGGCGAGGTGGCGGCGCCTGTAGTCTAGCTTACTCCCGGAGGCTGAGGCAGGAAATAGCGTGAACCCGGGAGGCGGAGCTTGCAGTGAGCTGCAGACCGCCCACTCACTGCGCAGCCTGGGCAGCACAGAGCAAGACTTCCAGAATCCGTCTCAAAAAAACAAAAAACAAAAAACAACAAAAAACAAAATCTTTGCTATTAAAATATTTCTAGGTCAAAATTTGGCATACTTAAAGACACTTGACATTTTAAACCTGGAGACTCCTAAAATAATATGATGAATATTATCAGTTCATGCATAGAAAGGTTTGTTTCTTCAATATGGCACTAATGCAAAAGCAGTATCATACTTCTCTGGATATTTTTCAAACGCTGTATTGTGATGGTAAATTACTATCTTACTATTTTCTACCAATTTTTTAAAATGTGTAATTTAATATAAGGAAGTCAACTTTCTCTGTGGAAAAACGCATTCAACAACATTGTTGTGGAATATGAAAGAGTAGTAGCAATAATTTGAGCTTATGTGAAATGTTAAGCTGGAAGGCATCTTAGGGACTCTAAGTTCGTTTTCTTAAGTACTCAAGTTTAGGATAGGCGAGCAATGCAAATGATAGTTCTTTCCAGTAGATACAGGGTTATGATAATATATTTTAAATCGTTTACAGGACTATTTACATTCTCATATCCCTAGAGTTGTGGGTTATTTTCAATTGAGTTAATTAATGATAGTGATATTATTAATTGTTACGACTTGCAGGGCACTATGTGCCAACACCATGCTTCACACTTCACATTTGTTACTTCATTAGAATTGTTAATTCTAGAAGACAAGTGCTGTTATTTCTGATTCCACAGATGCTCAAGAAATCAAACCCAGGCAGTCTCAGCCCAAAGCTTGTCTCTTAACCATTGTCGACACCACCTGTTGTTACAAATTGCTTTGTTAATTCATCTTAATTTTCTTCATTGAGGTAAATTGATTATTTCTGGTTTAATCAATTCAGCCTATAGAAAGAATCAGGTTCCTTAAACCAACTCAGTTGAGTCCTGTACCCATTATTACTTATTTTGTGAATATTATTCCACACCTATTTATTAAATTACTAATTTTAATTAATGCGAGAAAAATCATCATGAATATGTATTTTGTGGAGGGAAATACTCATTCAAACAAATTTTTAGTATTTTAAAATATTTTCTTTTTTGATTCTTTTTTATGTGTTGTCTACAAGTGAATGGCTTAAATTTGCAATGGAAAATCATATAGGTCATCTTAACATCTTTCAGTAAAATCTTAGTATTTTCTTCAATGCCCCTTGTTATGTCTTTTTTTTTTTCACCTAGGTGATTTTTTCAAAACTATTTACATTTCATGTTTAAAAATTACATTTTACTTTTGGGTATTGATGTTTAATACAGCACGTGTGCAAAGCTCCCTCTTGCTTTCTGTGTAGACTATATGACTGTATGGTTACAGAAATAAGAGCTCACACTAATACCTCTAACTCCAACACAACTCCACTTTCCTCTTGTTGCTCAGGCTGGAGTGCAATGGTGCGATCTCGGCTCACTGCAACCTCCGTCTCCTGAGTTCAGGCGATTCCCCTGCCTCAGCCTCCCCAGTAGCTGGGATTACAGGTGCCCACCACCACGCCTGGCTAATTTTTGTATTTTTAGTAGAGATGAGGTTTCTCCATATTGATCAGGCTGGTCTGAAACTCCTGACCTCAGGTGATCCCCCTGCCTCAGCCTCCTAAACTGCTGGGATTACAGGCATGAGCCGCCGCGCTGGGCTGTGGTAGATTCTTACATTCCCTTTTGACTTATTTCAATTTTTTTCAAACCAGCTTTTATCATCCATAGTACACTTATTTATGTTTTTTAGCCCTACTACAATGTAAAGAAGTTTCAGCATGGCTGACTCATATCTTTACTACAAATTTACTAACTAGAATACAGCGTGGACTTTTATTTTTATCTTTAACATTCCAATATGTAGTCAAACATTATTTTTCAGTTACTTAGGTCAGCTCCTTACTTCTCTACAAATATAATGTTGTCATATCACTTATTTTTAGTACAGTTAGATTCGTTTGTCACAGTCTATAATCCATCTTGGGTGCCCTTTGTATCTTGGTCAACTTTTAAAAACTTGGATAGAAGACAATTTATTCTTTGTGGTGGACAGTTCTGTGTGTTGTGAAAACTCCTAGAGTTGTGAATCCACCAGCACAGTATCGTAAAGAACAGCTCTATTACCTCAAAGCTTTCTTAGTGCTGCCCCTTTGTAACACTCTTTCCTGCAACTCTAACCCTGAATACTACCGTCTGTTTTCCATCTCTGCAGCATTGTTGATTGAAAATGTCATAAAAATGGAAAATTACACCATGTGGCCTCTTGGCCTGACTTCTTTCACATACCCAAATTAAAAATTCATCCATGTTGCACAGGTGCCATTCTTACGCTGCTATGAAGAAATACCTGAGACTGGGTAACTTATAAAGAAGTTTAATTGACTCACAGTTCCGCATTGCTGGGAAGGCCTCAGGAAACTCACAATCATGACGGAAGGTGAAGGAGACTCAGGCACCTTCACAGGGTGGCAGGACAGAGTGAGTGAAAGCATGGGAAATGCCAGACATTTATAAAACTATGATCTCGTGGAACTCACTCACTATCGTGAGAACTCACTCACTATCATGAGAACCATATGGGGGAAACTGTCTCCATGATTAAATTACTTCCCATGGGTCCCTCCCACTACATGTGGGGACTATGAGGATTACGATTCAAGATGAGATTTAGATGGGGGACACAGCCAAACCATATCAACATGAATCAATAATTTGTTTCTCTTTTGCGTTGAGTGGTGTTCCATTGTATGGGTATGTGTGGTTTATTTATTCACCAGTGAAGAGTATCTGGGTTGTTTCTAGTTTTTAGTGCTATAAATAAAGTTGCTAGAAACATTCACAGATGTTTTTCTAGAAGCATACATTTTTATTTTCCTTGGGAAGCAACAGGAATGGTACTGCTGGGTCATATAGGTAAGTATATATTTAAATTGAAAAGAAACTATGGCCGGGCGGTGTGGCTCACACCTGTAACCCCAGCACTTTGGGAGGCCAAAGCGGGTGGATCACAAGGTCAGAAGATCAAGACCATCCTGGTCAACATGGTGAAACCCCCTCTCTACTAAAAGTATGCCAGGCGTGGCGGCATTGCCTGTAGTCCCAGCTACTCAGAGGCTGAGGCAGGAGAATAGCTTTAACCCGAGAGGCGGAGGTTGCAGTGAGCCGAGACTGTGCCACTATACTCCAGTCTGGTGACAGTGAGACTCCATCTCAAAAAAAAAAAAAAACAGAAAAGAAACTATGAAAATATTTTCCAAAGTGGCAAAATCAATTTTGTATTCCACTTGCTTCTTATCTTCCACAAAGTTTGGTATCAAAAATGTATTTTCCAAAGTCTTGTCAATATATAAGTGGGTTGTTTGTTTCCTTATTGGCAAGTTGTTAGAATGCTTTCTGTATTCTGGATGCAAATTCCTTTCAGATATGGGATTAGCGAATATTTTATCTTAGTTGTGGCCTGCCTTTTCATTCTCTAAACAGTGACTATTGCACAGTATTATGAATTTTAATGAAGTCCAATTTATCAATTTTTTTAATGGATCATACTTTTGGTTTCAAATCTTAAAACCCTTTTCTAAATGTAAAGTCACAGAGATTTTCTGCTATGTATGCTTCTGGAACTTTTATTGATTTACATTTTAGATTTAGGCCAAGAGCTATTTTTAGTTTGTACTTCATACAAAAATTAACTTTAAGTGCATTGCAGTCTTAAAAGTCAAGCATAAATCTGTGAAACCAAAAAAGAAAAAAACATAGGAAAAAGTGTTGAGTATATAGAGCTAGGCTTAGAGTTCTTAGAGTTAATACCAAAAGGCATGATCCATAAAATTAAAATTAATGAACTGGACTCCATCAAATTTAAAACTTTGCTCTGTGAAAGACTCTGTTAAGAGGATGAAAAGACAAGTTAAAAACTTGAAGAAAATATTTGTAAATGACATCCAACAGAGGACTAGTGTATAGAATACACAAAATTTCAATAGAAAAATGTCCAATTAATAAATGGTCAAATGACATAAACAGGCATTTCACTAAAGAAGAGAGACAGATGGCAAATAAGCCCATGAAAAGAAGTTTTGGCATCATTAGCCATCAAGGAAATGCAAATTAATATCACAATAAGATATTACTACACCTCTGTCAGAATGTCTAAAGTAAAAAATAACAGATATACCAAATGTTGGCTGGAATTCAAAGAAACTGGATCATTCATGCATTGTGGTTGAGAATGTTAAGATGATATAGCCAGTCTGGAGAACAGTTTATCGGTTTTTAAACAAACGAAACATGCAACTACCATATGATTCTGTATTTGCACTTTTTAGTGACTGCTACTATTGGTCAAGATTTTACAAGTATATTACATGGAGGTTTAGGAAGTTGGCATTTTTCTTCCAGGTGTGTAAAGCCCAAGCAAAACTATCATCTTTTCCGGGTTTTCAAATTCTGGTATTTAACTTATGAGATGATCAATAAAGCAAAATGACACCATGAAAATTAAGTCAGCACCAAAGTGGTGGCTGTGTTCTTGGAAAAAAAAATAACTGATGATTCATTTTAATTTTGAGTAACTCTGATATTTCTGAGTATGATTACGAGAAAATAACGGGCGTTGGTACATAGTTGTTAAGTCAATATGATGTATGCAGGGAATCTGTATTTCACTGAGAAAATGATGGTTATGTAAATAGGAATTTCCAAGAATGGAATTGTCCATAGTTATGATATTAAACATAATAAGTAATATGGTCACATAACTTATTTTGCATTTTGCCACATTCCAGCCGGATTTTGTGCATTAGAATATAATTTCCTTTGCAACAAGGATGACTATGTAACAACCAAATGATAATTTAGGCAGTTTAAGACACTGAAGTAAAGTTTTCTACCTAAGAGGATTGTATCTACTAAATTGTGGATTCAATTTTCGACTTCAGTTTATAAAAAAATACTGAAAAGCAAAATATAAATACTAGCAGCTTATGTAAATTAAGAAGGGCGTAGAAAATACTGATCATGACAAATCCTTTAAAAAACAGTAACAAGTTTATATTTCTTCATTTTAATATTTTACATCTCTACATTTTAGAAAAGCTACCTTTCATACATATGCAGTTACAACTAAATTTTGGATGTTATAACCTCAGAATTTTACTGTTGAATAGTATTTGTACCATTCCAATAAAAAACCATGTATTTAAATGTACTGGATAGAATATATTACTTTAGATACAAATCATTTTGGGTTCAACTTGTGTAAAATCTGTCTTGAAGAGACATTTTCTCTCAGTCTGTATGTTAGAGTTTATATGCAATATCCTAATTTTCTACACACTTTATGATGTTAAAATGCCTTGATATACAAAGCTTTAGATTATCTACCTTTCATTTACACAAGAATTAACACTATAAATTGTCTACATATTATAGGAGTTCTTCATGAAACAAGTCTACCTGTCTCTCTGTTTCTGTCTCTATTTCTGTCGCTGTCTCTGTTTCTCTCTCATCTGTCCTCTATCTCCCCCTCTTCTCTGTCTCTCCTTTCATTAATAGCGAATGGTTTCTATCCTATGTACCTTGATTGTGTGATTATAGCTCTTATTATGGTATATCTTTCCATAACTGAATAAACTTTCCATGTATACTTTACACAACTTTTTGCTCAAAATTATGCATTTGAGAGTGCTGCATAGCAAAAGCACATTACCTCACGTTATTAATTGCTTCATAGAAATGATTTCCTTAGAATTGTGTAATGTGTTATATAGCACATTGCTTGATGCTATACAATTAACTCTGTTGTCATTCAATGAAAATTATTTGCTATCAGATTAAACAAGATAATTATTGAATTCTGTATAAATCTTTCCACTACTTAAAGGTTACAATTTATTGTATAACATAGTGGTAAGTGTAACAAAATATGCTCACAAATTCTCTGATATTGAGGAATGCTGAATCATTATTATTCAAAATGAAGAATAATAATGAAATACAGATTCAATCTTTTCTGTGATGCCTCCTATCTCAATATAGTTAAGTTTATGGGAAATATTATATTTGAACTGTGTGACAGCTTTCCTGCCTAGCTAGTCAAGGTGTAGGCCTGCTGCCTGAACCTTGAGGCTGGGCAATGAGCCAAGTCCATGGGACTCAGTGGAGGAGCAGGTGTTCCTGAGAACCTAAACATCTCCCAAAGTGTCTGAAAACCTACCAAGAAAAATTGTCTCATTGCTTGAAAAGGCAGGGCAAAGGGCCAGAGAATTAGTCTAAAAGTAGATCGGAGACAAGGGGCAGGGCGGGTCTCTTAAGCTGTCCTGCTGCGGTCCAGGAGTGCCTTGTCTGTAAGTCCCAATAAACTCATCTACTCACCAAGCTGGACTTGTCTGAGTCTTTTTTCAGTTTCTCAGCTCCCTCCAAGTTTGCGGGGCAGTTTTTCTATATGATTCTGAGTTTTTCTTGTTACAGTTGGTGTCACAAACAGAATCTGAGAAACCAAACGATGAGTCAGGAAGAAACATCTGTCGGGGCAATCCCTGGGTGGTCGGCAACTTGTATGTGGAGTTGCCCAAGTGCTCATCATTTTTTTTTTTTTTCTTGAGACTGAGTCTCGCTCTGTCACTCTGTCACCCAGGCTGGAGTACAGTGGCGCGATCTTGGCTTACCACAATCTCCGCCTCCCAGGTTCAAGCGATGCCCCTGCCTCAGCCTCCCGAGTAGCTGGGACTATAGGCGTGTAATCACCACACCCGGCTAATTTTTTGTATTTTAGTAGAGATGGGGTTTCACCATGTTGTCCAGGATGGTCTCGATCTCCTGACCTCTGGTGATCCACCCGCCTCGGCCTCCCAAAGTGCTGGGATTGCAGGCGTGAGCCACTGCGCCCAGCCCCAAGCACTCAACCTTTGTGGACCGCCACTTAAGTACAAGAATACTTGGACAAAGCTGGTGGAGACTGAGCCTCTAATGCAAGAAGCTAAGATATTAGAGTACATAAGAATAGTAACTGTGCTGTTGTTGCAATAGGGCTAGCTACTAAGCAATCGTTAGAGCAGGAATGGAAGGAAGAGTAGAAACTCCTGCAGAAGGCCAAAGGCATGGCATGTTTTCTAGGACTCCAGCTGGTTATGTATTATGCACTCTTATGCACATTTTAAAACTGACAAATTCCCAGAAAAATTCAGAGCTCAAATGGTTAACCTGCAACTATATGGTTAAGTAGAGTCTTCTAAAGCTCTCTATTTCGCTTTTTCCTTTTCTGCCTGCTCTGAATCTACTATTGCTAAGTTACTGGTATTGAGATATTAGATATTACAAAATCCACTAATGCAAGGCCACTTGGAAATTTTGTTTTTCTTAAACAGTTCAGTAAGTTCCAGCTAAAATAAATAATAAATTCATTTGGAACTGAGGGGGAAAAAAAGGGCTAAAGAGGTTTTATAAAATCAAACTACCATGGAAACTGCTTTGGGACAAATAAAGTTTAGTTATGGGAACAGGTCCCAATTTTGTCAAAAATAACTTGAATCCAGCTATCTTTTGTGAAATAATGAGTTTATGATACCATCTCATGACTAGAGTTCTGAGGTAAAAGCTATTGGATCCTTCTCTGTGTATGATATGTATGTTTAAATTGTGTTGTTATTGTTGTTGATGTTGTTTTGAGAAGGAGTCTCGCTCTGTCACCCAGGCTTGAGTACAGTGGCAAGATCTTGGCTGACTGCAACTTCCGCCTCCTGGGCTCAGATGATTCTCCTGCCTCAGCCTCCTGAGTAGCTAGGATTACAGGCATGTGCCCACCATGCCCAGCTAATTTTTGTATTTTTAGTAGAGATGGGGTTTCACCGTGTTAGCCAGGCTGGTCTTGAACTCCTGACCTCAGGTGATCCACCTGTCTCGGCCTCCCAAAGTGCTGGGAAAACAGGCATGAGCCACTGCCCCCAGCCTAAATATGTTTATGTATATGTACATGTTTATGTGTATGTACATGTTTATGTGTATGTACATGCTACCAAATTGGCATGTAAATAAATGAGTAGTCATAAATAAGTTCAAATGCTTTTCAAGCTTGTGTGAATTCAATAATTGTTGGTAAATAAGCTGGCTTTAAAAGTATTTGTAGAATAAAAATGTCTTCAAAAGTGTCAGCATACATTCCTGTCTGAGTTTACTGATTAGATAAGTTTTATATTTGCCTCTGCCAGATACTTTAAGGTGTCAGGATTTGACATGAAGGTTGTAAGGTTGTAAATCTTGTCAAAATCAGAAAGATCTTCGTCTACTTGATTTTTTGATAAGCAAGTTTAGTTTGATATTGTTGGTTTAATGCAAACAGCTGAATTTTCTGAGTTATTGGCATAAAGTTCAAATTGGCCCACCCACAGCTCCTGTTACAGCCCTGTGTGGCCTGTGAAGAAACCAGATGGCACCTGGAGAATGATGGTAGACTACCGTGAGCCAAAATATGTGGTGTGCTCTGCACATGCAGCTGTGCCCAATATTGTTCAACTCCCGGAGCAGGTAGTGCTTAGCCTGGGAAATGTCCATGCTGTGACTGACTTGTCTAATACCTTTTCCAGTATCCCTTAGCAAAAGAGTCAAGGATCAGTTTGCCTTTGCTTAGGACAGCCAACAACAGACTTTCTGGGAGCCACCACAAGGGTAGCTTCCTTGGGTGCTTTCTAAAGAGGTAAAGGGTAATTTATAAAGAAAAAAAAGAGCTGCCCAGCTCTACCATCTGTCCTGATATAGTTGCCCAGGACCAGTCTAGACTCCCCTTGCCTGCCTCAGTCTACCTGTTTCACTACATTAATAACTTCTGAGTCTCATAGACCTGCAGACTGTCCTACAAATCATCTTGGACAGCCTGAAGGATGAAGACTGGAAAGTCAACCTCAAGAAGAAACAGGGGCCCAGCATAGAGATCAAATTCCTAAGAGTTTCCTGGTTGAGTAAGATGCAAAACCTACTTGGAGCTGTCATTGATAAGACAACATGGCAGCCCATTTCCCAGGCAGTCAAGCAACTCCAGGTTTTGCTAGGTTTCCTGGGCTACTGGAAGATATTCATTTCTCATTTGGCACAAACCCTCCACCCATTATACACCCTAATAAAAAAAATCAAAAGTGGGTCTGAGCACACATAGAGCAAGAGGCATCTGATAAAACAAAAATAATGGTGAAATAAACCCAAGCATTGGGTGCCACCCTGCCACAGCAAGTTTTTGTATTAGAAGTCACTAGAAATGCCACAGGGATGAATTGAGATTTATGGCAAAAGCAGCCAAGAGAAATGGTACCTGTAGGGTTTTGGTCTTAATTATGGAAGGGAGCAGATTCATTCTATACAGTTCTAGAGCAAAAACTCTTGGCCATGTATAGGGATTGCAATAAGTGGAGGTCATCACCAGAAAGCAGACCATCATAGTAGAAACTACCTATCCTATAAAAGGTTGGGTGGAAGGCCTTCTAGCCAAGCCCAGCTCTGGGGGTAGTACAGTCACATACCCTGCATAAGGGGCATGTCTAGCTACAATGGATAGTGTCTTGTCCATTAGTCCTTTATTTTTTTATTTACTTATTTTTTTGAGATGGAGTCTCACTCTGTCACCCAGGCTGGAGTGCAGTGATGCCATCTCGGCTCACTACAAACTCTGCCTTCCGGGTTCAAGCAATTCTCCTGCCTCAGCCTCCCGACTAGCTGGGATTACAGACATGCACCACCACACCAGGCTAATTTTTGCATTTTTAGTAGAGATGGGGTTTTGCCATGTTGGCCAGGCTGGTCTCAAACTCCTGACCTCAGGGTGATCCACCAGCCTCAATCTCCCAAAGTGCTGGGATTATAGGCATGAGTCACTGTGCCTGGCCCCCATTAGTCCATTAAGTCAGGCACTACAGGAGATGCTTGAATGCATCTGCTTTAAATAAATGGAAAGGACCAGCATGGCAGTGGAGATACCTACCAGGCAAACCACCATATATGAGGAGCTCTCACTGATACCTGCTAGGGCCTGGTACACTGATAGGTCTAGCACCTAACATCAATGGTCAGCAGTCGTGGTGCAAATAGATACTGACACCATATATATAGAATGAGGATTAGGACAAAGCAGCCAATGGGCCGGACCATGGGCAATGTGCATATTCACCACTCATGAACCCTGACCACTTGTCATTTGCACAGAGAGTTGAGCTACATACAGAGGCCTTATCATATGGATCAATAAATGGGCTGCAGACAACTGGCAGGTTTCAGGCAGCCCTTCTGGGAAATGTTTATGCGGGAGGACATCTGGATCAGGTTATAAGAAAAGGATTCCTGTCGTACAGTGTACCATATGAATTCAAACAGCCCCAAGTCACCTCCCAGAAGTCAGGAGGCAGATGTCCTTATTCACGTGTGAGCAATTTGCCCAAGCCCATGGAAAGAGGCCGCCATATGGGTACGTTATAAGAGTGACCACTGGGACGTGGCCATAGGGTGGGCCATAGCAAAGGCAGTGGGCAACTCTATCCAACATTCAGCTACTTAGAACGGTGAGATCTATTCAGAGCTGTGGCCTACAAAATCTCCCTCTGCACCAAGTCACATCCATTGAGCCATACAGTCTGTGCAAGATTGGCAAGTTATTATATTGGTCCCTCGTCCCTCAAACAGAGGAAAAAGTTATGCCTCAACTGGTGTGGATTCAACAACAGGGCTGCTACAGGCCTTCCTAGTAAATTGTGGCACTCAGCCGGAAACCATCAAGTGTCCCACTGCTCTCAGTCTCATGCATGACATGCCAAAAAGAAGGGATAGTGATCAAGGCCCCCATTTCATGGGCCATGATATCCGACACTGGGCATTGGAACAAAACATAGACCGGAGGTTCCACGTACCATATAAGCCAACAGGGATGGGCCTCATAAAAAATAAATGGCCTGTTAAAAACCCATTTGCATATATTGTCTCAGGATGGCTCTTTAAGGTCTGGACTAAGACTGTCCTTGAAGCTGTGCAAATTTTAAATGTGTCACCCGCTAACACACAGGGTATCATTCCCTAGGAATGGTTGGCAAGGCCTGAAAAACAGGCCCCACCAATTCTCAGGGTTACAGCAGAGACTCCAAGCCCAGCTCCCAAAGCAGATGACCAGACCGTGCCCCTGGGAACACAAGTGGATCTGCCAAGTGGTGATGGCCATGTGAACGTAAAGTTGATCTGGAAAGTATCCCCATACCGGAGGGTGCCATGAAGACTGTTGGAGGGGAAATAGTCCCAGCTGTGCTCCTTGATGGAGGTAAAAGAGCTTTATGATATAAGCACACGGCAGCACCAATATCTGCTGGAACAGTCATAGTGCATATAGTGTGAGCAAGGCCAGAAACTTACCAATTGGCTATTATGCTTGCTCCTGGGGAGGGAAGCCATGTGTGTACTGTAAGACAGGCTTGAGACCTGGGGTGGCTTCCCTAATAGGGCCAATGGGAGAAAGTACAGCAGTAATTACATTATGAGGAGTGGATACACCTATGAACATTCCTACTAAACATCTGTGTTTACACCCACAGGCTATGGCTCCTGCTACCCATGGCAGCTGGTAATGTCTTCTTGGACTGGGCTATGACCATAGCTGCAGTCAGCAACCTGTTCAATTTTAGGGTATATGGATACCTCCCCCTGTCAAGTGATAATGGTAGGCCTTGGAATAGTCTGTCTTTCTCCCTACAGAACTGGAATGCTTGGTTCAACGGCACCAATAATGCAACCTGGGTTCCCTGGGGATCACCTCTACCTGGAAACCCAATCACCAATTCAACAGAGATCTAACAACCTGTGCCCCTATAGGCATTACCTGTTATGCCTACATCCCTGATTGTAGTATTCCTTTCTCGCATTGCTATAAAGAAATGCCTCAGACTGGGCAATTTATAAAGAAAAAGATTTAATTGGTTCATGGTTCCACAGGATATACGGGAAGCATGAATGCTGGCATCTGCTCAGCTTCTGGGGAGGCCTCAGTCATGGCAGAAGGTGAAAGGGGAAGCAGGCACATTGTACATATCCAGAGCAGCAGGAGGAGAGTGGGCGGAGGGTGCTACACACTTTTAAACAATCACATCTCATGAGAACTCACTCACTATCAGGACAGCACCCAGGGGGATGGTGTTAAACCATAAGAAACTACCCCCATGATCCAATGACCTCTCACCAGGCCCCACCTCCAACATCAGGAATTACAATTCAACATGAGATTAGGGTGTTGACACAAATCCAAACCATATCACTGATAAAGAAAATAATGTCACAGATGCTTTAAATCATTTGTCATCTCAGATCCATGATATAGTCCAGTTAGGCTCTTTGACTCATTCTCAAATTGGTTACATACCTTACCTTCTCACTGGAATGGTATTTTGCCAATAGGCATTATATAATAATTGTTGCTAGCTTCTGCTTTTTATGCCGTTGTGTACACTGCGGATATGGTCTGTATGCACAAGTCATGGCTATGCATTGTAAACCTGTATAATTCTCCCCTCTCACTCAGGGACTCTCATGCAAGATTGATAGAAATAATGTAAGAGTTAGAAGGTAGAATGGATTTTAGTGTGATGGGTCCCCCACCTGCCTAGTCGAGGGCACATGCCTGCTGCCTGAACCTTAAAGGCCTGAAAATGAACCAAGGCCATGGGGCTCAGTGGATGAGCAGGTGTTCCTGAGTACCCAAACACCGCAGAAAGCATTTGAGAACCTACAAAGAAAACTAGTCTCATCACTTAAGCACAGTAAGCAAAAAGCCAGAAAATTGGCTTAAAAGTGGTTTAGAGACAAGGAATGGGGCAGACCTCTAAAGTTGACCTGCTGTAGTCCAGGAGTGCCTCATACGTAAGTCCTAATAAACTCACCTACTCACTAGCCTGGAGACGTCTGAATCAGCTGTTGGTCTCTTGGCTCCCTCACAGTTTGGAGACTATTTTTAAAATATGATTCCAGGTTTTTCTCATCATAAGAAATAAATCATGATTTGGTTACATTTTATGGCCACAATTTCCTTTATATAATGCTGTCATCTTAAAATAGTGAACATTTGCTCTTTTCCTTTCTTTGCCTAAAATAGTATGTAGTTGTTGGTATTTTTAATCCTAAATTAGATAAAATCACTGAAAAGGAAAAAATATTAATACCTTAAATTCTCATTATTTTAGGAGCTAATGATTGTGCTACCCCTGAAAAAAGGCAAAAACTAAAATAACGGTAGCAAAAATTATAGCCAATGAAGACTAACAAAGCATAACATCAAGGGCTTAATGCACAAATATTAAAACAGTGTTCCTTTTTCCCTTTGAAATCAGCTACAAGCAGTCTTCATTTGAAGTTTTTCAAGGTTAAGGACAGTCATTGCCATTTCTAACAGGTTGCTCAGATGTTGAGTAATTTCAGTTTTCTTTCTCACAGTCACTTTCAATGTTCTTACTAGAATTAACAAATGGGTTCTTTGTAGTGAAGGAAAGCCAAGCCCAGGGCAATGGAACAGGAAGATCAAGTTTAAGGAGGCTGCCAGTGCCACATGGCCATTTCCACCGTATGAACGCTCCAACTGCACGGTGCTATTATTGGCCACATTTCCAAATTCTTTCTGCACAGTCAACTTCTTCCTGGACCCTGCATGTTTCATCCAGCCAAATTTCCAAATTCTCGCTTCCCATTAAATTCCTCCTACAAAAACATTATTTTTGCCACTTCTTACAAGGCGTGTGGCTAAAAGACAGGTCTAGAACCAGGATGCCTGGATTTAGACCTTAGTTCAGCTACTTACCTGGAAAGGCTGTCAACCCTCTACACCTCAGTTTTCTCATTCATCAGCTAATACTGGCAGCATCACCATAGGTCTTATAGAGGTTATTCATTGAGTAAATACACATGAAGTTCTTTGGGTGGTGCCTGGCACATCATGAGCACCACATCAGAATGTGTTTTTGGTAAATATACTTATTCTTATGCATTTTATACCCATATTTCACCCTCTTCTTTTATTAATTTTTTCTAGTACTCCTTGTAAAAATCTTCTATTTCTTCTACTTTCTGACAGAATGGGTTTCCATGGTTTTGCTGTAACTGAGAGCTCTCTTTTCTTAGCTAACACAACTTCCAACCCACATCCTAAATAGGCTTAGTGACATAAATTAATATTAGAGAAATCTAGGATCTATAGTAGTGTTATGAAAATTGGAGCAGAAACGCCTTAAGGCTGAGCATGGATTGTCTATTATGCCATTATCCCTATCATTGAATTCTGCCTAGTAGAACATCTCTGTAGAACTTCAGTTCACTTCCACCAATCGGTTCTTCCAAATTCAGAGGCATTACCCAAGTGGTTTCCAGTGAGTTATAAGCAGCATTCCTTTAGAAAGACCTTTCTCATTTGGGCTCTGTTCCTAACAAGGATCCTCAGGAATTAGGCTGGTGGGTCCTCTGTATATTTTACCAGTTCGCCTTTTCCTAATTCAGCACAAGGATATGGGAGAGAAGTAACAAAAGAGCATATCTTTTTTTCTTACTTAAAAAGAGTTGAGGCATTTTGTTAGGCATACTGAGTAGAACCAACTTGAAGGATATATTAATTCATACTTTTTACATTCAAATTAATGTCTCAAGCCACTCTTCTTCCAGGCTCACAGGCAATACAGTATTTCTATTTTGGAGTCTCCAAGAATTAATCAAGAATTACGGATGCTTGCTAAGTGTTTATAGAGAACATTGCTTCTTATGTTGGTGCAGACATTTTAAAACTCAGAGTTATTATTTCATTAGGGTTGGAAACCCCATAACTGCCTCTGAAACATCTACTTGAGAAGTGGTTGCTTTTTTTATAGCTATCATAAAGGAAGGCCTCAGTGATTCTCTGCTCATAGTGATATCAGTTTTGGAGATGGCAACTCTTGATAGAAATAGTTGTACAACTTATGTGCTGGGGATCAAGTCTACTGTTCCACAACCACAAGTGTTAGTGTAAATCTCAAGCTGACCTCACAATCTCATGTTCAGTTGACGTTACTCTTTGCTTGACATCATAAATCTTCAGCCTTGGGTTACACTCATATGCTCTTGTCATTGCAAAGCCCACTCTCAGCATGTGTATCTGGGTATAAAAAGATGTTCTTCTTCAGTCTCACTGTGTGCCATGGTCAGCCCTCTACCAGCGTTTGTCCATTTCCCCTGTTCATATGGGGGAAACATATTTAGGTTGTTTCTTAAATTGTGCCAACCGGGTTACCACAGTCCCTTGACATGTTAGGATATATTTAGAGTCTTTCTTATCTTTTTATTAGAAATAATGCTGGTATGAACATCTTTTTGCATATATATTGCTTATTTGCCCAATTATTATGTTAGAATAAAATTTTAGAACCCTTGTGATTGAAGTGAAGATTAAATATCTCTAAAGACTATGGCACATATTTCCAAAGGACTTTTAGATTTGTTGTATATTTTGCTCTTTGCCAATGTGTTGGAAGAAACATAATTTATACCACCTCATTAATTGCATCTTAAAAGTATCTTGCAGTTTTCAAATAAAGCCTTTGCACATGCTTTAATTTTCATATCAATCTTGTGAAGCTATCAATATTATTTCTATCTTACCTACAATAAAAATGAAACAGGAGATTTAACTAACATGATTAAGATCAAACAGTTAATACTTGGCTGAGACTCTATTTGAATTTGAATAATATGGAATACATTTGTGTATTTATTCATTCTCTTTTTCTGTATGCATTTGTTGAGCACCAATAATGTGTCAGGCACTGTGCAGGGAGCGGGGTATATGTCACTTAGATGGAAGATAAGCTCTCTGACACCATAGAACTTACATTTTAGGAGGAACGAAGACATTAACAATATTTGCATATTTATTAATAAGAAATATTGAGATTGTGATAAGTACATATTGGAGGTATTTGAGAAAATAAAATGGGGAGATTGTAACCTAGTGAGAGCAGTCAGCAAGGCACAAGAAACATGGCGTGCTAAACAGACTACAGAAAACCACTATAGCCAAAGGTAGAGAGTGAGAAGCTGCACGGCATGAGATGAAGCTGGAGAAGTAGAGACGAGACTGCAGAGCTCACTGGCCCCATGCTTCCCCAGTTTTCAGTGCTGGAGAATCAGTTTTGTTTGTTTCAATTTTCTTGGTACAATACTTACATAAAATAAGGTACACAATGCATTACTAAAAACCGAACAAATTTTGAAGTACATGAAATACAAGCTCTAAGCATATGTTTAGTTTATAGACATAAAACTACTCTGTGAAATCATCATCAAAATGTCTAGAAGCTTGCTCTTGGTTTCTCTTCTGATCTCCCTGCAGAGCATCAACAGTCCAGGAAACCGGGCTGCAGAAGGCACATCAGGCAGCACAGCTCCAGGCCACAGCTACATCTAAGAGCAGTGAAAGGAAGCACCTGGTTAACATTATCAGGGGTGTGTTTTGAGATGATCACTCTGGCTGCTAGGGGAGGAAAGTGGATTTGGGTGGATGAATTAGGAAGTGAATTCATAGGACAGAGAGTGATGATGATAATGTGGGCCAATGTTGTAGGTGAGATTTCAAAAACAGTCCCCTATGATATCCCACCTTAATCTCTAGAATCTATGAATATTAGATATTGTACACCACCGATTATGTTATGTTATATGCACAGATGACCTTAAGGTAGGAAAATTATCTGGATGCATCTGCTCTAATCACTTGCGTCCCAAAAAGAGCTTAGAGAGCTTTCTCTAGCTGGTTGTGGGAGGAGAAGTCAGAGAGATTGAGACCAGAAGAAAAATTCACTGCACTATTGCTGACTTAAAGTTTGAGGGGACTACATGTTGAAGAATGTGCACAGGTGGCCTCAAGAAGCAAGGAGCAGTCTTCCTCTGACAGCCAGCAAGGAAATGGGGACTTCGATGCTAAAATTGCAAGGAGCTAAATTCTAGCAATAACAGGAATGATCTTGTAAAGGGACTCCAAGCTCCAGATGACAATGCAGCTGGCTGACACTTTGATTTCAGCCTGAGCAGAGAACCTAGTCACACCCTGCTAAACTTCTAATCTTCAGCACTGTGACTTAATATTATGGGTGTTGTTTTAAGCTGCTGAGTTTGTGTTGATTTGTTATATAGCAATAGAAAACCAATACAATCAGAAAGGTGCCAATGGAGATTATAATGAAGAGGATAGATGGATTTTAGCAATAATTTAGTAAGTAAAATTGGTGAGAGATAGTGATTTGATATAAGAGATAAAGAAAAAGCATTGAGGATGACTCCTAAGTGTCTGGCTTATGTGACTAGATGGATGATGGTTCCATTTACTGAGATGATAGAACATACCAGAAGAGGATCAAGTTAAAAGGGAAAACGATTATGATTTAATTTTTTTGGCCTGATTTGTTTTGAAGTGACTGTGATCCATCTGAGAAGAGCTGTCAGCTGTCAGCCAAGCAGTTGTATTTATAGACCTGGAACTCAACAAGAGGTATGGGCTAGGAATGAAAATATATGAGTTATCTGTAAAGAAGTGATGATTAGAGCCCTGGGTGAGGTTAACACAGAGAAAGTAGAAAGTTCATTTAGGACAGAGCATGAGACTATAAAGGCCTTAGAGAGGAGGAAAAGGCTGGAAAGATAGGGATCCCTGAGAAGTCGGAGCAAAGCCAGGGGAGTGCTAGATTAAGGAACTTGGATTAGTCCCTACTGCTGCTGTAACAAATTACTACCATCTAGGTGCTTTAATAAAACATAAGTTTATTATCTCACAGTTCTGACAGTCAAAAATCTGGCACAGATCTCACCAAATAAAGTCACATTGGCATGCGGCATTTCTTTCTGGAAGCTCTAGGTAGAATTGATTCCCTTGCTTTCTCCAGCTTCTACAGGCTACTGGCATTCCTTGGCTCAAGGCCTCTTCCTCGATCTTCAAAGCCAGCAACATCAAGTCAAGTCCTTTTCATACTTCCATCTCTCTGCTTCTCTCTCCTGCACCTCCTTCTTCCACTTTTGAAGCCCTTTATCATTACATTGGGCCCTCCTGGGTAATACAAGATTTTAAGGTCATCTGATTAGCAAACTTTATGTTATTTTAACTTCCCCTTTCCATATGACATAACATAGTCACAGGTCCTAGGGGCTAGGACGTGGACATCTTTGGTTGTCATTACTCTGCTTACTACAGAGGCTAAGGATGTATGTACACAATGTGTAACATAACAATCTTGAAGAGAGCTGGTTGTATGAATGGTAAAGGCAGAAGTAATAAACAGTTCAGCAGGTATAGAGTGCAGTGGGAGTGAAGACAGAATGGAATGACTATGAAAAACCTTGAGAAGTTCAGCTTTTAATGAATAAAAGGAAGTAGAATAAAGAAAAGGGATAAAAAGAAGTAGCTATGGGTGTTTTAGGATCTGGGAAGAGTTATTTTATGGGAAGGGATTAACATGTTTCATAGCCAATGTGAAAGATTCAGTTGGGAGAAGATCTACACAACAGAGAGAATAGATATTCATTTGCTTAAACTTCCCAATAAGACAGGTAGGGGCTAAACATAAGCTCGAGTCTCCCTCTGTTATAAATAGAAGATATGAAGACAGATAGGTATACAGGTAGATATATGCTTATTAGTGAAAATCTGAAAAGTTCACTTTTTTGTCTTCTTTTCCCACTCTAAATGCCTATCAGAAAAAGAAAATTGGGTTTACAAACTAGGATCACATCATTAAAAATAAATATAGCATATGATATGGTTTGGCTCCATGTCCCCACTCAAATCTCATCTTGAGTTGTAATCCCCATAATGCTCACGTTTCGATGGAAGAAGCTGGTGGGAGGTAATTGGATCATGGGGACAGTTTCCCCCATGCTGCTCTGATGATAGTGAGTGAATTCTCACAAGATTGATGGTTTCATAGGTGTTTGACAGTTCTTCCTTTACATGCCCTTTCTCTCCCGCTGCCTTGTGAAGAAGGTGCCTGCTACCTCTTCGTCTTCTACCATGATTCTAAGTTTCCTGAGGCCTCCCCAGCCATGTGGAACTGTGAGTCAATTAAACCTCTTTTCTTTATAAATTACCCAGTCTTGGGTATTTCTTCATAGCAGTGTGAAAATGGACTAATACAGCATATATTATAATAATCATGTTTCTCCAGTGGATGAAAATTCGGCCTGCTAAGTGAAAACATTGACCTCACCCTGCACATAGAGGAGATAGCTCCCTAGTGTGGCCACATTTTATGTCCCATCTAGGTTTATTGGATCCTTTATACTATTTGGGAAACATAAACCATTTCCCACTAGTGCCATCACCTTCAAACACTTTGGAGTTTTGACTGAATAACTGACTAAACAGCAGTTTGTTAGATGAATGATGGAACCAAGCAATTTTAATGGCGTCTCAGAAGATTTTGAGAAAAAGAAAATGTATTACCAATGGAAACAGACATGGACATGGAATAAAGAAATTTATATTTTCACATCTCTGGCTCAATCCATTACTAAACTAAGGGTCAATGTCCCCATTAAGACTTAGAGTGCAAGGCAATCAGTGAATATTTTACATTTGGAAAGTCTGAGGCAGTAAGTAACAGATGCTAACCTTTTGTGCTTTCTAAATAGGACAGGTATTGTGAGTGTACCAATTGGAGGAGACACCGGTTCAGTAGCAGGCCGTAGTCAGGGTTGCCAGATAAAATATAGGACTTCCAGTTAAACTGAAACTGCCATTAAAGAACAAATTTTTTTAGCATAAGTATGCTGCAAATATTGCATAAAACATATGTATACTAAAACTGTGTTGTTTATCTGAAATTCAAATTCAAATTTAAGTGGGTTTCCTCTATTTGTACTTGCTAAATATCTTCCATTTGGCTATGGCAAGAATATTTTGTACAAAGACAAATCTGGATTCATGAGCTGAAAAAATATTTGAGCCACTTTCAGACATGACAAGTCTGATCATATTGTTTGAAATCCAAAATGCCAGTGTTTCTGGGGTACTTCGCCAGGCCATGGGGATAATCAACACTATGTTTACAGTTTAAATAGGGTCCAAACAGTCATTCTAGGAAATGGCTTATGGTCACTACATGTATTTGGGCCATGGATTTCCTTGAGGTCTTTCCTGTAAAGATATTAGGACTAATTTTCAATGAGATTTTTGTTTTGGTATAATATAAAATATTGCAGAAAGACAGGCTATATATTTAGTATGTTATTGACCCATCAATGAACAGACCAAATAAAAGTGAACTTAACATAAACCAATTCTTTTTAGGACAGCCTCCTTTTCCAGTCATATTAAGAAGCCAGCAGAAAGTTAAAAGAGTTGACACCAAGCCCCATGACCAGCTTGAATTTCAATTCCTTAAACTCTATTGGTAGTTACTTATTCATTCATATCTTCAACAAATATTAATGAATGATTACATTCAAAGCAGGGAAGATTTTATATTGCAAAGGGCAGGAAGAAAGTGCTTAGATTAAAATGCAGAAAGGAGGTCAGTGTGGCTAGAGCAGAGTGGGGGCTGGGGAGCATGACAGAAGATGAAGGGAGAGAAGTCCTCTGGAAAAACCCACAGGGCTTTGTGTGTCGGCCTAAGGAGCTCAGTTTTATTCTTACCTTGCTGGGAAGCCTTTAGGTTACCATAAACATCACATTGTACCCCATAAATATATAATTTTTATTTGTCAATTAAAAAATAAAATTTAATTTTTTAAACATGACAGTGCTGAACTGTAAGAAAACAAAATGAAAAAACTCATAACATTTGATGTGAATCATCATGACTTATTAAATACCCTCTGGGTCCAAATAAAATGGTTTTGATCTACCAATATGACAAAATGTAGAAAATACCAGAACAAAATTAATAGACATGGCTATAAATCAGGGAAGTGAAAATATGCAAAAGAGTTATAACATCACATTGGTTATCATAATAAATGTGAATAAAATAAATTTTCTTACTAAAAATAACAATGTTCTCTTATTAGCCAATGACAAAGAAATCCAAGAAAAGGATTAGAGATTGTTTTACTCCTAAAGAGAGATGCTCATAGATGTTGCTAATTGAGCAATTTTAAAACAAGTTTTTCATTTCTAATTTGTTATTTAAACACAGTATTATATATTAAGCAGAACTTTTCAAACTTTAAGATAAAATACTGATTTCCAGAGATTCTGGAACAATTAGAATAAGAATTCTCTCATACTTGAAAAAAATAAATTTTTTCACAGCCATCTTGGAAAATAAGTGAATGTCCAACTTTTGGACTGACACCTAAGAAGCAACATTTTATTCCTAAAGGAGAGATTTTTTTAGGTCCATAATGAGGAAGTAAAAAAAATAGAAATTTGTATGAAAAAAATCTATATATAACCCATATGGTTATACATAATTGAAATTCTAGACTATACCTGGGTCTTCCAGGATACTGAAAGTTAGTTATTAAGGTGAGAAGAACTGACTTAATAGTGAATAGAAGTGACTTCAACCTTCCTCCACTTGAAAGGTACAGCAGACACAGGGCAGTGTGTGCGTGTGTGTGTGCGCGCGCGCGCGCGGGTGCACACATTTTGCATAATGGTGGTGAAAGCTGTGTTAAAACCACAATGTGATGAGTATTTTAAATCCTACGTTTTCTTGCAGTAGTAAGAGAATAGTCTTATAATTTCTTTCTGATTGCACTTTGTAAGCAATTTATAAACGAAAACAAGGGAAAAGGCGTGCTATTTTAGTTAACTGTTAACCGACGTGGCTAAGAGTAGTTTTTAAGACATTGCTTGAGATTTTGGACGGGGAGATTTCTGTGGGGACATAGCACACCTTATGCTTTATGTCACAGATATGAGCCGTTCCCTAGAGAACTCCTAGGGAATACATTTGGAAGTTTACTTTTATCATTAAGGGGGAAAAAGTCTTATATGTATTAGAAAGTTTATTATAACAGTCATCAAGCACTTAGAAATTTCTATCTACATTGTTTAAATTGAGGAGACAAGTTATTGGCTGTCATTATTGATATTCCAGTAAGAATGTTCCTAAACTGGAAAACTGATCAGCTGATTTCCACTTGTCATACCTTACCATTACTGATATTATAAATGTGTCCCTAACCTAGAATATATTCCATTTCAGAAAGAAAGTTTATTCTTCGCATGCCATGTAAATGGTAGTTAACAGTCCTGAAAGCTTCTCAACTGGAACAATTTCCAAAATAACTTAAAAAAATTCACTCTTTCTCAATATTTTCTAAGTAACATAGAAACAATTAACTGCAAATTTTGTTGAGTTCTTGACCATCCGGGAAATCAAGATGAAGCACAAAAGGATATGTTAGTTGCTGAACAAATGAGCCAATTTATCTCATGAACAAAAAGCAGATTGTTGTCAAAGGATGCATTTTTTTTTTTTTTTTTTTTTTTTTTNNTTTTTTTTTTTTTTTTTTTTACTGTTACAATTATGCCTAAAAGGACACCATAATTACAGTGCAATGTTCCTCAATCAGACCATATCCTTGCTTAGGAAAGCAGGAGGTTGCTTGTGAGACTGTAATGGTTTTCCTTCTTATCAACTGTGAATCATGCCTTTCATCCCTGTAATTAAGGCCTTTGATATGCCTAACAGTCAATAGAGTTGAGATAATAAAACAAATCAAGCCAAATATCCTGTTGTTGAAGTTAGAACAGCTACAACAAATGTTGATCTCCTTTTCCCTCAATCTGTGCATATGAAAAAATGTTATTCTAGAAATACCCAGACTTAGATTTGAAGGTATTGAAAAAGTCAAGATATTGTCCAGTTTTTAGAAATGTTATATATTATATTAATGGAGGGTAACAATCAATTCCTGTATTTGAAGATCTCTGATTACCTTAAACATGAAAGTTACATGTTCAAAAGGATACATTTCTACTATTTTAATAGTTAAATACATTAATATTTAGGAAGGCTGCTATGTTTATTATTTTCCATTAAATGAAAGCTCATGCTCAGAAACTTTGCTATTTAGATATTTAGTTTATTTTATTCAACCACTCATTCTGTGTACCAGGTACTGTGATGAACTTTTGCATATATGATTTCTCATCCTCAACATTACTCTGCAAGGTTAATTTTATTATTCTCATTCTACATATGGGGAAATTTAATCTGAGAAGTAAGTGGCTCCCCAAAGAGAAACAGCAAGAATATGGCAGAGTTGACCTTCAAATGAAGTACAGTGGGGAGGGTGGGATGAGCAGAGGGAAAGGGGATGTCTTGGGAGAATGTGTCTTAACATTAGCGTCGGTAAGGCAATAACTTAAAAACATTAGAGGAAACATAGCAATGAGGCAAGTGAAATACCAGTTATCAGACAACAAGGTCTCTAAATAATATAATCAACAAGCTTCACCTTTGTAGGGGGTAGTTTCCCCCACCAAACGAAGCCGTACTCCTCAGTCCTTCCTGCCACAAAATCTGTGATGTGTCTATGTTAGTTAAAACATAGATTTATCTTGCTATAAAAATCATCCTTTTTTCTCTTTAAATAGCACAATCTCAATGGGTCCAAAGAATGTCCCTTATCTTAATTGCATTTTTAGAGTATAATTTTATGTATAGACTGTACCTACCTTCACTATTCTGTCTGAAAACATGCTAATCGATGACACTAAGGTGTGCTAAGAGGTTTGCAGCTGATAAAAAGGAATACTTTCTGGTTTGAGGGTCTCAGGGTAAATATTATCAGTAAAATATATGAACTTCAGTGCATGCAAGTTGTGACAGCTATTTTGTTTGTTCGAAAGTTTAAAGAATTGCTTTTTAGTATTTCAACTGTGCTCTGAATCAATTAGGTTGCCAACGAGCTCAGTTTCATGGATCCAGTTACCTGGAGCATAGTTCTGATAAAAAACAAGACCATAACTTCAGTTCTCACACATATGGGCTGGTTTCCACCAGGGCAAAAGCTTGGACCCATAGTCACGGGTGAACAACAGTGCTGGTTTATTGCATGCAAGTTTAATATCTTTGTTTAGGGGTTTTTGTATAGTGGCTTATAATGCGGTTTTTATCACTTTGTTACTGGTCTACCTCTTTCAATTACATATAAATACATAACTGAGGCCAATGATGATGCCTCATTCATCTTTGAAACTAGCATGAGTCCTGACACCCAGGAGATGCCAAGTGAATGTTTGTTCAATTAAACCAGGAACCAGGTATCTATATAAGGGATGACGCTGGCTATGAGAGCAGGAATGATATAGTGTAAATTTTCGGCAAACTCACAATAATGTAGCTTTCATATAAAACAGACTGCAAGTACATTTTATCATATAATTTAGCTACGTAAGCTGTGGACCATTTTAACAGTCAGCCATGGTCATATTAACACTGTAACAAACTGCCACAAATCCAGTCTCATACAACAATTTCTCACTCAGGCAACTGTATCGTGGGATCTGGCTGATCTAGGTTGGACTCAGGTGGGCTTGCTTGTAAGTTGTGTGTTGGGCCATCAAGGACAGCTTCACACAGCTGTCATCTTTCCTAGACCTCAGTCTATGTGTGGAATGTTCTTGTAACAAGATGTAGGAGTGCAAGAGAGCAACTAACCACAAAAACTCATTTCAATCTTCTGCCATGTCATATTCATGAACGGCCCAAGGCCAAAGGATTCCCAGTCACATGGCCAAACCAAAGTCAAAGAGTGAGTGAGGGCACTCCATCCAAAATGAAGCTATTACATGATTATGGTCAATTATTTTATTATATAAGGAAGTCCATAATTGAAACCAATAATTCAATCCACTGCAGTCACCTTATTGATATGCAAACAAAAGGACACAATATGGTACACTTCCAGGAAACATCCTTTGTAGCATTATTCTAGGGATTGCGATTTGCCTTTGATTCTCTGTGGTGGCGTCCCCTGGAGTTGTGAACTTCATAGGTATAATTATTTATCAGAGTTAGAGTTGGGCTTGTGATTAATTTCATCTTAAATTACTGGAGAGGTATGCATGAAAACAAAACTATTCATAAAACAATGTAATAATGTATTCAGAAGTAATATATTCTGACAAAATAAATCAGTGTAATTATTTTTAAAACAGAAGTTAAAATAGGGCAACATTACAACTTTCTTTGTAATAGAGTTTTAGCTATAAGAAAAAATTACAATCTTTTTTTCCTAAAGGCATTGTTTAGTAATGATATTAACAGGATGTATATTATATACATCATATATATGTATATATGCATACATGAATACATGTATCAATATGATGTATACATGTTTCAATATGATGTATACATGTATACATCAGTATGATACATGTATACATCAGTATATCATCAGTATGTTGTATACATGCATACAATATACATTCTAATGTATACATGTATACATATATATGATATATACAATATACACCCTATGATATATGGCAAGGAGTGAAAACATGAAAATCTTTGATAACACTATTGCAATATTCCACATTAGAGTTGGTTGAGAAATAGTTGTGTGTGTGTGTATGTGTATGTATGTCTGTGTGTCTGTGTCCTTGTAAGGGCAGAGAGGGAATAAAAAAGTCAGATTCTGGTTCTGTCTTGAAGTCGAGCTTATAGGATTTACAAATGGATTGCACATGGGGTGTGCGAAAAAGAAATTAATGATGATGCTAAGATGTTCAGCTTCAGACATGGAAAAAATTGGGTTACTCTAAGTGAGGTGGAGAAAGCTGCAGGTGGAATAGGTTTAATGAGAAAGATGGGAGTCGTTTCAGACATGTTAAAATTAAGATGCTTTTTTGGCAATCTAGTTGATATGTTGAGCAGGCCATGGATATGTGAGTCTGAAGGTCAGATGTGAGGGGTTGGAGAGATAAAAATAGGAGTACCATTATCTTATAAATACATTATAATTTCCCTTTTATAATGAATGCTTAACTTACTTAGACTTGTACATTTTTCTATAAAGAAAATTAACATTTTACAGTGATATCTAAGTTTATTGCATCGTGCAAAAAATATTTTTCCTGTGATTCTGATCCTTTGAGTTACAGTTCATGGTCATTGTGTGATTTTTTCATGCTTGTTTAAAAATAATTTGTTGATTTCAGGACATATACCACGTCTATTAGTTACAAATTCCAAATATGTATGGTTATTAGTTTGTGTCTTATCACAAATTAATCTGTTTTATCAGTTTTGAGAGGTACACCATATCTGTGTGGATAATTAAAGATTTTAAAAAATAATTTGTTCTCATTCTATTATTTACAATATTGTACTTAATGTATTTTAAGGCTTTGTTAATGAATCTGTGTCAATTCAGAACCATAAAATCTTTATAATCCTTTTATGGCAACCTCTTCCTAATGTTTTTTGACATAGAGTCTTTTTTAAAGACACCTTTTTTAAAGCTAGTCTTTGTACATTATGTATGCTATTTCCCATGCTTTTTCTTTGTTTTATTACAAAACTATATTTAATTTATCTGATATATTATTAGCCTGTTAACATGAGAGCTTAATTTACTAACATGTTTTGTATTTAGATTTGTTTTTTCAATTGTTTTTTATTATTAATAACTTTAATTGTTCTTTTTGTCTTTTCCTGCTTTCTACTAAGTTGATCAAATTTATTATATTCTATTTTTCCTTCTCAGATGCATTGGATGTTACACATTTATTCTCTATTCTGTTAGTGGCTACAATTAAATCACATAATAGATAATAAAAAGTCTTCACCTTCGGAAAGAGTTTAAGAATACTAGAAGCTCTTACTTTGAATTTCTTCCAATATTTTCAAACTTTGAACATGCCTTTGTGAGTTCTCACTCTCCAAAGATACAGTGGTTAGTACACAGTTCTAGATTGACAATGATTCCTCTCAACATTTTGTTGCTATTAGTCCATTTTCTATGTTTTCATTTGTTTCATTTGAGAAATCTGCTGTTGATTCCATTCCTGGTCCTTTGTAGGTAATGTATTTTGGATCTAGTTGCTTTTGAAATTTTCTCTTATTTTTGTATTCTGCTATTTCACTATTATGTGTCTAGGTGTGAATTTATTTTACTTATTGAGCTCAAGAATCATTTTTCACTTAGTAATTTGATGCCTGCTCAACTGAAATTCTCAGTTGTATGGAAGTTCAAATAAGTCCAATGTTTCATCCATCCCTCTGGCTAACTGAGGCAATAGATAGCATCATGAGTTCAAATGAGCTTATATATATAAAATGCCAAGAATAGTGCTGGCACACAGCAAGAACTATGTAAGTCTCTGATATAATATTAATAACAAAAATATAATAATGATAAGAGGGACAGAAAACAGAAGGATCCTTGATATCTGAGGATCAGAACAGAACAACAAATATGTGTTGGCAAGGATAGAGTTAGTCAAGTTTGTAAGGTCAGACTAACCAGTAAGACCAGACAATCATTTGGTTTACATGGTAATAAGCACAAGAGAGAAAGTATATTTGATGATACCATTGATAATATAGCTACATAGGGTGTCATAGAGAAATAACGCCTGACCCTAGCCCTGCAAAGCAGGTACAAAGATAGTTTCAAAAGTGGAGAGCATAAGATAAGTAAAACAAAGTGAAGATATTAAGTATAGGTATATGAAATTGTCATTTTTGAGGTCAAAAGTAGTCAATATCAGCAATTTTATATCACTAAATCAATAAAGTTGATAAAATTGAGTTTGAGTTATTCCAAATAGATAGAAATGCTTCCCATCCAACTGAATTTTAAAAGTATAGATGCAAAAATTATCAAGAGAGGATAGATGGAAAACAGTGATGACATTGGAGAAGGAAATTCAGGAATCAGAAGCAGACTTGATTAAATGCAGACATATCTGATTCACCCATTGGACATCTTCAGCACTTTGCAAGACAGCCAGCTCAAAAAGGACAATCATGGAAGAAACAAAAATCTAAGACTAGATTAATGGTTTACCAACAACCACTGGTGTGTAAAATATGATAGCAATTACTTGTTGAAGAGGAATTGGTCACTTAAGGAGTTAAGATCCTTACTACTTATTGTAATAAACTGCTGGTTGTACTGTATTCAGTTTGCATGAAACATTGCTCTGGTTTACCTTGATTAGCAGTGTCTTCCGGTCTAGAGGCTACAGTTTAAAAATTGATTACAGGTATTGTTAAAGCAAAAGCATCTGGTACAAGATGCACATAGCCAAATATCTGAGTATATCAGTACATGTGTCAATGTTGTCTTCACCCGGATCTGCTGGTTGCGGATACACTGGTTATGCAACTGATACCTATGCAGGGACTGACTTTGGTAAGCAAAGGCAGGTAAACCAGTTTTATAAAAAGAATAAATGTACTCTTACTTATGATTGATAACTGTCACTTCTCTTTTCCTCCAAGGATTCTCTTACTTATCACCATTTAAACTTAAATCATCCCACTTAAAAACCGGACTTTAAATGGATCAGCAAATGCAGTGCAGTTTTGTGAAAAATGCTAGACAGCATCTACTAAGACACATCAAACAGGTTCAGGTGTGTATTCCTACATTATTAATGCACAATCAAATGAAAGCTAGATGTGAGTGCATCTTCTTTATCTATTTGATTAAATGGTAATTGAAAAGCTGCAGTAGGTTTTCTTAAATGTATCAGTCCCAAAAGAAAAAGGATCCCCCTGGAGGGAAGATTGAAGTGCAGCACATAGAAGAAAATATTCTGTGGGCCATATGCTCTGTGGGTGAGCCACTAGCAAACCACAGCATTGGAAAGAAACTGAACTTCAGTGTGACACACGTTTTGTGTTCCTTGTACCGGAGGGAAAGCAGTGAGTGAGTATGATTATTAGATTATATCATAGGACATGGAATATTTGTTACCAAAAGCAGGGTAGAATTTGAGGTTAGTTTTTAAAAAATTTCTCTCCTGATGACCACTTTACACTAAATGATGTGTTGATGCATGCCGTCGGCTTGCCTTTTTCCTCTCCCTCCAACCGTGTATCTTAGGAAAGCAGAAGTATTAATCACTGACATTGAAAACACATTTGTTCCTGGAACCTTGCTTAGTTCCTTATGCACATTATATTATTTAAGCATAAGTACAGCCTTCTGAGTTCAGTACTGGTAATTTATTGATGGGAAAATGAAGGCTTAGAGACATTGTGGAACTTGTTAAGGTTTACATGACTAAGTGGCAGAGGTAGGATTTGAACCAAGGACTAAATACAGGCTATAATCATAAGTCACTAAACTCTCTCCAGTGAAAGTTCAAAAACTACACTCAACGATTTATAGGAACCTATGTTTACATACTAATGAGGCTGATACAAAGCTAGCAATGATACATTCTATCTGGGCAGGATGCATGGTGATTTGTTTTTTAGAGAATTAGGTGCTACTAGAAAATATGTGAGCTCTGGCGTCCTGTTCTTCATGGCAACTTGAGGGGAAATTGTCCATCTTGACATCTTTCTTTGTGTTTGTTTATATGTGTTTCTAGCTTCCCTGATAATGTGGCATATTATTTCATAATCACAGCAAGACTGATTTATAGGAAAATAAAATTACATACAAGTATTTCATGGTTTAGTAAACAACAATCTTCAAACTACTTAGTGATGTTATTATTATTGTCATTATGACTTTGACTGTTGTCATTCAATATACAAATAAACTTGCTCATATCACAGTTGGGAATTTTTTATACAACTTCCTAATTTCAGGCAATGCTAGATTGTGGAAATCACAAGCTAGCTTGTGGATATAAGACAAGGACGAGGAATTCCTTCATCTTTTAACTAATGTTTAAAAAGTTGTTATTCTGTGTTAGAAATAACACATACTTTTGAACAGGGAGATACCTAAACTTAACCAATTCATAATGTCTTTTGTTTTTTTTTACTTTCACATTTGTCAAATGCCAATATAATAGCTTCAATTTATCCAGCTGTTGTGAGAATCAAATGAGATGATAGAGTTCACCTTATTAACAGAAATATTTTTAAATCTAAAAAAGTAATACTATTTGGTACTATTCTCATTGTACCAAATTAAAGCAATTTTCCTGTACATTTTTAAGGAATAAACACACAAAAATAAGCCAAAATACTGACATATATCCAAACAACAGTAAATCCAATTTCAGTGAATTATGAACGGAAATCAAGGTATAAAAAACGTCAAGTGGGTTTCAATTTAAGAAAAGAAAACTATTCAGGTTAGAAAACAGCTTGGAAGGTTCATCATCAGAGGATCAGTGATAAAAGAAAACAGAAACTATCCTAGATATTCTAGGCAGAATGGCAGTTAATTATGGAATTAGATGATTTCAAACCCTTGGGACACTATGGGGAGCGATACTTCTAGCTTCAGGAAACAGGATGTTTCAGGGATTGCAAGAAACTGCAGCGGATCCTCTCAGCTCCTACAGCAGTGAAACAGATATTCTTAAGAGAATGCGCAGAAGGCACAGCAAACCTCAGGACTTTCCAAGTCTACTGCTGCCTGTCAACATCTCAAGAGTGCAAAAGCTCGTTCTCCTCTCCCCATTCCCAATCCTCCACTAATACCCCTCCCAGCATAATCCAAACCACAAGACTGCTGGCATGAAAGTTTAGGAAAGGTAGTTTCCCGGTTTCCAACTTCTGTAGAACAAGAGTCAACTTTGAAGGCCACAACAGTGCTGAGTGCCAGAGGATATTCTCAGGAAAATCAAGATAATAATAGAAATACTGGGACATTGAAGGAAGCTATTTGTAGAAAGAAATAAGAAAGGTAAGTCCATTTGAGACTGACTCTAGGAAGAGTTTCTTTTGAATATTAAACAATTTATAAAATTGAATTCAGTGGGAAATGTATGCATTTCTCACCTTGAATTAGATATTAAATTGACATTCAAAATTAATATGAATGTCATTTATTTTATGTGCCATCTTAATAAATGTTTAATTATTTTAAAAGTGATTGCCAATAAACTACTGCTGTATCAGTGCTATTTCCAGGAGATTTAATTGTATTGTTCAGTTCTTTTCACTCTTTTTTCTCTAATCTTATCTTCTCACTTTATTTGATTAATTTGATCTTCAGTCCCTGATATCATTTCTTCCACTTGATTGAATTGGCTATTGAAGCTTGTGCATGTGTCATGAAGTTCTAGTGCTGTGGTTTTCAGCTCCATCAGGTCACTTAAAGTCTTCTCTACACTGTTTATTCTAGTTAGCCATTTGTCTAACCTTTTCTCAAGGTTTTTAGCTTCCTTGTGATGGGTTAGAACATGCTCCTTTAGCTTGAAGAAGTTTGTTATTATGGATCTTCTGAAGTCTACTTCTGTCAGCTCATCAAACTCATTCTCTATCCAATTTTGTTCCCTTGCAGGCGAGGAGCTGTGATCCTTTGGAGGAGAAGAGGCTCTCTGATTTTTGGAATTTTCAGCTTTTCTGCTCTGGTTTCTCCCCATCTTTGTGGTTTTATCTAACTTTGGTCTTTGATGTTGGTAACCTACAGATGAGGTTTTGGTGTGGATGTCCTTTTTGTTGATGTTGATGCTATTCCTTTCTATTTGTTAGTTTTCCTTCTAACAGTCAGACCCCTCAGCTGCAGGTCTGTTGGAGTTTGCTGGAGGTCCACTCAAGACCCTGTTTGCCTGGGTACCACCAGCAGAGGCTGCAGAACAGCAAATATTGCTGCCTGATCCCTCCTCTGGAAGCTTCGTCGCAGAGGGGCACCCACCTGTTTGAGGTGTCTGTCAGCCCCTACGGGGAGGTGTTTCCCAGTCAGGCTACACGGGAGTGAAGGACCACTTGAGGAGGCAGTCTGTCCGTTCTCAGAGCTCGAATACTGTGTTGAGAGAACCACTGCTCTCTTCAGAGCTGTCACACAGCTCTGAAGGCTGTCTGCAGCCTTTTTTTCTGCTATGCCCTGCCCCAAGAGGTGGAGCTGAGCTGTGGTGGGCTCTGCCCAGTTCATGCTTCCCTGCCACTTTGTTTACACTATGAGCTACTCAAGCCTCAGTAATGGCGGACACCCCTCCCCACCCCAGGCTCCCACATCCTAGGTCGATCTCAGACTGCTGCGCTAGCAGTGAGCAAGGCTCTGCAGATGTGGGACCCACCAAGCCAGACACAGGAGGGTATCTCCTGGTCTACCAGTTGCTAAGACCATGGGAAAAGTGTAGTATTTGGTCATGAGTGTACCATTTCTCCAACTACAGTCTGTCATGGCTTCCTTTGGCTAGGAAAGATAAATCCCCCCACCCCTTGCACTTCCCCAGTGAAGTGATGCCCCGCCCTGCTTCAGCTTGCCCTCCATGGGCTTTACCCAGTGTCCAACCAGTCCCAGTGAGATGAACCAGGTACCTCAGTTGGAAATGAAGAAATCACCCATCTTCTGTGTCGATCTTGCTGGGAGCTGCTGCAGACCAGAGCTGTTCCTATTCGGCCATCTTGGAAGTGACTTTCGTCTGTCTTTTCTTTTCAGCAGTTTTACAATAATAGACTGTGTGTGTGTGTATGTGTGTCTGTGCCAGTTGGAAAATATTTTCAGCCATTGCACTTCAAATATTGCTTCTTCCTTTCTAAGAATCTTATTACATGTGTATTACAACTTTTCACCTAGACTGTCTTGTTGTTTTCTGTATTTTTTATTCTTTCTTGCTCTCTATCCGTTAGTATAGATATTTTCTATTAATCTTTTTTTTCTTTTTTACTTCATTAATCTTGATTTCTGTTAAGCCCAATCTGTGTTGTCTACCTATTGGGTTCTCAATTTCAATTATTACATTTCTTTTATAGTTTTAGAATTTCTGGTTATTTAAAAAATAAATTATAATTTTCTAATAAATTCTTCACTTTTACTCTATATATCAGACTTATTAATCACCATTATTCTAAAGTCAGTCTCCGATCATTTCAAATGAATCAACTGTGGGTAATTGTTTGTTTTATTTAAATTCTGGACATTTTAATAAAATTGAGAGACTCTGGATGATGACTTTTTCATAAAATGTTTACCCTATCTCTAGGTAGGCAGCTTGAAAGCAAGTAGATCACCTTAATGCAACCAAGAATGAAGCTGCCTTGAAACACAGTTTCAGTTTTTTAAGGTTTAGCGTACACCAGTTTAATCTCATCTACTAGGAATGAAGCTTTCCATAGGACTTAGCTGAGCTTTCCGTAGGACTTAGGATGTTTACTTAGGATGTTACGCATTTTGATGGGTTCTAACTTTAATTTTTTTTGTCTTCTCAAAACAGAGCTCTGAAGCTCTGTTTCTGCCTACTCTAGGGGCAGATCCCCCTGCTAATTCAAATGTCTATTGGGGTCCTGGGATATTTTGTAGCTAAGATCCCAGAGGCCCATGGCAAGAGTGGACTGCCCCACCAGCACTTCACTCATGCTTCCCTAGGAATTGTCCTAAGGTGAGAGTTGGTCTCGGCTCTCGATTCCTGCTTCTACCGCCTTGGTGACTGCATTGCCTCTATTGACTCTCAGTCTACTTTTACATTTTATTTCTTGATCTCTTTTACTTGTCTATTAGTATTTTTTAAATTAACAGCTATTTAAGAGTAAATATATTAATCTTCTGTTTATGTAAGTTCAAATTACTTTCCTAGTTTGTCACTCTAATTGCGGCATTTTTGAGGTATAACCATTTCAAAATGATGTGGTATCTATTTTTCTTCTATATAGTTTTTCTGTCTATCATTCATAGAAGGGTTGTCTCTATCACCAAAAGTATGATGCTTACCTATATTTTATGAGTAATATTGTTTCTTATTTTGTATGCAAGTATTTGATACATATGAAATTATTTGTATGAATTCATACAGAAATACAGAATTCATTTTTTCAATTTTTGTAGAAATGGCTAGTTATTACAGAACCACTTAATGAGTGCTTTATTCTTTTATATTTATTTTAATATCAACATTGTCTTATATTCACATAGATTAAATATATATTAAATGTCTACATGACTTTATAGTACATAGTATAGATTTATTCTAACTTACCGCTATAATCTTGTTTTATTTATCTTTGAAATATATTTTTATATCTAAAAGAGTGTATCTTCCTTCTTTATTCATTGTTAAGAATATTTCTGGCTATACTTGCATGCTTATCCTTCCAAATTAATTTTGTTTACTTTTCATGTTTATAGGGATTATTTATTTATTTATTTTTGAGATGGAGTCTCACTCTGTTGCCCAGGTTGCAGTGCAGTGGTGCAATCTCGGCTGACTGCAACCTCTGCCTCCCGGGTTCAAGCAGTTCTCCTGCCTCAGCCTCCCAAGTAGCTGGGATTACAGGCGCTCAACACCATGCCTGGCTAATTTTTTGTATTTTTAGTAGAGACAGGGTTTCACCATGCTGGCCAGGCTGGTCTCAAACTCCTGACCTCGTGATCTGCCCACCTCAGCCTCCCAAAGTGCTGTCATTACAGGTGTGAGCCACCGTGCCCAGTCAGAAAATTTTAGAGAAATGTTATGGGTATTGCATTGCATTTAAATATCTAGTCTTCCCATTTAGTAGAAACTATTGCTTTGGGAAAAATACATTAATCAGTTAGTTTGTACATTATTTCATGATCTTGTTTGGTGTGAGCCAAATATGAATTATAACTCCAATTTCTGAAACCATGCTGAATTAATCAATTTTACAATCATAGTGAAAGCAGCCAATTAAATTCATTTATAGATTAAGAAACTCTAAACGCTATTATTACTAATAACAACAATAATAACCACATAATAAGAATAACAATAATGCTATAGCATATAAAAAGCCATAATTACATGGTGTGTTAAAAACACAAGACTCTAGTGAGACTGCTTGAATTCAAGCTTTACCTTGCTTACTAACCCTGCTATTTTGCTAACAGTCTAGCATTGGGAAAATTACTTACTTCTCTGTGTTTCAGTTAACACATCTGTACAAACAAAAAACAAACAAAAACACACATAACACAACTTCAACCTGTTACTAATGAATGGGATTTGAGTTGGTACCTGTTAGCGCCATTTTTTAGCTCTTCTTCTTGATATTACTGCTATTGTTAGTTATTGAGCATTTACCAGGCAGTTGATGCTCAAGGTATCAAATAATTTATCTTTGATCTTCACAAATTCATGTAAGAATCTTAGAAAACAAATTAGATACCTTACTTGCTGCTACGATGTTAAGATTTTTACCACTCACATAAAATCTTACATTTTCCCATGAAAATTCAAATAAAAGCATTTTGCTTTTAAATGAATTTACCTCAGGAATCTGGACATGTTTTCCAGCTCTAATAACCTAATTTGGTAAGACATTAGAAGTAGACATAACACAATGTCAGCATACATTAGATGAGCTTATAAAAAATACATCTAAAAATGAAAGGAAAATTGATCAATATGCAATGAAATTCTCTAGTTTGCTTTGTGGGGCCTGAAATGTTTGTGTTTTGTTTGCTGCTTTTTTTCTAATATCTGTCATGCATTTCCAGGCACGTAATGGATATTTATCAGATATGCATTAACTATTTGACTAATGATGAGAAAAAAATATATTGCAGAAAGAGTAATACTCAACACCATTAAAATAATAGTGGGTTGAGAGATAGTTTTTAATGAGCAGCTATTTCTCAGGTAGAATTTGAGGGATGTCAAGTTTTTAGTTGATTGGTGAGAATCTGACAAAATAAGAAGAGTTCGTATAACCTCATGGTATTAGTTTAAGATGACTTAATGCCTCCCCTTTATTTCACAATAGGGATAGAATTATCTCCTGATAGATGGACATTTCCAACTTTTGCCTTTTGTGATTTTTTTGATACTCTCTACTCCTTTTTCTAGTTGATACATTATTTCTATAGATAGGTCAAATATTCATTCAGTCAACTATATCAACACTAAACCATTTTGTCTCTTTAGTTTTACTTTTTGCAATTTGTTAGTTATCTTCTATGTTAATCTTTTAGTTTATGTTTCAGAAAACATTCTTATTTCCTTCACATCCAGATCTTGCCAGCATCTTACACCAACTATCTGGTACTAACACGTGGTAACATTGCTAATTTACACCTCGGGAGACTCAGAGTTTAAGTAACCTTTAAGTAATCTGTCCAAAGTTACACAGCTAGTAAGTATTGAAGATGAGAGCTGAATTCAAAGTCCATGCTGCTTTTGTTAGATTGTACTATTTATAGTTATAATTACCCTAGTTAAGGCTCTTCAACATTAGAAATATGAAAGTCCTAACTATTATTCCCTCTGCCTTTTATATGGGAGTTTCTTATTTCTGCATGCAGAAAATACAGGAATATTACCATGGAAAAGTTATCTCACTATTTATTGACCTGGAGGATTCCCAAGATAGCACCACTTTGTTGCCTTTTCCATGGCCTTAGGTTTTCTTCTCAGTGTAAGGCTCTAAGAAGTAAATTCTGTTAAAGCCTCAGAGTTTATTAGATCCAGGGAAATTGATCAACATTAAACAATCCCACAGAAAACTGATAAATAACAGTAATTTGTGGCTGGGAGCAGTGGCTTATGCCTGTAACCCCAGCGCTTTGGGAGGCCAAGGCGGATGGATCACCTGAGGTGAGAAATTCGAGAGGAGCCTGACCAACATGGTGAAACCCTGTCTCTCCTAAAATACAAAAATTAGCTGGGCATGGTGGCAGGTACCTGTAATCTCAGCTACTTGGGAGGCTGAGGCAGGAGAATCGCTTGAACCCAGGAGGTGGAGGTTGCAGTGAGCCGAGATTGCACCATTGCCCTCCAGCCTGGCAACAAGAGCAAAACTCCATCAAAAAGAAAAAAGAAAAGAAAAGAAAAAACAAAAAACAAGAGGTACCTGGGTTGCCTGTAAGGCACATAGACATTCTCTTCATAAATAAAATCTAGATGGAGGCTTGCTTGATGAGTGTGAAATCCTGGCAAGGGGGTATAGCTGACTGATTCAAATCTGTTGATCTCTAGCATGTGCCTCCTAGACACAGGCTGATCTTTCCCCAAGAGTCCACATCCTTGGATAGTTTCCATTCTGTTCTGGTTGTCTCATTCTGTGATCTATTGATGACCGTTCCGTATCAGATCACCATATTACACACACACACACACACACACACACACACACACACACACCATTGACTAGGACATGACCATGTAGTTACACTGTTTTCTCCTTCTATTAAGATTGAAGAATACTCTGATATTGCTCTCTCTGGCTCAAAGAAATGTTTTCTACTTGAAGTGTGGCTTGTATTAATATGATGTTGTTTATTTTGTATTGATTTAATAGTTTTATTCTCAGAGTTTTTATACTGCTTTCTTTTTTCATCTGTAGGCATGCAATGTGTGAATCTGGCAATCACTCATTCACGTATTTATTCAATGAACATTTTTGAACACCTTTCATGCACAAAGTCAAATGTAAATACCATACAATGTCTGTCGTTGAGGAGTTTAGTGGTGGAGAAAGGATATTCAAGTGAATAATTATGATTACATTGTAATTAAATGGCTCAATGTGCTATGGAAGACATAGCTTATATAACCTGGGGCTAGAATTGAGGATGCCAATTATTCTATACAACTTACATCTTTAAAGTGTATTGATTTTAATTAAAAAGATTGAAGCCAAATGGGCAAATATACATGTCAAAATAAACATATAAGGCTCAAGAGTTCTCATTAACCTGAAAACAGTTTATAGAACAAGTAATATAATAGGCAAGGTAAGAAATCCCCTAGTTCCAAGAAGAAACACTCATTTTATATATAACTTGGACTTAAGAATAAAACAACATTGGAGGATGGGTTTGGAAAAATGGGGTTGATTTTGTTGTCCTCTTGCTATTGTTTGTTACTTGCTGGTAGGAAATATTTTGTTATTTCCAATGTGGGGCTGCACCAACCATAAACAAATACATCGAGAAAGAAGTCTAGCATTCAGTTCTTGGCCCACAGAAATGTTTTCTCTCCAAAGGTATCTTCAGTACAATTTGATCTCAGCCTTTTTGTGCTGATCATTGATATGGTTTGACTTTGTCCCCACCCAAATCTTATCTTAGATTATAGTTCCCATATTCCCCATGTGTCATGGGAGGGACCCAGTGGGAGGTGATTGAATCATGGGGGCAGTTATCCTCATGCTGTTCTCGTGATTGTGAGTGAGTTCTCATGAGATTTGATGGTTTTATAAGGGACTTTTCCTTCTCTGCTCAGCACTTCTCTGTTCTGCCGCCATTTGAAGAAGGATGTGCTTGCTGCCCCTTCTGCCGTGATTGAAAGTTTCCTGAGGCCTCCCCAGCCATGCTGAACTGTGAGTCAATGAAACCTCTTTCCTTTATAAATTACCTAGTCTCAGGTATGTCTTTATTAGCAGTGTGAGAAAGGACTAATACAATAATAAAATTTAACATGAAGAGTTTCAGGGTTGTGGGACTCTTTACAATGTTCTAGACTGATTCTACTGTAGGTTATTTTTAATAATATTTCTGAACTAGTGGCTTTTATTGTTAATGACATGCTAATATGATAATTTGTGTAAATATATTATATCAATAATCATCACAATATTATAGGCATTATTATTATTACATAAATTTTATAAAAGGGGAAACAAATTCAGAAAGGTAAGTAGCCCAAAATTACACTTAGAAAATGGCAAGACTGGGATTCAAACTCATATGTATCTCATTACAAAGCCTTGAGCTTTTCAGTATAGAAAAATACTACTCACGGCCGGGCGCGGTGGCTCAAGCCTGTAATCCCAGCACTTTGGGAGGCTGAGGCGAGCGGATCACGAGGTCAGGAGATAGAGACGATCCTGGCTAACATGGTGAAACCCCATCTCTACTAAAAAAACACAAAAAAATAGCCAGGAGCCATAGCGGGTGCCTGTCATCCCAGCTACTCGGGAGGCTGAGGCAGGAGAATGGCGTGAACCCGGGAGGCAGAGGTTGCAGTGAGCTGAAGATTGCGCCACTGCACTCCAGCCTGGGAGACAGAGTGAGACTCCGTCTCAAAAAACAAAAAAACAAAAAAAGAAAAATAGAAAAATACCACTCGTTAGTAGAGGCAAGGTGGTATAGTGGAAACAGCATGAGCCACAAAATCAGACAGTTCTTTTCGTCTAATTCCCAATTCCGCCACTTAACTAGTCATGCATCCTTGGCCACTTGACTTGAAATCTCTAAGGCTTTTCTCCCTCATCCTTAAAATAAAAATGCCTATGGGAAAAATTAATTATGCATATATAATTTCTGACACATAGTGAGTGCTCAATAAACTTTAGGTCCTTCCCTCCTCTTCTTTATCATGGTTAATATATGTAAATGTTATATGCAAGATAGAAACAGTGTATGCAGGATCAAGTTTATCTGGATGTCAAAACATGCAAATTAAGCTCAGGATAATTACAAAGCTCTGGTGATATTGTCTAGATTTTCTGCGTCTCCCTCTCTCTCTCTATTTCTTACTAGGCATATTTTCATGAAAACCTAATCACCATTTCTTGGTTCCCCATGCTCTCTTCTACCACTCTCTTTGCCATCCTCACAGTTGGATACTGAGGATAATTGGGAAGCAAAAGGATTCAGCCTTCAAGACAGGGAATAAGCAGCAGGAACAGATGGAACATTTTAGAAGCAGAGATTGTGATTTTATTGGCCTCTCTAAAGCCACATAAACTAAAAGAGGTTAAGGATAAAGGAAAATTATTTCCCAAAAGCTTGCTTTTTTAAAGTTTATTATAATTGCATAAGGACAAATGAAAAGCTTTTCCATATCTTCAGTTTTTCAAATATATACATTATAAAAGTTAATTAAAATATATTTGTGTTTTATTACTTAGAGATGCAATAGCTTTCTCCAAAGTTTTAGGTGAAGCTTTGAGTAAAATTTAAAGAAAGAGGCCTGAATCTTAGATGTGTGGTTATGGTGAAATGATCTACCATGTCCTTAGGAAGAACGGTTGGCCCACCACAGGGTCTGCGTGGATGGTGATCTATTGTTGTGGTTACCATAATTAGACATCAAGTCTTCAGATTTATTGTTAAAATTTGTTTTTGTCAGTGTATCCAGAGTAAATTAGTCTCCCTGATCAGTGTCACAATAGATTGATGCAGAAACCACAAAGCCAATTTAACAATTTATATGGAAAAATACAGCATCAAGGGACCACACCCTATAGTCAACCAGTTAATACAATCTCTCTTTAGAGATTAACTTGTATGAAATAATATTTGACATTTGGGAAGTTGCTGGGTGACTATGGAATATCAATCAATTGTATCATCCAGCTGTCATATCCTCCTACAGGATTTTCACTGAGGTGTTATGTTTACCCAACAGACAAGAAGCTGAGGACTTCTTGAAGATTTTCTTTTGCTTTGGAATGTGCTAGCAGCAAAAGAATTTGTGGGATCCATCTTTTAAGTCTCCAGGGTGATACTCATCTATTTCATAATGTCACATTTCTTCAGACAGACCACAAAACAAAATGGATAAGATTTTGTTGTTATTTTTTATTTTCAAGTCTTTCTCCTACATCAACATAATTCCAGATACTTATGAAGCTCCTCAGGCACTAACTTAATTTTTGAGTCACTTCTGCATTTATCTGACATCATTCTTTACATCCTATTTTTCCACCTTAATCACAGTTACTCAAGTCAGGATATATCTTGTGATCCTATAATGTTGCACATATGATGATTCCCAGAAAATCCTTCTTTCAGGCAATATGTTCAAAAAACATATAATCAATAAAGCTGCTGAATAAGTTTTGAGGATAATTGTGGGATCTCCTCATAGCATCTCACTTTTTGGCCTTTCTTTCTCTTAACTCTTACTCTCTCTTTTCTTTTACTCATTGTTTCTTCCTCTTTTACTCATTTAAATTTAAATCTTCAATACTTTATTCCCCTTGTCTCCTTTTATTTTCTCCCTGCTTTCTTACTTTTCTTTTCTCGTGCTTCTCTTGTCTAGTTCCTATAAGAGGTAATTTATACACATAAGTGGTGGGCACAGGAAAAGTAGTTCTACTAATAATTAGCTGTCACAGATGATTAAATATAGTTTCTTCCCCAACATATGCAAAGATGGAGACACAAAACCTTCACCAAAAGTTTTATTCAGTAGTAGAAAATAAGTCTAATATTTGCTCATCAAAAACTATCTAAAATTATGTTTATGGGTCATGGCTGTCTTAAGCCCTTTGTGCTGTCTAACCTAATTTTGATTCTCAGTAGTCATGCAGAGTGTTTGATGAATATTACCTAGGTTTTATAAAGGTCTTCCTGGTTTCAAATGAAATAAACTCCTGTAGCTGAATTTCTTAGCTGTTCCTGAACTAGAATTATCACAATTATGTGATCTCCTTTCAAGTTACATTTTAATATCTTCAAAATAGTTGAATTGTTATTAATCAAATTTTGACATCTGGTCAACTTGTGAAGGGGTGAAATTTCTATAAATGTTTAATTCTGAGAATATTTTCCTTCTGAGATACATATTTCTGTGAATACAAATTGGGCTTCATTAACCAGGACTTTGTTGTAGTTCCATCCCTTGTTAGCACAGATATACTTTCTGTATTTTTCATTATGGCTTTTAAAATTCTAATCATTTCATAAGGAACCATCATACTAACATGTCCAGGAATACACCAGTATTTACTTTCTTAAATACATGGAGAATTTTAAAGTTAAAGATATTTTTACCAAGTCTTTTGTTTCTTACTCATTGCCATTAACATTGCAACAAAATTTATACCAACTGGGTGATATTTTCTTGATGCTCTGTGTAACAGGTTGCACCCTGAGCTCCTGGAAACTCCTGCCAGATATTAGCTCAGATTTGGGGTGGAATTTGTTAGGTAAGAAACTGAAACTAAGAAAAATTTAATAGCTGGTTTATTATAACACAATCAGTGGTTGGATAAAGGATGAAAATATATTTGAAATAAACAGATCACTGAAATTTGTCAAAGTTTAAAACTGTTGCAGATGGTGATACTCTTCACACTCTACAGCATTAAAAGTTATCAACATGATATCTTGCTTCCAGATGGCACATGAGGCAGCAAGTATGGCTCTCTGTTATGGCACACTCATAGGAAGTTTCTTCTCTCTCTTCCAGATGAATCTCTAGGCCAAGCGTGGAAAATTCAGAGCCTCTCTCCCATCCAATGACCATGTCACACACACTGTGAATGTTTCCCTGAAATATGTTCAACATAGCCATCCAGATACAAACTACTAATTAAGCAGAATTGACACTGATATAGTCATTTCCTACATAATATTTTTGGTCATTAAACTGTTTCTACTTAAGTTTATCTCAACCTAGGTGCATCGGATAATGGAACAAAGACACACATTTCTTTCTCTTCCTTTTTTTTTTTCTTTAACAAAATATTAAAAAAAATTTTTTTTAACTCTTTTTTGTTTACTATTTAAATTATTCAAAAACAAAATGAGTCAAAATCATGTCTGAAAGGTTGAACAAAATTTTAAATCTTAAAGACTTTTTTTTTTTTTTAAGAGACAGGGTCTTGCAGTGTTGCCCAGGCTAGAGTGCAGTGGCGTGATCATAGCTGCGTTGCCCAGGCTAGTCTCACACTCCTAGCCTCAAACAATCCTCCCACCTGGGCCTCCCAAGGTGTTGGCATTACAGGCATGAGCCATTGCACCTAGCTTTAAATCTTATAAAGTTGTTCTGAAATTAGATAGTGATGATTGCTGCATAATTTTGCGAATATACTAAAAGCCATGGAATGGTACCGTTTAAAAGGGTGAGCTTTATGCTATATATTTATATCTCAAAAAGCTGTTGTTTTTAAAAAGGAAAGAAATCTTAAAGAAAATTTGTTGGCTCTACTTTCAAAATACATCTAGTGTTTGACAACTTCTCACCACCTCTGCAGCCACTACCTATTCTGGACCATTAGCATTTCACCTGCTTCCACGTTTTTCCTCTCCCTCCAACCAACATTCTTTTTTCAAACAAGAGCTTGATTAATTATCTTAAAAGTCAGGTTACTTCTGTGCTCACATCATTTAATGGATCTCTGGTGCACTCAGAGTAAAAGCCCAAGTCATTTTAAATTCCTCCTGTAAGGCCTGATCTTCCTAACAATGCCTCCTCTAATTTCCTGCTTACTAACTCTGCTCTGGCCACATTGGCCTCCTGGTTATTATATGTATATGATTAACTCTTAACTCAGTTACAAGTCTAGCAGCTTAAGCCTATAACCGCTTCTATTGTGGTTAAATTTTATAACCAAACACATCAGGTCATCGTATGTATATATACACACACACAGACTTACAACTACACAGATATAAATATGCATATATATATGTATGTATATGGAACTAGAAGAGGCAATTGTTACCACCAAAGAAATAACTTAAAAATGCACATCAGTTTAGAATAGTGGCTTGATTTTGAATAATGTCTGTATATAATAATACAAAGACTGAATATTGATTTAAAAGATAATTGTGTGCTATTATATTGAAGATGGAGGAGAAAGTATAATTATTTAAGAAGGGAATAGTGTACAGAAGCAAACAGATATGTCTAAACCTAAAATTCAAAAATGCAGTAGTAGCAGGTTTTTTGAAACATGTAGGTAAGTGACAGAAGGGATTTCTAACAAAATAGAGAATCTGTCATCAGCAGCAAGCATCAGTGCTGGAGAGAGGTGGAGAAACAGCTTTGCTTCTTATAAAAAAGAACTTTCTATATTATGTACATAGAATTAACCTTCAAAAATCAGAGTTTATAAAGAAAAATACATGGCTGTTAATTACAACTCACAGGATTTAGTGAACATGTACTACAGCATTGTATTAAATGTGGTGTGGAATATAGAGTAAGTATAGACCCTGTCCAATGGTAATTCCACAAAGTACCCACAGTAGTTCTCATGGGCATTATCTATTGCACAGTTATAATAGTAGTTGCATTTATAATGCACTTATGTGTAGGTCTCTATTTCCCAACCAATCATCAGTCCTTTGAAGAAAGATTCTGTATCTTGTTCAGATCCTCCTTTCCATTTCTCACATATGCTCTGTAAATACTGTTTGAATGCAATCAACAGATTATAAACTTATAGCTTAGTTTTTAAAGACTGTAGTCAATAATAACTTAATTGTTCATTTTTGAATAACTTAAAGAGTGTAATTAAATTGTTGGTAACTCAAAGGATAAATGTTTGAGGGGCAGGATATGCTCCATCTTCCATGATGTGCTTATTTCACATTGTATCAAAACATCTCATGTACCTCATAAATAGATACACCTACTATGTACCCACCAACATTTACAAAAATAAAAGATAAATAAACCTATCTGTGCATCAGGGATGCCCCATAATATTTTTAAAAATAGGAATGTCTTGTCCCTACTTTCCAAGAATCTGATTCAGCTGATACGCTGTGGATACCAAGAATCTGTATTATTTAAAATGCTCAACACATGATTCACATGTGCAGCCAGAGTCAAGGCCCATGGAAGTAGAGCATGATGCATGTCCTAAGAGGAATGCTGTGGACTAAGGGATTTGGAGGAGAGCGAGAGTTCTTTTGGATAGGGGAATTTGGAGGAGCCATCATTGGAAGGATACTTCCACTTTTGTGACCATGTAAAATTCATCTTGGTGTTGGTGGCTCTGGCCATTTCTGTTAGAGCTTGCTGCTATTTAAAGTATGGATTCTTAGATTTAGGGTTAACCTTGAGGTTCTAATCAGAATATCATGGTTCTGTTTTTTAAAGGTTGTATAACAAATATTTTCTCATCATGCTCTTTATCCAAATGGTTTCAGCTGGTTTCTCTCTAGCCTCAAAATGATTTCTTTGCTTTTCCTTGTAGCTGAAGAATTTTTTTCCCTATAAATATCAGAGAGAACATGGGGTGTTCAAAAATTAATGAGCTCTGGTCCAGGCTCTGCCCATCCCTTATTAATGTTACAGCTTCAGGCACAAGCTATTAACCACCCTGAGCCTGTGTCCTCATGCATTAAATAACAATAATGATAACCAACTATTTGTTTTATAGGATTGTTATGAGCATCTAATGAAGTCATGAATGGAAAAGCTTAAATAACTAAAGTTTTACAGATCACGGGGAATTTTGTTTTTATGATTATTGCTTAAGTATTGTTTCTATATTTTGTCATCATGTTATTTTTTATTCTTTAAACTTGGTTGCCCAGATTTGGAATGTTGTGGTGAGGATTGCTCAGTGATTCATATGGAAATAGCAAGCTTGAACTAAGAATTTGGTGATTCTATGCAGATATTATTTATGACAATAAACATGAATGTGGATGTTCAAGTCAAAGCTAAGAAGGCAGACTGATAACAGATCCCATTGAATTGAAGTACCTTGGAATTTGGGTTGGGTACTACCTTTGTGGAAAATAAAATGAAAAAGGATGATATAATGCAGTTACTACTGAGAAATATAAGTTTATTTTTTGATGCATTTTAACACATTTTGGAGAAATAATTTGTGGAATAAAAACTTAATGATTCAGGACCCTTATACCACTAGACATAACATCTCAGAGTATTAGAAAGCTGGAAAGGTATAATCTGGTAAATACAATGAAAATTGTTTTGGAGAATAATTTTATATGTATGTTTTCTTAGTGTTCATTTGTGTATATTTAAAATGAAATGTAAAGATTCTGTTTATTGTCATGATCAGACATAAAGCTTCTTAAACATGTAACAAATAATAATTCATTTCTCTATAACATAATATAAAAGGTCAGAGAAAATAATTTAAAGTCAGATGGGGCATTTGTTTAAACTTTCAATTTTAACATGTATATTAATTACTAAGTACTAATTTCAGACTCTCATGAAGAAAAAAACCCAGAAAACTCAAATTGTGAAGTCAAAAGAAAGCAAACAGTCGTCTGCTGCAGTCAGATACGATGACCTATTTTTCAATGGTCATTTTTTATACTATTATAAAAATGACATTTTCTATCACAGCAAACCTTAGGCAAGTAATTTTTTAAGGAATAACTTTGTTTTACGGATACAGAAAAACACTTGGCTACAGAATATATAGTTCACCCGGGGGGCTCTAGGATAACATCACCTTGTTTTTAAAAAGCAAAAGTTGGATTGTGCTATTTTGTCATTGCCTATTGATAGGTACTATCCTTCTTTCTGTCCTGGAGAATCTATCCTACCTACAGAGAAAAGCAAAAAGTAATTTTATTATTCTTTGAAATGGTTATCTACAGGACTTTCATAAACATCAAAAGTAAATTACACATATGGAAAGGTATTGGAGAAAGTATGAGAGAAAGAAAAAGTATTACGCATAGATACCATGGTTAAATGTAAAAGTCACCTATCTATTTTGACTTTTAAAAGGTTATCTTTTAGTATCATTTCAGGCCTTAGGAAGTGTGGCCTTAGCACTGGCCTACACAGAAAGGCATTCTTTGGATAGCACAATTTACTCTTAGATTGCTAGATAAAATACAGGATTTCTAGTTAATTTTGAGTTTTAGGCAAATAATTAGTCATTTTTTTAGTACAAGTATGGTCTAATTCTAGAGAAACAACATTTCTGAAATTCCATTTTAACTGCATATTGTGTATTTTTATTTGCTAAGTCTAATTACACTTGGTTCACCATTGCTTTCATTGAAAGTCACCTTTAGGATAATTGAATACTATTTTCTGTGAACTTTTTCAACAGATTAAAGTTTCTGTTAACACATTCTACACATTACACTCGCCATTATAAGGTGATCCCAAATTACAGTCAATATCAATGAAAATGTAATGAGGTAGTCAGAATTCTAGAAGGGTTAATATTCCTGAGAAAAGCATCAGAAGTGGGTTTTGGGACTTTTTCCCACATGTAGGGACAATGAGTGGGCTTGGATGCCAGGTCAATGTTGTGAGGGTTCTTTCCTGAGAGAGTGGATGGGCTCCTTGTGTGAAAGTGAGTGTAGGCATCTCACGAACATACAGTGTGCTAAGAATTGCCACAAATGAGAGACACCAGGGTAGAGAATGGCCAAGAAGAATTTTCAGGAAACTGCTGCATGTTGTGATGTGCGCTGTAAATCTGTCAATGAACTATTGAACTCTGAAGACTTCTGGATTAATATTTTTCTCTCTTTTATTTTACTAAAAGTTATTACTATTATTATTTAACGTGACACCAAGTATAGCGAGACCACCAGGGAGAGGCTTACTTTGGAAAGGAGCAGAAAAACATCCCACCTGGGAAACTGAAACTGTTGACAGAATAATGTCAACAGATGAAGATGGACCAGACCTAAACTTGACGTGTTCTTCATCATTACAAAACCAGAGAGATTCCATAATTACAAGGGCTGTGAGCATGCATGGTTTGTTGTGAAGGAGTCTAAGCTGGCAATTAGACTGAAGCAACATTATATGACTTTGCTAAATTAATCTAAAAAGCTCCTATTAAAATCAGAAAATTTAAATTTGAGTATCAAGAGGTGCCCAGTTTTGTAAGAAAGTAGAATCCTTCTAGCAGGAGGAATGCCAGTTTTTGGCTGACACATCTAGACTCTTTCAAGACTTTTGCTCTCTTCCAGTGAGTAGGATCTAACATGGGTCCTGGATGTCACTCTGGGATCATTAGTTTAGGCTTTGTTTTTAACTATATTTTTTATTTTTGAATAATTTTAGGTTTACATAAAGAAAAGTCATAAAGAGAGTACAAAGACTGCATATCCCTTATCCCGTTCCACCTAATCTTACATAAGTACGGTTCATCGCTATTATCATACAACATTATTAAATAAACTTCAGACTTTATTTTGATTCCACCAGGTTTTCCTCTAATGTCTTTTCTTTGGTGCCAGAATCCACTCCAACTCAGGATATCACAATGCAGTTAGGTTTCAGGCTTTGCTACCAATTGCTGGAGGAATTTAGGGTGTGCTATGCCAGGGAGAGGAGAACAAAAGATCGAGACAGTGGGACTATTCTATACAGTTGGGTGGAATGGAACTAGATTTCTATTTTGATTTATAATCACTTCCCAGCATGTAATGAAGAATTGTGTAATCCAATGATTTATAAACTTGACTGCATCCTTAAATCATCTGGGAAGGTTTAAATAATGTTGACCCTTAAGTTCTACCCCAGGTATGCTAATTTAATTGATAAGGGGTGAGAACTGGGGATCCTAGTTTGTAAAAGCTCTTCAGGTGAAGCAAAGCTTTAAAATCTTTGTACTGTGTAGCCAAGTTGAGAACCACTGGTCCCTAAACCAGTCTCTATGGGGGAAGAGGAGTTAATGTAGCTGGGGATGGGGATGGAACTTGATATTCTCTGCACTCCTGGGTCTGAATCTGGGGAAGAAAATCCTAAAGGCTCCTCTGAATTTATGTTCTTCATGAAGTTTTTCAGGGTTCAGGAAAAAAAACATGCAGCCGTGGTGACTTCAGGAAAGAAGACCCAATAGAGCTGCAGTTTGTGGACCTGAAGTGGCAATGAAACTTGGGATATTAGTTTTCTAATTACCACAGATTTTGTGGCTTAAGACCACAGAAATTGACAGAAGGTTGTTAGAAGATTTGCTAAATGGCAGTTAGAAGAGCTGTGTGGACTTGAAGTGGCAACGAAACTTGGTGTATTAGTTTTCTAATTGCCACAAAATTTGTGGTTTAAGACCACAAAAATTGGCAGTTAGAAGACCACAAATTATTTGGCAGTTAGAAGGCTGAAATGAGTCTTTCTAGGTTAAAATCGCAGTGTCAGGAGGGCTGCATCCTTTCTGGGGTCTTTAGACTAGAATCCATTTCCCTACTTTTCCTGTCTTCTGGAGGCTGCCTGCATTCCTTGGCTCATGGCCTCTTTTTCGTAGAACTCGGGCTTCTGCCTCCTTCAATGCACCTCTTCCCTGACTCTGGCCCTCCTGCCTCCCTCTTTCACTTAGAAGGACCCTTGCAATTACACTGGGTTTACTTAGATAATCCAGGACAATACTCCCATCTCAAGATCTTTAATTACAACAGAAAGTACCCTTTGCAATTGTCACAGAATCCTTCAAGTGTTTCTTTGCCAGCTGGAAACCTCTGTGGCCAGTGGTGCCTCTGCTTGAGTTTTTCTCATGCCTGCTGGGCTTGTTCTATCCACTTGGCCTTCCAGGCTGCGCTCAGATCGTGCTACCGGCCCGGATCCCACACCTGCCAAGGGTGAGTCAGGTGCGGCCTGCTGCTCCTTCCCGTTGCATGGGGTGGCCGCCTGGCGTTGACAGGTGGCAGGAGGGCTACAGTGTGAAAGTCCCTTTAGCTCCTGCCTGCAGCTTGGAAAGCTAGCCAGGAAAGCATTTGCTTCTGCTTGTCCAGGAAGAATGAGGACATGTGGACAACTGGTGGGTGAGCAAGGTGGAGAGGAGCTTTATTGAGTGACAGAACAGCACTCAAGGGAAAGGAGACCAGAAGTAGGTAGCTCATATTCTCATGCAGGTCCTCCCAGTGAGTCTCTGAGTTGGGCTGAGTCTGAGATTTTCACAGGCTCAGAATAGAGGAAGTGCAAGCTGACTGGTCCATGGGTGGGGGGAAGTGCATGCTGACTGGGCCGTGTTCAGCCATGGATGGGCCTGGAAAAAGCACCCTCCCATTGGCCAAAAGGCATCAAGGAAATTCTCACTCTAGATCTTGGACTCTGCCCAGAACTCGCACCCTAGTCCCCAGGCTTCTGGCCATCTCTGGCTTGAAGGTGGGGTTTCACTAGGGAACCCTCCCTTTCTGCCTAGTAACCTGTCTGCCTCCTGCCACCATCAACATGCTGTCCGCAGCATGCAGGCTGCAGGCTGTCCGTGCCAAGGTCCCTCAGGTCCATGCCAAGCTGCCCTCAACCTCCCTGGCCTCCTACCCGTGCATGTGGGTCCCCAGAGTTTCAGCCTCAGAAACAGTTTCTGGAGGTTGCTGAGATGGCAGGGGGCTGGCGTGTCAACACTACCGTGAGTGTGTGCATCACCCAGTCGGGTTGCAACAGCACCTGAGCTTGGCTAATGGGAACATGTCCAGCAACTTTGTTCCAGCTGCAGAGCAAACGGGCGAGGAGCAGCGGACAGGCCCCAGGCAGGAGGAGCCAGCGCGGCTCCTGAGCCTGTAGGAGGAAGGGGAGCTTCGCCCAGGCCCCAAGAGCTAAGGGATGCCTGGGGCCCAAGCTGTGACTGGCCCAGCTGCAGCTGCACCCGGGAACAACATGGGCTCCCATCCCACCAACTCGGTAGGGCATGGGGGTCCCACTGGGATCACCTTTCCTAGACCCCATTGGCTCCATAGAGCATGCAGCCCCGGCCGCGCCTCACCTGCTGCAGCTAGTGTCCTCGCAGCTGCCGCTTCAGATGGACTACCACTGTCACCAACTTGTGAGGCAACATATTCACAGGCTTCAGGGAATAAGACACGAGAATTATTGGGTCTACCCAATTCTTCCTATTATTTTTTTTCGAGACGGAGTTTCGCTCTCATTGCCCAGGCTGGAGTGCAATGGCATGATCTCGGCTCACTGCAAACTCTGCCTCCTGGGTTCAAGCATTTCTCCTGCCTGAGCCTCCCGAGTAGCTGGGATTACAGGCACCTGCCACCATGCCCAGCTAATATTTGTATTTTTAGTCAAGACGAGGTTTCATCAAGTTGGTCAGGCTGGTCTCGAACTCCTGACCTCAGGTGGTCCATCCACCTTGGCCTTCCAAAGTGCTGGGATTACAGACATGAGCCACCACACCTGGCTGGATCTACCCAATTATTATTATTATTATATCTACTACATTGGAAGCCAGAGTGAAGCAGATTTTTTAAAAGATCCTAAGTAGGCAGATCTTGCAGGTTGGGAGTAGGGAGGTCAGGAAGCTATGCCTTACTCTACATTTCTTCTAACGTATCAAGGTAATTTCAAACCCAATGGTGTCACCTCTGAGAAGTCTATTCCCTGACATTTCACAAATTTCAGTAAGAGAGTTGTGGTCACTTTTGCTGTAAGGAAGCCCAGAGAATGTGCCCCTTTTCTCAGCCTACTGAAGGGACAGTACTTGAAGGTACAGGGGATGAAATCTTGGCCTTGATATAATCTCTTTCAGGTATTCAAGGAGGAGCTCACATAGGCACAGCAAAGAGAAGTCAGTTAGTGTCTTTTGGGTGCTTGGGATATCAGGACTCTCCATAGGGCAGTAGCAGTAGGGTAAGAAGGGGAAGCAGTTACCGAGGGGATACACCTGGGCAGCAAAAACAGCACCACCTTCCCTCCATGGAGGACTACAGAGTGATAGAGTGATGCAAGAAAAAGGGTTTCTTTTTTTCTACCCAAATTTCAAGATGGCTGACTTTCATGAACCAGAAAACAGTACAAATTGCAGAGGTCCTGTGTTTGTCACCAAGAAGTGTGCAGCAAGGTATGGGGAAAGAGGAGATGGGGGAGTGGAGCTGGTGAGCCAATTACATGGAAAGGGCAATAAGTAGAGGCTTTTAGCAACTGCAATGACAGGAAATTTGAGGGGCAGGACTATATGATTAAGGGGATTTCAAGAACCTTCCTATTGGATGGGCTGAGTGATATACTGTCCCATTCCCTTAAGAAATCATGTAAAATCCTTCGGGACTCAAGAGGTTCAAGACTGGGTATTATGTTCAATGCCAATATGACAATGGGCCAAAAAAAGGCACTGGTTTTATGGGAATTATAGCAATGCTAGTGATCCTTCAGATGCATTAGAAAAGAGACTGTAACTATTTTTGCCCAACACAAAAGTTTGGAGATTGTCTATACTGTAACTCTTAGAACCTTACATGAACATACTCAGAGAGCCAATGATATAGGAAAGTAGGTAAATATCTAAGTCCTTAGGATCCTAGCTGTATCTGCAAGTAAAAAAATCCTGACTCAAAATGGCCTCAATGATGACATAAAATTTTTCACACATAACAATTCAGAGGTAGACTGGGTCTCATTTTTATATTTTTATTCATTTGGTTACACATTTCTAACTCATGCTATCATTTTAGTCTGCTTTGCCCTAAAGCTGGTTCCCCTTGATGTCACAATATGCCATCAGTAGAGTATTGGGGTTATTCAGAGAAATGGAACCAATAGAATAATATATATGTAGACAGATATCTAAATAGATTATGGTATACAGATAGATGGTAGATAGATAGATAGATAGATAGATAGATAGATAGATAGATAAGAGGGGATTTAGGGAAGTTTGCTCCTGTAATTTTAGAGGCTAAGAAGTCCCATGGTAAGTTGTCTGCAAGCTGGAGAACCAGGGAAGCTGGTAGTGTGGTTCAGTCCAAGTCCCAAAGTCTCAGACCCAGGACAGCAAATGATGTAATTCTGAGAACACGGAGGGCCCAAACCTGAGAACACGGAGGGCCCACTGCTGTGAGTCCCAGAATCCAAATACCAGAGAACCTGGAGTTCTGATGTCTAAGGGCAGAGGAAGCAGGGTGTCCCAGCTCCATAAGAGAGAGATAGGGAGCTGGGGGGAGGGAAGGAGAGAGAGGGAGAGGGAGAAAAGGAGAAAGGGAGAGAGAAGGAGAAAGGGAGAGTGAGAGGGAAAGGAAGGGAGAGAATTCATCTTTCCTCTGAGATTTTCTTCTATCCATACCCTCAGCCTATTGGACAGTGTCTGCCCTCATTGGGTGAGAATGGATCTTCTTTACTCTGTCTACTGATTCAAATGTCAGTCTCTTGTGGAATCACCCTCACAGACATAACCAGGAGTAATGGTTTATCAGCTATCTAGGTATGCCTTAATCCAGTCAAATCGACCTATGAAATTAACCATCACAAGTGGCAATCAGGGGTAAGTGGAGTATAATGGCTATCTTAGGTAATGTGGCTATCCAAAAATAGTTACCAGGAAAATGAAGCTCACGTTGGTTTGAATGAATCAGAGGCTTCTCCTGGAGCTGAGATTGAGCCACGTTTACCTGAATCATATAAACAACATTAGGGTTTTGTAAAGAAACTGGGAAGCAATACACAGTGTCTATCACCGTAAAAACAGCTCCATGCTACATTTTTTGCTAAGTAAACTCTATTTCTTTTGTTTTCTAGATGTTTAGAAAGGTGAAGAATTTATTTAAATCCAGTTTCTACCATCATGAATCAATCTAATCTTAGTCTATTAGATTATTAGTTCTAATTTAGAATAGAGTTTATATAACATACATTATTTTACATTAACATGCATTTGTCTTATTTTAATTGAAACAACAGCTGCATTTTCATGTCTGTGTTTTAATTTGGTACCATTGCAAACAACAGTTCAAAGTATAGTGTTTTCTTCCCAAGCAAGCCCAGCTGCCTAACCTCAAAGTGTTATTTCATACTTCAGTTAAACTTGCTACAGTGATTTCACAGTTCCAAGGGCTCAGAGAAACCTAAGCCATCAGCAAATAATAATAATAAAAAAAAATCGACAATCACCGAGGTTATTTTTGTTGTTGTTTTCTTGTTTTCTTTTTGCACTTTCTCACTTCCCACATGCTTTTGGTTGTAGCTCATCACCTTCCCTTCTCCATTTATTCACATGCTGACGTTTATTTAACCTCTGAGGCTCAACTCAATTTTCCTTTCCTCTGGGACAACTTTGCTGAGGTTTTCTTCTGTAAAAGTTACCTTCCTTCTTCTCTTTGCTCTCATCCTGTACTGCCAACCCTTGTCAAATTGCCACATTAATCTTTTTGCTCATCGTCCTTCCCTTTTAGCCTATCAGACCTTGCAGAATTTGTGACTTATTCACTTTTATATTTGATATTTTGTATGTACTAAAAGAAATTGGTTTCATTCATCAAAAAATAAGTTACAAGTTCATCTTAAAATTACTCGAAGTTGTCTCAAAAATAAATTTGAATGCTAGTGTCAATCTCTTGTTTTTCAGTTCTCATCTCTAGCACGCTTTGTTTTTAAATTAGAGTTTGAAATCCAAATTAAGATAGCAATTGAAATGTAAACTGTGGTCTCTGAGGACAGGGATTATTTTTGCTTCAGTGTTACCTTGAGCACAACGTTTGCCACACTAGTGCTAAACAATTGTATGTAACAAAAATGAATAAATGTTTTCTTCTGGACAAGTCACTTTTATGGTATGCTTTTGGGTTCTTTTTTCCTTTAAATGTTGTTTCTGTATTTTTATGAGCTTATATATCATTAAATCAAGTATTTTAAAGTTTCAGGCAGAAATATCTCTAATAATTTTTTTGTGTGATCTGCCATGAAAATACCCTCATGCATTTATACTTTTATTCATTGGCCACCAATTGATTGAGGGCCCATGCTGCTATAAGTGCCAAACACATCAGACACAGGCAAGCCTCAGTAAACATCCTCCTGATAAGCCACTGGACTTGGTGAGGAACGCTGCTTACTACCAGAGTTAAAGTAGGCTACCAGAATTGAAGTAGGCTAGCATTTGTTCTGAAATTTAATGATAACATGATTTAACAAAACATTTTCTAACAGGAGTTTAATAAAGACAACAGAGTTTGTTTTTCATTTGTTTTGTTTATTTTAGAATGAGTGTACTCCTGCTTAAAGATAATTAAATATATTCAACCCTTTATAGTACAGTTTTGACACGGATTTTTATTTGCTATTGTTTAACGTTTCAAATCAAATAGAACTATTCGTGATATTCATACAGAAGCACTAGACAACTTAGTGACCTTCCATGATGTTTTTTTAAACTCCTCATGAATAGCTTCTGTGTCTCATTTATCTCTGTGGGCTATCTTCCCTGAATTACCCTAATTATCTCTTTTATGCCATTAAAGCTATGTTTAGAACAAAATGTCAGTCTTCTAAATGTGCAATCTGAAAAATGTGATGAAGAAGAAATGTTTCTTCTGGTAGGAACTAAGAACGTAAGCTATTACTATTTTAAGGACATTTTTATTTTTTGACCCTCTACTTGGTCATTATTTGCCTTTTACACCAGCATACAATGTAGAGTAGATTCAGAGTCAACCTTGTTTCTCAGTTTTTTTTTTTTTTTTTTTTTTTTTTTTCTGAGCTAAATTCCTTCTTTTCCTTCCTAGTAGAAGGAAGTTAGTATTTGGAAAGGCACACAATTCATCTAAATTTCTTGTTCTTCTTTATTCACAAACTGATCTCCATGTTCTTATTGCATGGCTATTCTTAACTCGAAATGAAAATCTAGGCTTTTACAACTCTCAACAATTTCATGTTTGTATATCTTATGAAGAGTTTTTTGTCTATATAGAAGGATTTCTTTTTTAGTGGTTTAATATAATTCAAAATGACTTCACAGCAATATGACAACAATGGAATTCTTGATATTTAAAAGACATTCTTAATCAAGGGATTTTGATATAAATACATGGCAAGTTTTATTGTTATTCTTGGTGCAGATCAGGCACTTTGTGAATACAAAATAAATGAAAACATTTCTCACCAAGTTTACACATAACTTTTGTACATATGAAAGTGTACTGGGATTAATTAGCGTATTTGAATATAAATGGAAAAGGAGATGACAGAGACCCATCTTTTACGTTTTTGGATAGGAACTTTCCAGAGCAGAGGGAGCACACTTGTTAGAAGTATTGAATTGTTGCAAAATTCTCCTGTTTCCCCAGGTATACGAAAATCTTCCTCTCTTACCAACAATGAATGCAGTCAAATTTTAGTTTAGCATTTACATAGTTGGAAAACTCTAGGAGCCTCAAAAATGCATCTCTTGTTGGCTAAAGTCTTTCCAATTAGAAGCAGTCCTTGAGTTATCTCCAGCTGTTTATTTAAAGTTTACCAAAAACAAACAAATGAATGACAAAAATGGATGTGCTGCTGGCTGCCAACTTGATTAAATCACTTGACAGTAAATAACTTGGCAATAACAGCCTAATGGCAGAAAGCACACTCAATTAGTGATGTAAGTATTTATAGCGCAGGGACAGAGACTCCGCAATGGCAGAGTATCTTGTGTCAAACGAACCCTACTGCTGACAACAATTATAAACTTGGGTCGAAATATAAAAAGCAACTATTTGAAAATATTGGATGAATGACCAAGGGAAGTAGAAACCAGAGGGGTTGCCAACCTTGAAAGAAGAAAATATGTGGTGAAATCCACATTGAAATGGCCTTCTCCCCTTCAACACTTCCCTGTTACTGGGGTTACTGGGGAGTAAGGGAACTAGGGCTCAAGCAGAAGCAGTACTCTTTGGCCTGAGAAGTTAGAAAGCTGAGTTCAAGGGCTTCAAAAGTAGTAGGAAAGTAAGGAGATAAATCATGGAAATTTCTGGTGTTTCTTTATCTAGTATGATTAGGTCTTTCACATGCATGTGCCAATCAGTACTTAAACACTCCAGGCCACGCTTCTGCAGATTTTCCAAGCCTTCTCATTGTGTAGCAACCTATTCTGCAGGGTTTTGTCCTGTGAAGTGTACCACCGTGGTCTCTCCAAACTCCAATGCAGTGAGATTGCCCACTCTGTGCTACGGTCTTGAAACTCCTTCCAGAAGGCAGTGAACTGGGCCAACAGTAGGGTCCACCTAATTTGTTTTCTTTCTCTCAGACATCACTGGTCTGTACTGCTTGTTTTCTAATTTCTTGCCCAATTCTCTCTATTCTGCTTCTGGAACACCAATTACATGTATGTTAGACCATTTATCATTGCTTAACAGCCTTTAGAGCCTCTTCTTATTTCACTGCTTTGCATGTGTGTGTATGTTTGTGTTTTAATTTGGGTAATTTCTATTGACTTAGCTTCAAGTTACTGATCATTTCCTCAGTTGTGTCAAATTTATTAATGAACCACTAAAGAAATTCTTTATTTTTCCATTGGATCTTTCTTTGCATTTCTATCCCCCTGTGTAAATTTCCAAACCATTCTTGCATAATAACTATTTTTTCCACCAGATCTTCCATGTAGTGATCATAGTCATTTTAATGTCTTTGTCTGATAGTCACAACACCTGTGTGTTCTCTAAGACTGGTTTTATTGATGACCATGTGTCTTGATAGTGGGGTGATTTTCCTTTCATTCATTGTTGTATGCCTCATGAATTTTTATTAAATCCCAGACATAGTGTATAGAGTAGTAAGGACTGAGGTAAAGAGTATTTACACCCAGAAAAGGTTTTTCTTTTCTTTTCTTTTTTTTTTTTTTTTTTTTTTTTTTGAGACGGAGTCTAGCTCTGTCGCCCAGGCTGGAGTGCAGTGGCGCGATCTCGGCTCACTGGCAAGCTCCGCCTTCCAGGTTTACGCCATTCTCCTGCCTCAGCCTCCCTAGTAGCTGGGACTACAGGCGCCCGCCATCTCGCCCGGCTAGTTTTTTGTATTTTTTAGTAGAGACGGGGTTTCACCATGTAGACCAGGATGGTCTCGATCTCCTGACCTCGTGATCCACCGGTCTCGGCCTCCCAAAGTGCTGGGATTACAGGCTTGAGCCACCGCGCCCAGCCTTTTCTTTTCTTTTCTAAGGCGTTTTATGTGGGGTGTTGAGTAGCCAAAGTTGAGCTGAGTTTGGATTTGTTGTTGCTGTGGTTACTTTCCGCACACATAGGTCTCAAATTCCTTGAGTGTGCCTTGTGCCTAGGCTGGGGGCTGAGGTGCCAGAAAGTGCCTATCAGTGTTTGAATTATACCCTCCATAAATGAGGACACCTCAACAGGATCTCTGTCCATGGCTTGCCCTTCCTCAGTGGCACCCTCAGTGCTTGGTCAGCATCTGGTGGGAAGCATGGTTGGTTCTCTGTTCCTGGCCTATCCTCAAACTGACATAGATCTGTGTACCTGAGCTTTGCAGGTGAGGCAAGCTATTCATGTTTCCCTTCTTCATTTCAGTCTTATTCCGATTTGTAACTGTAAAATTTCTTACGCAGGAAACATTTCCCTGCCTCTTCTGCAGCAGTAGTAATTCACTAATCATATGGATAAAATCCCAGGCCTAGGATCCTTTCTGCCTTCACCCAGGTGTTTCTTCTGACTTTCCCTTAGTGGCAATGGGTGAGCTGATTTCTTCTTACCTACTTCCTACATGATGGTGGACACCTCTTCCTCCCGTGATGATACGGTTTGGATGTGTTCCCACTCAAATCTCATCTTGAATTGTAGCTCCCATAATTCCCACATTTCATGGGAGGGACCCCGTGGGAGGTAATTGAATCATGGGGGTAGGTCTTTCCCATGCTGTTGTCATGACAGTGAGTAAGTCTCATGAGATCTGATGGTTTTATAACGGGGAGTTCCCCTGTACAAATTTTCTCTTACCTGCCACCATGTAAGGCATTCCTTTGCTCTTCTGTCTTCCATGATTGTGAGGCCTCCCCACCCATGTGGAACTGTGAGTTTATTAAACCTCTTTCCTTTATAAATTACCCAGTCTCGGGTATGTCTTTGTTAGCTGCATGAGAATGACCACCACACATGGTATGCCACAGGTGAGACAATAGTATGTTCCCTTTCTTTTTAGGGAAGCCTGTGCCTCACTGGAATTTATGCTTTGTTTCTTTGTGTCCTTAGATCTCTGACAGCTTCAGAAAAAGTTATTACTTGCTAGTTTATTTGAATTTTTCTTATTATTGGGTTGGGACAGTCTTTTCATCTCTTTACATGTTAGACAAAAATGGACCATTTGTCTTTCATTAAATGTACGTATTCCTAGATATTTGATGTTTCTTTTTGATGCTACTTAAAGGGTAATGTTTTGGATATTTACTGGTTATTTGTTGCTAGTATATAGGAATATGATTGATTTTTACATACCGACACTAAATTCAGTGCCCTTGCTAAATTCATGTATTAACTCTAAGATTATTCTTTGAATTTTCTAGGTATTCAATTTCTAGTCTGAAAATTGTTTCTTTCTTTCTAATAATGGTAAATCTTGTTTCTTTTTCTGGTCTTATAAAGCTGCAACAACCTTTAGTATGATGTCAAATGTAAGTGGTGATAATGCAACATTTTCAGTCTCATGGAAAAGGTTTAAATATTTCACCATTAAGTATCGTTTTTTGCTATAGAATTTCCTCAATTATTCTTTATGGGATTAGACACATCTTTTATTTCAAGTGTATTAAGATGTTTTCTGATGAATGGACGCAGCTTTTCTGTACCTTTTCCGATGATGACAATGCTTTTCTTTTTTTATTGGGTTTACATGTAGAATAATATTGGGTTTTAAAATGTTAAAGCAGCTTTGCATTTTGCTACAAAAACTGCATTTTGTCATGACATGCTATTCTTTCTATATATTGCTGGTTTCAGTTCGCTCAGTTTTCGTGGAATGATTTTGAATTTCAAAATTCATTTCTGTTACCTTTATAGGTTTATTCACGTTTTCTATTTATTTCAGGTGAGTGTTGCTTTTTTCCTGTGCATTCAAATATTTATCTAAATTATAAGATGTATTGACATATAGTTGTTAATATTATGTATAAGTGTTTCATATCATATACACTCATATGTAGACAAATAAATCTTTAAAAACAATTTTCAATATTGGTAATTAGAGTGCTCTCTCTCTCTCTCTCATCTTCTCTTCCCTTCTCTCCTTTATGCTGTTCCCTCTATTTTCTTTAGATTAGCCTTGCCAGAGATTTATCGAACATATTAGTCCTTTTAACAGGTAACATTTTGCCTTTGTTCTTTTTCTCTAGTATATTTGTTTTCTATTTCATTGGTTTCTACTTTTATATTTATTTTTTATTATTTCCTTCTGTCTACATCCTTTGGGTTAATCTGTTGTTCACCTAAATTCTTGAGATCAACACACAGATTATTAATTTTTCAGCCTTTATTCTGTTCTGATTATGCAGCTAAGGCTATACATTTTCCTTTAAGCATTGTTTAGTTGCATCTCCACATTTGATGGATTTTCTATAATTATTCATGTTAATTATTTTCTAGCTTGCACTTGATTGCTTCTTACAAGCCCAGATTCTCTAGGTGTATGTTTCTTACTGTCCAAACATTTGCTTTTCACAAATATCTTTTTGTTACTGATTTTTAATTTTTTATAGTATAAAACATACTCTGAATTATTATATTTTTTCAGATGTATTAAGATTTGCTTGACTGAGCATCATATGGATGATTTTGGTAAATGTTCTATGTGCACTTGAAAATTGTATCTATTTCACACTATACAGTTTTAACTGGGACAAGGTGATAAATGACAGTGTTCAAATTTTATATATCATTTCTTGTTTTTCTTTTCTACTTAAACTAGTTACTGAGAAAGGTACAGTTAAAATCTCTCAGTATAACTATAAATGTATCTAGTTCTCCTTTTGGTTGTATCAAATTTGGCAGAGTTCCATATCTGTAAATGATAACATGTTTTGAGGCTTTTTCATTAGGTGCATAATAATTAAGATTTGAGTAATGTAAGTAGTGAGAACTAATCATTGGCTTCAGCAATATGGAACCATTGGTGACCTTAACAGAGTTAATTTTGTTAGAGGGATGAGAACTAAAGATTGATTGGAGCACAATCAAGAGGGAATGAAAGGAGACATATGGAGACAGAAGTTATAAACAGATAGCTATATTCAAAGATTTGTTTTTCTTAAGTAGAGACATAGAAATATGACGGTAGATAGAAAAGAAATGTTGGATCAAGGGAGGCTGCTGTGTGGTGTGTGTGTGTGTGGATGTGTTCGAAGAGAAAATTTTTACAGCATGTTTTTGTGCAGTGAGGAGAGAAATTTGCAAATGAGGGAGAGAAGAGGACTAATTGAGAAAGCAAACCCTTGAGAGGGTTGGGGACCCAGTGTACAACAATGAGCAGGTTATTGCAATACAAGGGAAGGAAGAGAAAAGGGACACTCCCATGAGCAGATTGGTCAATTGTGGTGGAAACATGTAAGTTTTCTTCTCATTTAAAAATAAAATTTTCTGTGAAATAAGAAGCTCATCATCTGAGTATGAGGGGAGGGGATATTGGGGATTGAGTGTAGAGGAGAACTTGTGAAGTTGTTTTTGGAGGTGGTAGGAAAATAAATAACTCAGAAAACGAAGCAGGATGACAAGTCATCAGTGAAGACCTCCTGAAGGTTGGTTGTCATTAAGCAAAAATGGGAACCAATTGCATGTCTCTCAGATAGCATCACCTCCACAGCTGAGAGGGTAGATGATAAATCAGTGGGCAGGCTATGGTTTTTCCTTCTCCTTCTGGATGAAAGTTCTGCTCAATATCTGGAAGCTTATCATACTGGGGTCATCCACTGCCTACCTCATTTTAGTGCCATTTGCTGGACCATAGATTTTGTGACTACTGTAAATTTCCCATAGATTTTGTATACTGATTCACTCTCAATCTTAATCCTGAGTGTTGCAAAATCTTGATTTTTAAAATTTCAGTAGGAAGTTAGGAAGGATTGAGAAGTTGTCTTTAACAGATGCCATTTTCAAATAGAAAGAAGTGAGAAGACTGATTTATTAGCCACCTGACAACACATTTCTACTTTGTGAAAATGTGTTACATTGTCTTGCAGAAATATCTCATGTGATCACCATCTTACCATCATTTTTTTTTTACTTTGAACCTTCGTGTGTCCTTTTCACTGAATCTTTAATTACCAATCCAATTGTGACTCCCCCAGAGCTGCTTTTTCATGGACTCAATGGATATACCTCTTTTAGCTCTTCCTTGGAATCCAGGGTCATCTAAAAGTCAACTCTCCTTCATGATGAGATAGCTCTATTTTTGTGTTAACTTAAAGTGTCTGAAAAGCTAATTTATATGATAGATTAAAGCAACAGAATAAAAAACACCCTAGGCACAGTCATTTCACATGGTGAAATGTATTTCCAAAATAAAACAACTTTTATTTCGACATGATATCCTCAGGAGCATTGAATACTGTGTGGCTATTAAGTCCTTCACACATCATTAATTTCCAAGCAAGAAGGTGATAAATCGCACCACAAAACTAGTTCAGTACACATAGGAAAATAACAGAGATGATATCATTTTTGACTCAATCACAGACTGTAGTTTAAAAGAAATACTAAATTTTTATACAAATTCAGCTCGGTAATAATAATATGATCCATGCTAAGGCCACTGATGTTATAGGTTCAAACATCATCTCCCATGCTCCCTTCTCTCTCTTATCAACAGGTCCACTTGGGGCCTTAGTTTACTTTAAAAATTCCATGAAGACAATCTTTTGCATGTGTTTCAATTTGCACATTTAGAAGCAAGCATGGTTGCTGTTTACATCCTTCGTAATTACCTTCTTTTGTGTAGGAATGTCTGAGCGTAGTTTTCATTTTGCACTAAAGTCAGAGACATCGCTGTGGAGAGTTTTATTCTGACTTATAAAATGCTATAGTATTAGCTACTTCTATCCTCTAGCCTGCCATAGCTTGAACCCTTAAAGCCTTTCCAAAGAAGAAACATTTGCTGACAGTGATGCTTGGAATAGAAGGGCTGAGACCAACATTGAGTAGAAAAACACAAGTTATTGATGATCTTGTGGATTTCCTTCATTAGACAAGATTTCAAAAGAGTTTATAGCAACAGAAAAACTATTGGCATCGGTCTAGGCAACAAATCTCTTCTAAATGTTATCTTTGAAATATTATGTTTTTAAGAAACAACATAAAATATTCAACAAAACAGAAAAAAAGATACAATTGGTACCTAGTTGCAGATTATTCTTCCCTCATGACATTTGAAAAGCAAAAACCAAATTTAATATAGAAATGATTTAAAAACCTTTAAGAAAGATCAACATGAAACCTTTTCCATTTTACATTTATGTAATCACTACCTAAATGAAACAGATGCTAATTAAGATACAGGAAGACACATTTTCATTTTCTTCTGTTGATTTCTAGCATAATGGTTGCTCACTAAAATACAATGAAGAAAATATGTCCTGTAGCTTGAATAACTCAAATCAGTTTTAATGCAAGAGGACACAAAGTAAATGAAAACATCAATTGTGGAAAGTTAATAAAAGTAAACACAAGTTCACAAAAACCATTATTCTTGAGCTTGAGCTCATATCATCAAATGCTATATTTTCCATTTCAATTATGCAAATCTTTTTAGTACCAGCTGTATTATACCAGCCATGGGCATCAATACAATTATTGATGATAACAGATTAAATTTCCTAGCAGGGAAATGCAAACCAAGAAAGTTAACGAAAATGAACCTATTTGTCTATATGACCCTTAGTGCAATACACTACCATAAGGAAAAATTAGTGGACCTGGTATTGCATAATATGAGAGAGATCATCAGGAGAACGATTTAAAGGCAGGCTTCAAGTAGACTTCTAGATATTGTGGCATAACAACTTGGAAAGTTTCTATTATATTACACAAGTGTAATTGAGGCACTGTTGTTAAATATTCAGCTCCATCTGGGAAGTATAAAGAAAAAGGATCCCTAATGGTATATATCTTAGCAACTTGGTTCTGTAAAAATATACAGCATTCTATTACTGATCGTGCTGAACTGAGATTCTATAACTCATATTACATGAAATGCAAAGCAGCTATTCACTGGTACTGGCATATAAACATTGGAGCATCCCACGCAACCCACTTTATGCAATTTGCTCATTCATTTATCAATGATTCAGCAGACACTGATGGATAAATATTGTGGTTAATTTTAGATATCAACCTGACTGAATGAAGGGATACCCAGTTAGATGGTAAAGTATTACTTCTGGGTGTGTCTGTGAGGGTGTTTTTGTAGGAGATTGGCATGTGAGTCAGTGTCTGAGTAAGGAAGATCTTCCCTTACCCAATGTGCATAGGTACCATCCAATTGTCTGGGCGCTTACATAGAACAAAAAAGAAGAGGAAAGGATAACTCACTTTTTCTCTCTTCTGAGCTTGGACATCCTTTTTGGACATCAAAACTCCAGATTCTCAGGGCTTCAGTCTTGGTCTGGGAGTTACACCATCAGCTTCACTGGTTCTTAGACCTTCAGAATTGAACTGTGCCATGCTATCATCTTCCCTGGTTATCTTGCTTTCAGATGGCTTTTCATAGTACTTCTCAATCTCCATAATCACATCAACCAATCCCCCTAATAAATCTTTAATATTTCTATATGATTGATTGATAGATACATAGACACTATTGGTTCTTTACCTCTGGGGAACCCTGACTAATACAATAACCTTTTGTGTTATAAGCACAATTCTAGGTACTCAAGAAAGCCATGGGTCGTTTCAAAATAGTTAACCTTATATAAATTTACAAGTAAGACTTAATAACTGAAGATACCAACACATATCTGTCCTTTATTTAATATTACTTCCTTTGAATGTTTTTATTAATTCTCATGTATAATTAAAAATAGACTGATCTCTACAAATTTTATGCTTTACTAAATGTTTAGAGTCATACACAGTGTCACCCTTCATCAACCTGTTCATTCTGTCTCTCACTTTATCAAGTGTGAAAGCACAAACCTTTTATAAATTAACAGAGTTCAACCAAAACATTCCCTGAAACCATAACAAAATGCAATAAAATAAAACAAAATTGTGTTTGCTTTTTTCCCTATCCTTCAACACTCAGCAGTTTTTTCTTTGTTTTTAAACATGTTGCCTTTATAATTGGATGAATTCCCTTTAGACTCCAGGCACTTCTGTCTAGTATATCATGTTGTTTTGTTATTTTGCTTTGAAATACCATTTTTCTGAATTAAAAGGTAATACTTATTCTTTATACAAACTTTGAACAATAAAGTACAAAAAATGCTGATGATACTTCCTTCTAGACTTTTATTACAATTTAGAAAGCCTTCATTTTCCTGAGATAATTGGTATTGGAGAAATGATCCAAATAAAATACAATTAAAATGATAAGTAGTATATTATGTATTGTGGCTTCCAGATTTAAAAAATATAAATACAGGACACCTAGTTAAATTCAAATGTCAGATAAACAACAAGAAATATTTTTCACATACTTATATTCCATGCAAATACTGCATAAGACACATATATAGGACACACTTATACTAAAATTTTTCCATATTTATATGAAATTCATATTTAATTGCATATCCCATCATTAATATGGCAGCCTCATAGTATACAAAGAAAAGGTTGATTGTGACATGGTTTGAAAGCTACATGCAAGAAATATCTTGTATGTAACCAAAACTTATAATCATAATATTGCATTAATCAATCAAATGAATGACATATTAATTTTGTTTTGTTTTGGAATAATTTTCACTCCAAACTTGTATGAAAACATTACAGGACATCTTTACATTTTACTCTCCAAGCTAAAACCACATGAATATATTTTACTAATATATATTTAGGAACTTCATTAGTTCTTCAAGAGTACTACTGTTTACCTTTTGATATTTAAATCATTTTACTTTTAAGCACTGAGAATTGTCCATGTTCACCATTTTTTTTCTCCAGTGGTTATATGGTTGAACTCTGCTAGATCCTGTCTTATTCATGGAATTGCTGCTACTTTGAAATATCACTTGTGTTGATTCAGGGAATCTTGCATCTTTTACTAAGCAATATATCATAGAGATAATTACCTATTAGTCATTAAAAAAAAGTATCATTATTTTAAACTCTTGATATATTACATGACTGTATACTACTGTGTAGTTAAACAGTTCTCTCCTGGTATATACTTAAGCATTTTGAAGAACTTTATTTACATTTTAGTCTCTTCTATAAGAAATCCACTGGAATGTGCCAGATGCGGCAGTTCACACCTGTAATTCCAGCACTTTGAGAAGCCTAGATGGGAGGATTGCTTGAGCTCACAAGTTCGAGATCAGCCTGTGTAACATGGTAAAACCTGATCTCTACAAAGAAATACAAAAATTAGCTGGGGCTGGTGATATGTGCCTGTAGTCCCAGCTACCTAGAAGACTGAGGTGAGAGAATGGCTTAAGCCCTGGAGGTGGACGTTGCAATGAGCGGAGATCTTGCCACTGCATTCCAGCCTGGATGATAGAGCCAACCTTGTCTCACAAAAAGTAAATAAAATAAATAAAGAAATCCACGGGAATGGATTCTAATACAGGACAGGGATGCCAACATAGCACTTTGATCAGGGACAGTCATAGGAACAGTCTTACCTCTTTTGACTCCTCCATGCACTCAGCTCACTCAGCTTATGGCCTCTATCCTCAATGTCACTTTGGGATTCGTGTCTGCTGTAGCTCCAGTCATCATGTCCAAGTTTTAGGTGAAAGGGAGCTCTGTCCTGCTGAATCAGATCTTTTAAAGGAATTTTCTGCTGGTCACACAATAAATATCCCATTTGTATTTTATGACCTGCAACTTTCTCATATTGCCATGCTTAGGTGCTAGGAAGGTTGAGAAATCCTCATTGCAGGTACACACATTCATGTTGTGTTACTGAGAATAAAGGAATAGAGGATGCGTAAGTAATGATAAACCTCTGACATAATAAGACAAAGTATCTGTAAAATTTCAAGCATAATAAATATTTTATAAGGGTACCATTTTTTTGAAATTGTATTCCCAATAAAAGTGTGCAATGGTGCCTATTTCATAATATCCTGCCAATACATATTAAAGATCTTTTAAAATGATAATGTGTTAAGAGAAAAATGATATTTCAGACTTTTTCCTTTGTATTTCTCACATGATGGATGAGACTGAATATCTAATACTAAGTTAATAGCCATTTGTGTGTCTCTTTCTGTGAACTCTCAGTTTATATCCCCTTCTATGTTTGGGGGTCACTGATCTGTTTCTTTCTAGCTGATAGGAGTTATATTTTGTATGAGAGAAATGTGTAGCATATGCTGCAAGTGTTTTTTGCATATACATATGTTTTTTGCATATATATATATATACACACACACACATATATATATATAGTGATGGTTAATACTGAGTGTCAATTTCATTGGATTGAAGGATACTAAATATTGATCCTGGGTGTGTCTGTGAGGATATTGCCAAAAGAAATTAACATTTGAGTCAGTGGGCTGGGAAAGGCAGATTCACCCTTAATCTGGTGGACACAGTCTAATCAGTTGCCAGGGAATATGAAGCAGGCAGAAAAAACATGAAAAGGAGAGACTGACCTAGCCTCCCAGCCTACATCTTTCTCCTGGTCTGGATGCTTCCTGCCCTGGAATGCTGGACTCCAAGTTCTTCAGTTTTGAGACTTGAACTCATTTATTTAAATGACCCCATAGTAACTTTTATTTATTCTCCTAATATGAATTACATAAATTAATTATCAAATGTTTAACTAACTCACCTTCTATTTGTGGCATAAACACTAATATAGCATAATATATTATATTGTTTATATATTGCTGGATTATATGAATTATATGAATTATGGTAGTTTGCTAGGGCTATTGTAACAAAATACCACAGACTTGGAGGCTTAAACAACAAATAATTAATTTTCTTGCAGTTCTAAAGGCTAGAAATCCAAGATCAAAGTGTCAGCAGGGTTGGCTTCTCTGAGGACTGTTCCAGGCCTCTCTACCTGGCTTGCTGATAGTCGTCATCTCCCTGTGTCTTCATGTTACCTGCCCTCTTCATGTGTGTCCAGATTATCCGTTTTTATACCACTCATATTGGATTAGGACTCACTTTAATTACCTCAATTTAAACTTAATTACCTGTTTGAAGAACTTCTCTCCACTACAATCACATTCTGAGGTACTCGGGGTTAGGACTTCTGCATATAAATTTGTAGTAGTCACAATTCAGCCCACAACATCAATACTTGATAATATTTTAAAGACTTTCTTTATAAGTCTGCACATTTCCTCCCTCCTT
>NW_016807134.1:240947-291379 GCF_001698545.2 Rhinopithecus bieti | reverse complement strand
ACTTTCCCACCTTCCCGCCTTCCTGCCTTCTTCTGTTTTAGTGGTGTCTGCTAGGTTTTGTTATTAGGAACACGCTGGTCTCTTATAATGAGTTTGGCAATGTTTACTTCCCTTCTGTTTTCTAAAAAAAATTTTGTTAGATTCTGATGTGATTGATTCTTTGAAATTTGATAAAATGCCATCAGGGTCTGGAGTACGCTATTTGGGAAAATTTTTAACTAATAACATTTTTTACAAATATTTATAGCGTATCTATTTCTTTACAAGTGAGCTTTGGCAGATTTTATCTTTCAAAGGATTTGTGCATTTTATCTACATCATTAAATTTATTGCTAGAGTTTATTATACTATTCCCTTATTATTTTTTCAATATTTGTAGAACCTGCAACGATGTTAGCTCTCTCACTTTTAATATAGATAATTTGAATCTCCTCACTGTTATCCCTGATCAGTGAGATTAGAGGTTTATCCATTTTAGATCTTTACAAAGCACCAGTTTTGCCTTTATTGATTTTCTGAATAGGTTTTCTGCTTTCTGTTTCATTGGTTTCCATTCTGATCTTTCATATTCCCTTTCTTCTTAAATTTTGTTTAATTTGATTTTCTTTTTCTTGTTTCTTAACATAGATGCTGAGGCTACTGCTGTGAGACCATTCTTCTTTTCTAATATAGACGTTAAGTGCTATATTCCCCTCGGGCACTACGGTAGTAGCTAGTGGCATCTCACAATTTTTGACATTTTATTTTTACTCAATTCATGGTGCTTTCTAATGTCCCTTCTGATTTTCTTCTTAACCCATGTGCCATTTAGAAATTTAATTTTTGTTAACCCTACATTAAGGGAATTTTCAGGGATCTTTCTGCTATTGACTTCTAATTTAATCTCATTGTGGTCAGGAAACATGCTTATATTAATAGTACTTCTATCTCTTTAAATCTATTGAGACTTGTTTTATGTCTCAGGATATGTTATATCTAAGTTAATGTTTCATGTGCATTTGGAAAGAATGTGTATTCTGTTTGGGGCTGAAGTGCTCTGTAAATGTCAATTAGATTGAGCTACTTGGTAGTGCTCAAATCTTCAACATCTACTTATTTTCTCTGTACTTGTTCTCTCAAGTATTGAGAGAACACACTTAAAATCTTTGACTATAATTGTGGATTTGTTGAATTCTCCTAGAGGTTCTAGCAGTTTTTATTTCATATATTTTGAAGTTGTGTTATTAACTGTTTATATGTTTAAGATTGTTATATTTTCTTAAGGAACAGAGACACTAAACATTATAAAATGATTTCTTTATCTTTGGTTATACTTTTTGCTCTGATACCTACTGTACTTGTATTAATATATCCTTTTTTCTATGATGAACAGCAACTTACATTCTAACTAACAGAATATAGCTGTGTCTATTAACAGACTCTCACCATTATTGGGAATTATTCTTTTACCAAATACTCACTCATTTGATAGGTAAAAATGACATTGTATTGTCTTAATCTGTATTACTCCAAATTTTAAAATAAAATTTTAACATCACTGTTGTGTTTGTTTTAAGATTGGTATTCTTATTTGTTAATCTCCATTCATGTTTTCTCTTTTATAAAAAATTTCAATGTTTGTCCAACTGATTTGCTTGATTTTTTTGTTTTTAATATTTGTAAGTACATAGTAGGTACATACTTGATTGTAACCTTCTATTTCTGAGCCTTGCAACTGACATATTTCCAATACTGTGCTATGTCTTTTAATCTTTGCAGTCCTAAGCTTTTATTATATCTAGGTAAACAAATTTGTGATTTTCTTTTGAATGTCATTCATTGCATATCTGCTTTCCACATATAATTTTAATTTAAAGGTGTATTAACCTGCTTTCTAATTTTTTTTTAGGCATTCCTCTTTAGTATATCTGGGCCCTAAATTCCTTTAAGAAAATATATTTCTAGTAGCAATTAAATCTGTGTTATTAATATGTGTTAGTTTTTGACAGTAAAATTTGAATAAGTCTAGCATTATGAAATTCCATTATTAAATGTCATTATTAAGCAAAGCTAATTTTTTAAATCGTAAACATGACACTACCTTTTGTTGTTATACAGAGCAAAGGACATACTAGTTACTCAATGTTACTTGTTACCCGAATTGTATTTTGCTTTATGGAAAACTTGAGGTTACAAGTTTTAGGTTGTTAGGGTTTAGTCTGTCCACATTGTCATTGCTCTCTTTCACCTGTGTAATGCTAAACGAGACTGACGAATGACCTGATTTTTTGTTTTTGAGTCATTGCCTTACCTGGGTTCCCAGAACTGAGTCCAGGAGCTCACCAAATACAAAGGGAGGAAACCAAGATGCATAGAACTACAATGAAAATCTCTTCCTTTACATAGTTATTTTACGTAAATCTTACGTTAGCACTTTGAACTACATTTTGATTAATTTTAACATAACAAATGCTTATTATGTGTAGCCAGTTGGCTAAAAACATTCTCTGGGCTATCTCATTAAATATTTACAATAACCTTTGAGGAAAAATAGTGGGTACTGGGAAATTATAAAATATGTTATCATGTAGTATGAAATTATGTAAAAAGAATATACGTAATATAACATTACATGCCATAACATGGTTACATACTATAATACTATCAGTTACAATTAATTTACCCTTTTAAAATGCTTTATAAAAAGAAGAGTGGTTAGCAGGTAGACATATTTGGAATTTAAATGTTGTGCTTATATTTTCTCAATTATCAAGAAAAGAAATAATTCGTAAGCAGATTTTCAGAAAGGAAATAAACATACAGACTATTAATATTTGCAATTCAGCCAAGAACCCGTTTGAGATATAATTAAGTGGGACAAAATTTTCCTTAAATGTGACATTGTGCATGTACCATTACTTGATTCCTCACCTCATATGAATAATATTATAACATGAAAACTGTTATGCAAATAAAACTAGCACTTCCTAAAAACAGAGAAATCTCTGCTCTTCCTACTTCATCATGAGAAAAGGTCTAAGGACAAGTTTGTAGATGGCTTGAAGATAAGCACAGAATGCTTGTAAATAAGTAACTTAACCTTCATGTTTGTGAATATTGTAGAGCTACTGTATCTCCCTCCTATTTATTTGGTCAAGGAGAAAAATTAAATACTTTAGGTGCACATATTTCCTCATGTGATCTAAATACATGATTATTGCCATGTTGGAGGAAATAACAAAATTGAGAGACTATCAAGCTCAATCTCCTGGTGTGTTCATGTTTGTAAATTAGCTTGGAGAGTTAGCACCGTGGCAGCCTCCTGCTTTGAGTGCTTTCCCTTGTCCTTGCCAAAATCAGAAAGAGTTGTCCCAATCAAGGTAACCAACAGGAAATCTGCAGTGTAAACTATGTAAGTAATTTGCATGTGCTCAAAAAATGAGCAAGAGAGGGTACCCAATTACAGTCAGTCCAGTGATCTGACTTATCATTCCACTTTCTTGCCTTGAGCTCCCAAAGCCCTGGGGTCACTGCCAAGTTCAGGGTTCTATAGGTCTCTTGAAAGTCAGCAGGAAATGAGTTTAAGTCCCCAAGAAGCCTATGGATGATGAGATCATTCTGGAATACTACAGAAAAAATGAGCTACATATCCCAGTCTGATTATTTTATTCACCTCATATACTGTATTCCTTTCTTCCTTCTTTTCAATGTGTCTTCATGCTTAAAGTATGCCTAATCTGCAAGATATATTTTATAAGCTAATTCTAATTCTAAGTGTTTTCATAACCCTTTGTGTATTTTCTGCCTCAATAAGTTTTCAAACTTTCATGTGGTTTTAACGTTGAAAATTGGAAAGAGGAAATGAATAACTAAGGAATTAAAAAAATACTTTTACAATAAACTGGAATATCATTTGCTTTATTCTAATTACTTTTATTAAGATAAAATTTCTTAAAATATATTTGTACTCTATTGTTGATAGAGGATGAATAAAAATCATCATAAGTTGGGGTTCTAGTCAAAAGCAATTGTTACCTGGTTAAATAATTCGCAAGAGATTCTTATCTGTAATAACAGCTCATGAGGGGACATTATATATGCCTTTTTATATGTCTTAATATTGTACAGGAGATCTCAGAATTCATATTCACTAAAAACTAAAATCAAGACAATTTCTCTTTAAGTTTTCATGTCTTCAGTTTGTAAATCTTTATTATCATGGTTTAAAAATAAAATGAGTGTTCAGTAATTTTAGAACAATGTGATTGCTGATATTTACCCCTTTCCATGACCTTACCACAAATCTAAATAAAGATTGTGATTTAAAAGCACCTGTGAGTCTCTCATAAGGCCTGTCCATATTTATTGAATCACAGCTTGAAAACAGCATTATATTTAAACAACAACAGAGCCAATCCTTGTTTTCTTCCCTTGGCCAGATGGTGCATCATCTTGGGAAATGGTGTAACCTGTCACAGTGTGTAAGTGTGATCTTGTGTGAAAAAATTTTGCAAGCTTGGGACACTATCTGTGAAGGCCACATGCTGTCTCTCATTATCTGGAATAATTAAAATTTTGTACTTTCCATAATAACACACCATTTAGATTAACAATTAAGAATCACGGACTAGAGTCAAAAAACATAAACATTTTATAGTTGAAAAAGAGTCTTTTCTATTTTTTTCTATCATATTTACATCCATCTACCTTAAGAATATGCTAAGGCCCAAAGAAAGTATTTGCTCTTGAGTCGGATCAAACAAACAATAAAATACTGTAGTTATCTGTATAGAAAAAACTCTGTGCATTTAGGCTTACATATAGACTTTCTTCTTATGGACCAGAAAAATTCATGAAATCTAAGGATTTATATTTTAAAAGCATTTTCTTAGATTTAGTGATGGAATTTTAAGACAAATCCTTCTGTTCTTAGAGTGGAAAAGTCTGAGTTCAGGTTGTAATTGTGTAATTTTTTATATGACCTTAGACAAATAATATACACACTCTATCATGTATGAATCAAATGATGATGTAAAATCTAAACCACGTCATTAATGTTATGATTGAATGGGACGATTTTTGGAAAGTAATTTCTAAACTACAACATTATGACTAAATGACATTATTATTTTAAGAAAGAAGGTACCTTTTTTTTCTTTTGTATCTCTTTTGTTTTCCTAAATTTGTAGATGAGATTGCTGGGAAAATAGCTTGAAATAGTTTAATGATTTACCAAGTATAACAGTCGGTGTCCAGTAAGAATAAGAAAACACTCTAGGTCTTTCAAGCAGAGAGGAGTATAATAGAGGGTATTGCTTACACAGGTGTCAGAAAGGCTGGAGGAATGAATGGGGCAAAGAGGCCATTAGGGGATCCCAAGAGGTGAGGAGCTTGTCCAAAGAGCTAGAAGCTGTTACCATCCCTGGGCTGGAGCTCAGCTCTCTCCTGCCTCTGCTTTGCTGGAGGCAATGCCACTGTTATTGCTGCTGTTCTGAAACCGCACCACTCGTGTGCAGCATCTAGGTGCACTGCCATGCTTGTCCTTTTCTCTCTCTTCCAATGTCCTTCCAGTACCACCCTTTGGCAAATAAACTAGAATACAGCTGGCAAGTGAGTCTGGAAATGCAATAAGAGATTATTCGTTAGTGTTTGTCAGTAAAAATTTTTACCCAACCTGACATCAGAGGCTTGACTGGAGCTGAAGGCCAATACATCACACATATTTCATGACAATTTATTTGGGTAGCTCATGATTTCAACTAGTAAGTCTATTAAATCCATTTAGTTGTAGATTACCACTCATCTAGAAAGCTTAGCCTAGACAATTAGTAAAGAATGCTCACTTTCTTTTATTAGTGTCGGGAAAGAGGTCTCTACAAAAATGCTTGCAAGGAGAATAGACTTCAGACTTTCAAAATCATATTTTAAGAAACTCTCCTCAAAATATAAGCCATAGATCACTTGCATCAGAATCTCCTGACGTACTTGATAATTATATATGTGTGTGTGTACATCTATATATGTACACACACTATATACTTAGCATTACATTATTAGTATTATATTATACTTACATATGCTTGGTATAATATCATTTTATAGTTGCAAATAAATGGAATATACCCATCTTTCTAGCTAGCTAGATACATAGATAAATATAGTTATAGATATAGATGTAGATATATGCCAAACTCTGTCCTAGATGTTCTAAATCAGAATCACTGATTATGGACTCTGAGATCCTTCATTTTATTAAGCTCCCTTTGGTGACTAGTTAATGTCCAGTCAGAATAACAAGTAACTATAATACTTTATTTTTTTCAAGCAGACAGGGATGCAGGACAGGAAATTGCTTATACAGGTGCTATATTCGTTGATTTAGAGACATGATTTTCAGTGGTTAGATGGTGGTATGGACTAAATTGTTTCACCCCCAAACTGATATGTTGAAACACAACCCACTACCCCATTGTGACTGTATTGGAGGTTGTCTCTAAGGAGGCAATTAAAGTTAAAAGAAGCCATAAGGGTGGAGCCCTAATTTGGTATAACTGGTGCCCTTATAAGAAGAGGAAGAGGCAGCAGAGCTCTCTCTTTCTACGATGTGAGAACACAGCAAGAAAGCAAGAAGGCAGCTGCCTGCAACCCAGAGAGAGTCCTCACCAGGAATCAACAGGTTGACACCTTGATCTTGGACTTCCCAGCATCTAGAACTGTATGAAAATAAATTTCTACTGTTTAAGCCACATAGTCTATAGTGTTTTTTATGGCAGCTGAAGCATACTATGACAGATGTGTAGTGACCACATTTTATTCTCTCATCCAAGCCTTTCGTGACTCTTGCTTTGTGAATTTCCATCTCAGGCTCCATTTATTTCATGTTGATGCCTAACACGCTGAGTACTAGAAAATATAGTCTAAAGCACTCTCAGAAGTCAGTGGCCAGACTGCACTTATTGTTAGTCTTGTTCCCATGGTAGCCACCCACAGAAATGCTGCTGCTTCTAGAGTGAGCTGAGTTTGTACTATGTTTGCAGCTGCCCCTCATGACTCTGAAAGGAGCAGCTGGTGTCATAGTTGATGCCAAAATTCAATCCATCCCACTGCATAAATGAATAGTTGCCAGTAGTTTTGTCTTATGTCCAGTGAGACATTATTTTCCCACTCTAAAAAGCCTAATATAATGATCATGCAATGAATGCTAAGTGTCTGCCTTTCATGAAAATATCCATCAACATCTCCTCCTTTGGAGAAGATGATTAAAACCCATTAAAAAACCACAAAGGCACAATGGTGAGGTTGCTACTTCCAAACCTTATCTATCCTGCCTTCCTCTCTCAGAATCCTGATCCCCCAGCCCCATGAGGTTGCTCTTTTAAAAATTTTATATGGTTTTCATAAAGAAAGTTTGTTTGCCCATTCTTTAATTCACAATGCAGGAAGTATTACCAGGGTTAGCAAACTCCTTAGAGATTATCCCTTAGTCATTTTGAGAAAGAATTTTATGTGATCCATGCTGTTTTGCTTGGCAAAAATCTCTTAACCCCACCTGTACTTCCAGTGTTTTCCCAATTAGGCAAGTCTACATTGCCTGGGGGAAAGTTGCTTCATAAAAAGCCCTTTTGAGAACAGAATAAGGACACAATTGCAGACAATGCTAGCTCAGAGGACAATTGAAGATAGGCAAGCTTTGTTATCTGTTGCCTACTTTATCCAACACCAAAAAGGAGCATAACTACTTCCTCTTACCCCTTCTAGAAGTGCCTAGGAAACTGGCAGATGTGGGTAGCATCAATTGCATCAATGACCAAGCACTGTTGAGCCCTATACTAGGGAGAGGACATGAACTCCAAGCTCTGTTCTAAGCCCATTCTTTCTGGGCCTTATCTCCCTTATCTATAGAATGAGATGCTGGAACTGCAGGTTTTCTGAAACAACTGCAGCTCTCAAAAGTCAGTAGCTTTTTGATTTCATGGATTCTGCCAGCTCCAGCTCTGAGCACTTTTAGAAAACTATTTGTCTAATGAGAAGCCTTTAAAAGTCATTTTGATGAATAAAATAAATACAAAAACACATGTTCATAACAATAGATAGCTTGATGAATTCTCACAAACTCGACACACCTATGTAACCAGTGCCCAGATTAAGAAACAGCATGTCTCTTCAACTCAGAAACATACTGATGGCCTTTTTAAAGTCATAACTTCCTAAAGAGTGCTATAAATAATATAAGCCAAGGTAGATTTCAATAAAATGTGCATTGTCGGGGGGAAAAGGCATTTCATAATGACACAAAAATTGATTCATTAGCAAGACATAACAATCCTAAACATGAACATTATAAGGGATTTAAAATACAAGGAGCAGCAAAACTCTGTGTCCTCTGTTTCTTCAAGTTGGAAAGACTGCAAGTATTCTTGTGGAGTTTTAGTGATTTTTCATGTAGCTGAATGCAGCCTACCATCAGCTAAAAACCCTTTAAAATATGGGAAAGTGACACTATGCCATGCTCTTATTCTACCTGGTGTCTCCTATTTAAAATCTGTTTACTTTTGCTATTTTCACTTGATTTCAAGCTTTAGCCCTCCTAAAGGGAGGGGATAAATAAATGTGTGAGATAACTGTCTAGAAAAAACTTATTTGGCCATAGTAGAAATAGAACACTCACTGATCTTTTATGTATTCCAGTGTAGAGATCTTATACATCTTTCATTAGATTTACTTACAAGTTATTTGATGTATTTAGATGCTATTGTAAATAAAATATTTTTTCTTGAAATGTTAATTGTGTATGTATGACTAACAAAAATACAATTGATTTCAGTGTATTGATTGTGTGACCAGTGGCTTGGTAAATTCACTTATTCTAATGGGTTATTCAGTAGATACTTTCATATGTCCAGATTGTATTCAATCACATGTTCTATGGAGAATGACAGTTTTAGTACCTACTTTCCATAGCTTACACTTTTTATTTCTATCTCTTGCCTTATTGTACTGGCTAGATGCTCTAATATAAATTATAATAGCGTTGTTCATAACAGATGCTATTTCCTTTTTCCATTTTCAGAATAAAACTTTTAATACTTTGCCCTCTAAGTGTGACATTTGGTGTCTGTTTTTAAACATACCCTTTATCATAATTTTTTAAAGTTCCTTTTATATTTTTAACTTACTGAATGCTCTTCTTCTTGAATATACGTTGACTTTATTCAAAAATTTTTCTATATATTTTTATATGAATATGTAATTTTTCTTTATTCTTTAAATGTGTAAAATTATAATGAATGGTATTTCAACTGTTAAAGACCTCTTTCATCCATAAAATACCACCACTTGGTGACATCTTACTATCTACCTAACTGCATATATATCTACCTACCTGTTTACCTCTATTTCTATTATATTTGCTTTCCATNTAATGTTATGATTGAATGGGACGATTTTGGAAAGTAATTTCTAAACTACAACATTATGACTAAATGACATTATTATTTTAAGAAAGAAGGTATCTTTTTTTTCTTTTGTATCTCTTTTGTTTTCCTAAATTTGTAGATGAGATTGCTGGGAAAATAGCTTGAAATAGTTTAATGATTTACCAAGTATAACAGTCGGTGTCCAGTAAGAATAAGAAAACACTCTAGGTCTTTCAAGCAGAGAGGAGTATAATAGAGGGTATTGCTTACACAGGTGTCAGAAAGGCTGGAGGAATGAATGGGGCAAAGAGGCCATTAGGGGATCCCAAGAGGTGAGGAGCTTGTCCAAAGAGCTAGAAGCTGTTACCATCCCTGGGCTGGAGCTCAGCTCTCTCCTGCCTCTGCTTTGCTGGAGGCAATGCCACTGTTATTGCTGCTGTTCTGAAACCGCACCACTCGTGTGCAGCATCTAGGTGCACTGCCATGCTTGTCCTTTTCTCTCTCTTCCAATGTCCTTCCAGTACCACCCTTTGGCAAATAAACTAGAATACAGCTGGCAAGTGAGTCTGGAAATGCAATAAGAGATTATTCGTTAGTGTTTGTCAGTAAAATTTTACCCAACCTGACATCAGAGGCTTGACTGGAGCTGAAGGCCAATACATCACACATATTTCATGACAATTTATTTGGGTAGCTCATGATTTCAACTAGTAAGTCTATTAAATCCATTTAGTTGTAGATTACCACTCATCTAGAAAGCTTAGCCTAGACAATTAGTAAAGAATGCTCACTTTCTTTTATTAGTGTCGGGAAAGAGGTCTCTACAAAATGCTTGCAAGGAGAATAGACTTCAGACTTTCAAAATCATATTTTAAGAAACTCTCCTCAAAATATAAGCCATAGATCACTTGCATCAGAATCTCCTGACGTACTTGATAATTATATATGTGTGTGTACATCTATATATGTACACACACTATATACTTAGCATTACATTATTAGTATTATATTATACTTACATATGCTTGGTATAATATCATTTTATAGTTGCAAATAAATGGAATATACCCATCTTTCTAGCTAGCTAGATACATAGATAAATATAGTTATAGATATAGATGTAGATATATGCCAAACTCTGTCCTAGATGTTCTAAATCAGAATCACTGATTATGGACTCTGAGATCCTTCATTTTATTAAGCTCCCTTTGGTGACTAGTTAATGTCCAGTCAGAATAACAAGTAACTATAATACTTTATTTTTTTCAAGCAGACAGGGATGCAGGACAGGAAATTGCTTATACAGGTGCTATATTCGTTGATTTAGAGACATGATTTTCAGTGGTTAGATGGTGGTATGGACTAAATTGTTTCACCCCAAACTGATATGTTGAAACACAACCCACTACCCCATTGTGACTGTATTGGAGGTTGTCTCTAAGGAGGCAATTAAAGTTAAAAGAAGCCATAAGGGTGGAGCCCTAATTTGGTATAACTGGTGCCCTTATAAGAAGAGGAAGAGGCAGCAGAGCTCTCTCTTTCTACGATGTGAGAACACAGCAAGAAAGCAAGAAGGCAGCTGCCTGCAACCCAGAGAGAGTCCTCACCAGGAATCAACAGGTTGACACCTTGATCTTGGACTTCCCAGCATCTAGAACTGTATGAAAATAAATTTCTACTGTTTAAGCCACATAGTCTATAGTGTTTTTTATGGCAGCTGAAGCATACTATGACAGATGTGTAGTGACCACATTTTATTCTCTCATCCAAGCCTTTCGTGACTCTTGCTTTGTGAATTTCCATCTCAGGCTCCATTTATTTCATGTTGATGCCTAACACGCTGAGTACTAGAAAATATAGTCTAAAGCACTCTCAGAAGTCAGTGGCCAGACTGCACTTATTGTTAGTCCTGTTCCCATGGTAGCCACCCACAGAAATGCTGCTGCTTCTAGAGTGAGCTGAGTTTGTACTATGTTTGCAGCTGCCCCTCATGACTCTGAAAGGAGCAGCTGGTGTCATAGTTGATGCCAAAATTCAATCCATCCCACTGCATAAATGAATAGTTGCCAGTAGTTTTGTCTTATGTCCAGTGAGACATTATTTTCCCACTCTAAAAGCCTAATATAATGATCATGCAATGAATGCTAAGTGTCTGCCTTTCATGAAAATATCCATCAACATCTCCTCCTTTGGAGAAGATGATTAAAACCCATTAAAAAACCACAAAGGCACAATGGTGAGGTTGCTACTTCCAAACCTTATCTATCCTGCCTTCCTCTCTCAGAATCCTGATCCCCAGCCCCATGAGGTTGCTCTTTTAAAATTTTATATGGTTTTCATAAAGAAAGTTTGTTTGCCCATTCTTTAATTCACAATGCAGGAAGTATTACCAGGGTTAGCAAACTCCTTAGAGATTATCCCTTAGTCATTTTGAGAAAGAATTTTATGTGATCCATGCTGTTTTGCTTGGCAAAATCTCTTAACCCCACCTGTACTTCCAGTGTTTTCCCAATTAGGCAAGTCTACATTGCCTGGGGAAAGTTGCTTCATAAAAGCCCTTTTGAGAACAGAATAAGGACACAATTGCAGACAATGCTAGCTCAGAGGACAATTGAAGATAGGCAAGCTTTGTTATCTGTTGCCTACTTTATCCAACACCAAAAGGAGCATAACTACTTCCTCTTACCCCTTCTAGAAGTGCCTAGGAAACTGGCAGATGTGGGTAGCATCAATTGCATCAATGACCAAGCACTGTTGAGCCCTATACTAGGGAGAGGACATGAACTCCAAGCTCTGTTCTAAGCCCATTCTTTCTGGGCCTTATCTCCCTTATCTATAGAATGAGATGCTGGAACTGCAGGTTTTCTGAAACAACTGCAGCTCTCAAAAGTCAGTAGCTTTTGATTTCATGGATTCTGCCAGCTCCAGCTCTGAGCACTTTTAGAAAACTATTTGTCTAATGAGAAGCCTTTAAAAGTCATTTTGATGAATAAAATAAATACAAAACACATGTTCATAACAATAGATAGCTTGATGAATTCTCACAAACTCGACACACCTATGTAACCAGTGCCCAGATTAAGAAACAGCATGTCTCTTCAACTCAGAAACATACTGATGGCCTTTTAAAGTCATAACTTCCTAAAGAGTGCTATAAATAATATAAGCCAAGGTAGATTTCAATAAAATGTGCATTGTCGGGGGGAAAAGGCATTTCATAATGACACAAAATTGATTCATTAGCAAGACATAACAATCCTAAACATGAACATTATAAGGGATTTAAAATACAAGGAGCAGCAAAACTCTGTGTCCTCTGTTTCTTCAAGTTGGAAAGACTGCAAGTATTCTTGTGGAGTTTTAGTGATTTTCATGTAGCTGAATGCAGCCTACCATCAGCTAAAACCCTTTAAAATATGGGAAAGTGACACTATGCCATGCTCTTATTCTACCTGGTGTCTCCTATTTAAAATCTGTTTACTTTTGCTATTTTCACTTGATTTCAAGCTTTAGCCCTCCTAAAGGGAGGGGATAAATAAATGTGTGAGATAACTGTCTAGAAAAAACTTATTTGGCCATAGTAGAAATAGAACACTCACTGATCTTTTATGTATTCCAGTGTAGAGATCTTATACATCTTTCATTAGATTTACTTACAAGTTATTTGATGTATTTAGATGCTATTGTAAATAAAATATTTTTTCTTGAAATGTTAATTGTGTATGTATGACTAACAAAATACAATTGATTTCAGTGTATTGATTGTGTGACCAGTGGCTTGGTAAATTCACTTATTCTAATGGGTTATTCAGTAGATACTTTCATATGTCCAGATTGTATTCAATCACATGTTCTATGGAGAATGACAGTTTTAGTACCTACTTTCCATAGCTTACACTTTTATTTCTATCTCTTGCCTTATTGTACTGGCTAGATGCTCTAATATAAATTATAATAGCGTTGTTCATAACAGATGCTATTTCCTTTTCCATTTTCAGAATAAAACTTTTAATACTTTGCCCTCTAAGTGTGACATTTGGTGTCTGTTTTAAACATACCCTTTATCATAATTTTTTAAAGTTCCTTTTATATTTTAACTTACTGAATGCTCTTCTTCTTGAATATACGTTGACTTTATTCAAAATTTTCTATATATTTTATATGAATATGTAATTTTCTTTATTCTTTAAATGTGTAAAATTATAATGAATGGTATTTCAACTGTTAAAGACCTCTTTCATCCATAAAATACCACCACTTGGTGACATCTTACTATCTACCTAACTGCATATATATCTACCTACCTGTTTACCTCTATTTCTATTATATTTGCTTTCCATTTTAGAAATGCATCAGTCTTATAACATCTTTCAGAAGCTAGAAACATAATTTTGGTATACCAAATAATGCATTAATTTTGGTATACCAAATAAGGTATTATGAAATGCCTATTGGTATATCATTTTCTTCTGGCTTATATTGTTGGTATTGAAAAGTCAGCTCTTACTCTTGTAGTCATCCCTATGAAGATATTGTCAAGGAATTGTGTGTGTGTGTGTGTGTGTGTGTGTGTGTGTGTGTATCCTGGCTGTAGTCATCCCTATGAAGATATTGTCAAGGAAGTGTGTGTGTGTGTGTGTGTGTGTGTGTCTGTATCCTGGCTGTTTTTATAGTTTTCTCTTTTTATTGACGAGCTTTCCTTTGAGACGGTGAAGAGTGTCTCTCTTTGACTTCACTCTGTTTGGATAGTTTAGAAATTTTATAACTACCATATAATATATTTTATGAATTTTATAAATTGTATTGGCCATTATGTCTTCAAATATTGCTTCTGCCATGGTTCTTCTACCTTTTCCTCTAGGGCTGGAATTATTTGAGCAGTAGACTTTTCACTATGTCCCATGTGTGTATTTTATGTTCTTTTTCTTTTAAAAAATCATTTTACCTTATTTGGTTTCTTTGTACTTCAATCTTTTCTATCGATTTATTGTTATGAGCTAAATTGTGTCCCTTCCAAAATTTATGTGTTGAAGACTTAATTACTATAACCTCAGAATGTGACTGTATTTGAAAATAAGGTCTTTAAAGGGCTGATTACATTAAAATTAGGCCATTAGGATGGGACCTAATATAACCTGAGTTGGATCTTTATAAGAAAAAGAAATTTGGGCACACAAAGAGACACTAAGAGTGCCTCATGTAGAGAAAAGACCATGTGGAGACCCAGAAGGAAGATGGCCATCTACAAGCCAAAGAGAGAGGTTTCAGAACAAACCAAACCTACTAAGACCTGATCTTGGACATTTAACTTCCGGAACAGTGAGAAAATAAGTTACTGTTGTCTGTGTTACCCAGTCTGTGGTATTTATGTGGTATTTTGCTCTGGTAGCCCTAGTAAACTATGTTTTCCATTAGCTGATTTTCTTTCTAGTTGTACTTTCTCTCTTCTTAAAGCTATCTATTGAATTCTTAATTTGTTTAAGTTTCAGGAATGCAATTTTAAAAAATATAGTTTGGAGGTAAAATTATCTATATTTACTTAGTTTTAAAAGTATTAATTACCAATATTTTAAAGTCTATGTAGGATGATTGCAATATGTCAATAACTTACAATGCTGTTCCTAACATCTGTAATTTATCTTTATTGGTGTTTATTTTTTGTTTCCATTTCCTTGCATGGTGTTTGATATGGTTTGGCTCTGTGTCCCCACACAAATCTCATCTCGAATTATAATCCCCATGTGTCAAGGGAGGTGCCTGGTGGGAGGTGATTGGATCATGAGTGTGGTTTCCCCATGCTGTTCTTATGATAGTGAGTGAGTTCCTTTGAGAGCTGATGGTTTTAAAGTGTGGCATTTCCTCACTCTCTCTTTTCTGCTACCATGTAAAACATGCCTTGCTTCCCCTTCACCTTCCACTATGATTGTAAGTTTCCTGAGGTTTTCCACACAACCATGTAGAAGTGTGAGTCAATTAAACCTCTTTTGTTTATGAATTACCCAGTCTCAGGTAGTATTCTTTATAGCAGTGTGGAAAGCGGGCTAATACAGAGAATGTGTTATTTGTTAGTATTATTATTTAATCCTGAATAATGTATGTGAAAACTTGGAGATGACCTAGAGGATATTTTCTTCCTAAAGGGAGGATTTTTTTTCTAATATGCAATTAGAGTACAGGCACATAACCATGATGTCGTTGAACTTTGTTGATTTTTGGTTCGCCTACACTTTTAGAGTGCAGCCCTCTAGAAGTTCCTATTAAAATTCGGAACCCCTCCTCATCAGTAGCCCTGCATTCTAATTTTGTTCTTCTAACACGATAACACTGTTAAAACTCTGCTTCAGTATGAAGCCACTTAGCATTTACTTTCTGCTTCTTTCCTGAGCATTTCTTCTCTGATGTTTTATTTCTTCTTACATGGACATCTTAGGAAATTTCATATAATTCAATGACAAAATATCTTATAAGAGTTATTCACTTCTCTGTGGATTACATTTTTTTTCTACTTCACAACTTTATTTCTTTTTCTTTTATCTGGCTATGCTGGTTGTCCTGAAATCCAACATTTGTCTGTAACGTCCAGTGTGACTGTCACAAACTCCAGAGAAGTACTTTCTTTTTAGCTTCTATGCCCTGTTATGTGAATTTGCCAATACTCAAATGTTAGCAGTCTTCCTCACCGCAGTGTGTTTCTCTTTCATTTAAGATGTTGGCTGGTAAAGATCTTACTTACTTTATTGCATTGTGATACATTCCAATAGCTTCAAAATTAATTTTATTCAGCTTTTATAGTTGCTCTCAGCAAGGGTATTGATATGACATCAACTGCTCTGTCAAAGTCTAAAATGAAAGTTTCTCACTGTTTAAACATTTATAACATTAAACCCTTTGGTTATCTCAATGTTATCTTCATTTTGCAGACCAGGAAAACTAAAGAAATAAAGAAATAAGAGTATAAACAACTTGCCCAAGGTCACATATCTAGCAAATTACAGAGCCGTATTTAAGCAGAGAAAATTTGACTCCAGAAGCCATGCTTTTTACCACTATGCTATACTCCAAATAATAGAAAACTCAAATAGTAGTGAGAGAGATATATATAAAATATATACTAGTATATATGGTGTGTGTGTATATACACACATATGTATATACATATATGTATGTATACACACATATGTGTATATACACATGTGTGTGCATACATACATATATAGTGTGTATATATATACATATATAATATATAAATATATATACATATATATATACACAAAATAAAGTGGTGAAGTAGAAAAAATGTAATCCACAGAGAAGTGAATAGCTCTTATAAGACACTTTGCCATTGAATTATACGAAATTTCCTAAGATGTCCATGTAAGAAGAAATAAAACATCAGAGAAGAAATGCTCAGGAAAGAAATAGAAAGTAGATGCTAAGTGGCTTCATACTGAAGCAGAGTTTTAACAGTGTTATGGTGTTAGAAGAACAAAATTAGAGTTCAGGGCTGTTGATGAGGAGGGGTTCAGAATTTTAATAGGAGCATCTAGAGGGCTGCATCCCACCCTAAAAGTATAGGCGAACCAAAAATCAACAAAGTTCAACTACATCATGGTTATGTGCCTGTACTCTAATTCCATATTGGAAAAAATATCCCCCCTTTAGGAAGGGAGGATATATATATATATATATATATATATATATGTATAAAATTCCCATCTCCATGTATGTGTATGCTCTATTGAATTTGGAGATACTGTACCTTTTAAAAAATTAATATGGTATATTACATATATATGTGTGTGTATATATATGTGTATGTGTGTGTGTGTGTATATATATATACATACAATTATTTAACAAACGCAAATTTATTTTAACATTCAAAAATTAATTAATGTAATACACCATATTAATTTGTTAAAAGGTACAGTATCTCCAAATTCAATGAAACAATAGCTTCTGTTTCATTTCTCAAACGATCTTCATAAACTGGGCCATGCCCAAAGCAAATTCATACAGGCTATTACAAGAAAATAAATTGCAGCCTTTTGGGATTTTCTTAGAATCAAATGAATCATCTGTGGCCAGGCACACAGACAATATATAGACAATATATATATATATGGAGTGAGACCTTGTCTCAAAAATAAATAAAACTTTTTGAGAGTGCAGTGGCATGATCACAGCTCACTGTAACCTCAACCTCCCAGCTGAAGAGATACTCTCATCTCAGTATCTGAATAGCTGGGACTACAGGCACATGCTACCATGCCCAGCTAATTTTTGTAATTTTAGTAAAGACAGGGTCTCACTATGTTGTCCAGGCTGGTCAGGAACCCTTGGGCTCAAGCAATGGCCCACCTTGGCTTTCCAAAGTGCTGGGATTACAGGTGTGAGCCACTGTCCCTAGCCTATATTCTTATTTAACTCTTGATTAAAAGACCTGTGGGTAGATATTACAGGGCCACTACAACAGCTCTGTAGCATCTCTTTCAGTCATCATAGTTATGTTTCAGGAAGTCAAGGCAAGAAAGATTGGGTGGTGTCTAAATAAGAAAAGCAAATATTTCTTCCCAGAAATTCCAGCATATAGCTGCTTATATTCCCCTGAGACTCCCTTAGCTGCCATGGGCACTCTTAGATCCAAGGGAATCTGCAAAGAATCTCTTTGGTTGACTGTGCTCAAGTATGCAATGAGCAGCTAAACAAACTGAATAAGTTTTCAGTTTATATTTTAAAAGCTGTCATACACATTTTACTTTTTCTCATAAGATAATTTTCATCATCCAATGAAAAAATGTATAAGCAGAACTCCTGGTTCTATTTCTGCAATGTTGATGTGTTCATACCAAGCACAGATTGTCTGTGTGCCTGGCCACAGATGATTCATTTGATTCTAAGAAAATCCCAAAAGGCTGCAATTTATTTTCTTGTAATAGCCTGTATGAATTTGCTTTGGGCATGGCCCAGTTTATGAAGATCGTTTGAGAAATGAAACAGAAGCTATTGTTTCATTGAATTTGGAGATACTGTACCTTTTAACAAATTAATATGGTGTATTACATTAATTAATTTTTGAATGTTAAAATAAATTTGCGTTTGTTAAATAATTACACTAAGTTATGTTGTCTAACATTTTTACGTGTTGCTAGATTCTGTTTGCTAGAGTTATTTTAAATTTCTGTATCTATATTCATGAGGGATAATGGTCTGTACAGTAATTTTCTAGTGATGCTTTTGTCTGGTTTTGTAATCTGGGTAATACCTCAAAAAACAAATTGTTATTTTTTTTCCTCTTCTGTATTTTCAAGTGTTTGTGAAGGATTTTTTTTTCTTTTTTTTTTTTTTCGCTTTTATTTCAGGCTCAGAGGGTACATTTGCGGGTTTGTTCCATGGGTAAATTGTGTGTCACTGAGGTTGGATGTATGAATGATCCCATCACCTAGGTAGAGAACATAGTACCTGAAAGTTTTTAACCCTCACCCCCTCCCACCCTTTTCCTTCTGGTAGTGCCCAGTGTCTATTCTTCCCATCTCCATGTCTGTGTATACTCAATCTCTAAGTGGAAACATTTGGTATTTGGTTTTCTGTTCCTTTGTTAATTTGCTTACGATAATGGCCTCCAGCTGCATTCATGTTGCTGTATGATTTCATTCTTTTTTTATGGCTGCATAGTATTCCATAGTGTATATGTACCACATTTTCTTTATCCATTCCACTGTTGGTGGGCATCTAGGTGGATTTCATGTCTTTGCTGTTGGGAATAATGCTGCTATGAACATATGAGTACATGTGTCTTTTTGGTAGAAAGATTTATTTTCCATTGGGTATATCCCAGTAGTGAGATTGCTGGGTCTAGTTGTAGTTTGTTTGTTTTTTTTTTAAGTTATTTGAGAAATCTCCAAACTGCTTTCCACAGTGGCTGAACTAATTTAAATTCTCACCAATGGTGTATAACCATTTCCTTTTCTCTACAGCCTTGCAAACATCTGTGTCATGTGTTTGTAAATACACAACTGTGTTGTCCATAACTGCCATCAATGCAAATAGCAAGGATTTGAACATTTTACACTTTGTTTATTTTAAAAATTAAGAACTTTATTTACTAAAGTACACTGGGTGAGAATTCTATTTTGGCCACTAAGTAGTATAGAAACCTAAAAAAAAAAAAAGTCACTCTTTTTTTGTTTTCCTTTTCATTAATTTTTTTGTACAGATGGGGGTCTCACTATGTTGTCCAGGCTGGTCTTATACTTCTGGCCTCAAGCAACCCTCTTGTCTTAGCCACCCAAAGTGATGGGTGGCTTGAGACACTGTACCTGGCCTAAGTTATCTTCTTATGAGACACAGTTTTCTATTTGTAAAATGGAGATTACCTTTTAATTCTCCATATTGTTAACATAGTTGTTTTATAAATGCTATTTCTCTTTCCTTTATGTGTACTTTTTTTGTACTTCACCATTTTATTTCTTTTTAACTATTATTTTAGGTTCAGAGGGACATATGCAGGTATCTCATATAGGTGAATTACATGACACAGGAGTTTGGTGTACAGATTATTTCACTACCCAGGTAATAAGCATAGTATCCAATAGGTAGTTTTTCAATTCTTACCCTCCTCCTGCTTCCACTCTCAGCAGACCCCTATGTCTGTTCTTTCCTTCTTTGTGTCCGTATGTACTGAGTGTTTACTGCCACTTAAAAGTGAGAACATATAATATTTGGTTTTCTGTTCCTCTGTTAGTTTGCCTAGGATAATTGCCTCCAGCTCCAGCCATGTTGCTGCAAAGGACATGGTCAATGTTTTGTTCTATAGATGCATACTATTCCATGATGTATATGCACTACCTTTTTTTTTAATCCAGTCTATCATTGGTGGGCATTTAAGTTGATCCTGTGTCTTTGCTATTGTGAATAGTGCTGTAATGAACATATGTGAGCATGTGTTTTTATGATAGAATGATTTATATTCCTTTGGGTATATGCCCAATAATGGGATCACTGGGTCAAATGGTAATTCTCCTTCGAGTTATTTGAGAAATTGCCAAACTGCTTTCCACAATGGCTGAACTAATTTACATTCCCACCAACATTATATAAGCTTTTCCTTTTCTCTACAACCTCAACAGCATCTGTTATTTTTTGACATTTTAATAATAGCCATTATGACTGGTGTGATATGGTATTTCATTGTGGTTTTGATTTGAATTTCCTTAACGGTTAGTGAGCATTTTTTCATATTCTTTTAGCCATGTCTATGTCATCTTTTGAAAACTATTCATGTTCTTTTCCCAGTTTTAAATGAAGTTTTTTGGTTTTCGCTTGTTAAATGGTTTAAGTTCTTTAAAGATTCTGGATTATTTGACCCTTGTCAGTACATAGTTTGCAAATATTTTCTCCCATTCTGTAGGTTGTCTGTTTACTCGGTTAATATTATCTTTTGCTGTGCAGAAGCTCCTTACTTTAATTAGGCCCTATTTGTCAATTTTTGTTTTTGTTGCAAGTGTTTCTGTCAATTTCATCAGGAAATCTCTGCCAGATCCTGAGTCCAGATAGCATTTCTTGGGTTATTTTCCAGGGTTTTTATAGTTTTAGATGTTACATTTCAGTATTTAATCCACTTTGAGTTGATTCGTATATATGATGTAAGGAAGGGGACCAGTTTCAATCTTCCATTTATCCCAGCAGCACTAGTTGAACAGGGAGTCTTTCTCATTGCTTGCTTTTGTTGACTTTGTAAAAAATCAGGTGGTTGTAGGTGAGCAGCATTATTTCTGGGCTCTCTATTCTGTTCAATTAGTTTATATGCCTGTTTCCGTAAAAGTGCCAAGCTGTTTTATAAATAGAAGTGTATGTCTGATATAGCTCTCAACTTGGATGTTTTTGGTATATAGGAATGCTACTGATTTTTGTGCATTGATTTTATATCCTGAAATTTTGCTGAAGTTGTTTATCAGGTCTCAGAGTTTGGGGCAGAGACTATGGGTATTTTAGGTATAGAATCATATCAGCTGCAAACAGGAATAGTCTAAATTCCGCTCATTCTATTCAGATGCCTTTTATTTCTTTTTCTTGCCTAACTGCTTTGGTCAGGACTTCCAGTACTATGTTGAAGACAAGTGGTGAGAGTGGGCATCTTTGTCTTATTCTGGTTTTCAAGGGGAATGCTTCCAGTTTTTTCCACTATGTATGATGTTGGCTGTGAGTCTGTCATGGATGGCTCTTATTATTTTGAAGTATGTTCCTTCAATGGTTAGTCTGTTGACTGTTTTTATCACGACATGACAGTGAATTTTATCAAGAGCCTTTTCTGCATATATTGAGATGATCATGTGCTCTTTGTTTTAAGTTGTGGTGATGTAATGAATTACGTTTTGATTTGTGTATGCTGAACCAATCTGGTATACCATATAGAAAGCCTACTTGAATGTGATGGGTTAACTTTTTGATGTGTTGCTGGATTCAGTTTATTAGTATTTTGTTGAGGATTTTTTTCATCTAAGTTCATCAAGGATATTGGTCTGAAGTTTTCTTTCTTTGTTGTATTTCTGCCAGGTTTTGGTAGCAGGATGATGCTGGGATCATAGAATGAGTTAGTGAGGAGTTCCTCCTCCTCAATTTTTTGGGAATCATTTCAGTAAGAGTAATACCAGCTCTTCTATACATCTGGTAGAATTCAGTTGTGAAATCATCTGGTCTTGGGCTTTTTCTGATTAGTAGACTTTTTATTACTGATTCTATTTTGGAATTCATTATTGGTATGTTCAGAAATTTAATTTCTTCCTTGTTCAGTCTGTGGTAACTGTATGTTTTCAGGAATTTATCAATTCCTTCTAGTTTTTCTAGCTTGCATGCATAGAGTGTTCATAGTAGTCTCTGAGAGCTTTTTTTTTTTCAGCGTCAGTTGTCACATCTCCTTTGTCTCTTCCTATCTCTCTCTCTGTCTCTCTCTCCTCTCTCTTTGGTCTAGCTATTGGTCTATGTATCTTTTAATCTTTTTTAGTTTTTCAAAAAACCAACTCCTAGATGCATTGATCTTTTGTATGGTTTCTTTGTGTCTCAATTTCTTTCAGTTTCTCTCTAATTTTTGTTATTTCCTGTCCTCTGTTTGCTTTGTCAATGATTTGCTCTTGTTTCTCTGGTTCCTCTAGCTTTGATGTTAGGATGTTATTTTGAGACCTGACTCATTTTTTTACTTTTGGCATTTAGTGCTATGAACTTCCCTCTTAACACTGATTTATATGTGTCCCAGAGATTCTGGCATGTTATATCTTTGTTCTCATTAGAACAGGTTGTTTAATTTATATGTAATTGTATAATTTTGAGCTATTTTCTCAGTATTGATTTGTATTTTTATTGCACTGTGATCCAAGCCTGAAATACCAGTGATTTTGGTTTTTTGGAATTTGCTGAGGATTGTTGTATGTCTGAATGTGTGGTTGATTTTAGAGTATGTGCCATGTGCAGATGAGAATGCATATTCTGTCATTTTGGGTGGAGAGTTCTGTAGATGTCTATTACATTCATTTGGTCAAGTGTCAAGTTTGGGTCCTGAATATCTTTTGTTAGTTTTCTGCCTCAATAATCTGTCTAATACTGTCACTGGGGTGTTGAAGTCTCCCAATATTTTTGCATGGTTATATGAGGCACCTTGTAGGTCTCTAATAATTTGCTTTATGAGCATGGGTGATCTTTCTTGTGCATTTATATTTAGGATAGTTAGGCCTTAGTCTTGAATGGAGCCCTTTACCATTATGTAATGCCCTTGTCTTTTTGACTTTTGTTGTTTTAAAGTCTGTTTTGTCTGAAATTAGAATAGCAGCTCTTACTTTTATTCTGTTTTCTATTTTCTTGGTAGATTTTCCTCCATCCCTTTACATTGAGTCTGTGAGTGTCATTGCAAGTGAAGTGGGTCTCTTGAAGACAGCATAACATCTTGTTTCTTCATCCAGTTGTCAGCATGTGCCTTTTAATTGGGGCATTTAGCCCATTTACATTCAAGGTTAGTGTTAATATGTGTGGATATGATCCTGTCATTGTGTTGTTAGCTTGCTATTATGCAGATTTGTTTGTGTGGTGGCTTTATAGTGTCACTGGTCTATGTACTTAAGTGTGTTTCTGTAGTGGCCAGTAATAGTCTTTCTTTTCCATATTTAGGACTCCTTTTAGGACCTTTTGTGAGGCAGGTCAGGTGCTAACAAATTTCCTTAGCATTTGCTCATCTTGAAAAGATTTTGTTTCTCCCTTGCTTATAAAGCTTAATTTTGCAGGATATAAAATTCTTGGTTGAAAATTCCTTTCTCTAAGAATGCTTAATATAGGCCCCTGATCTCTTCTGGCTTGTAGTGTTTCTCCTGAAAGGTTGACTGCTAGCCTGATGAGGTTCCCTTTGTAGGGAACCTGATATTTCTCTCTAGTTACTTTAATATTTTTTTCTTGCAGAATCTAATGACTATGTGTCTTGGAGACGGTCTTCTTGTGTAGCATTTCACAGGAGTTCTTTCCGTCTCCTGAATTTAAATGCTGGCCTCTCTATAGAGGTTGGGGTAATTTTCATAGACAATCTCTTGAGATATGTTTTCTAAGTTGCTTGTTTTCATTCCTTCTCTTTCAGGGACACCAATGAGTCATAGATTTGGTGTCTTCACATAATCCCATATTTCTCAGAAGTTTTTCTATTTTAAACGTTTGTTATTTTAAACATTCTTCTTCTTTTTTTTTTTTTTTGTCTGACTGAGTTATTTCAGGGAACCAGTCTTGAGCTATGAGATTCTTTCCTCAGCTTGGTCCATTTTGCTATTAAGACTTGCAATTGTATTCTGAAATTTTTGAAGTGAGTGTTTCAGCTCTATCAGATGAGTTTAGTTCATTCTAAAAACAATCAGCTCATCTTTCATCTCCTGTATTATATTATTATATTCCTTAAAATTCATTAATTTGGTTGCAGCTTTCTCCTGAATCTTAATGATCTTCATTCCTATTCATATTCTGAATTCTATTTCTGCTATTTCAGACCGGTTAAGGATCATTGCTAGGCAATCAGTGCAGTTGTTTAGAGGTAAGAAGACACTCCAGCTTTTTGAGTTGCCAGAGTTCTTGCCTTGTTATTCCTCACCTTTGTGATCTCATGCTCCTTCACTCTTTGATGTTGTTATCTTTTGAATGAGATTTTTTGGCTTTAATCTTCAATGCCCTTGGAGGTTTCATTGAGGTATAAGGTGGGTTTAGTCAACTGGCTTCATTTGTGGAAGATTTTAGGAGGCCAAGGCATAAGTTAGCACCCGTAAGTTGCATGCTCTAACCCTGGGGGACTGGTATTGGATGTCAAGCTTTGTTCTCTGGCCCCTCAAGGTTAGGAACCTGTGCATTGGAGTGGCTGAGGTGTTCCAGGACTGCTGGCCACAACACTCTAATGGGTAAGGCCAGCAAAAGCATTGTATCAGGCAGTGGCAGTGGGATCTGTGCTTGTTTGTGCCAGTAGCAGCAGCATGGTGGGGTGCTGGCTCATAGGCTGGGGTGGGGCACTGGTGGGCACAGCATTGCTGGCCTTTATGCAGGCATTCACAGCAGTGACAGCATGGAAGGTGGGAAGGGTTGCTGACCTCTATGTGCATGCATTCACACTGGCAATGGTGGCATGACTGGGAATGGGGTGTACTCACACTGGCAACAGAAGCATGTTGGGGTGCATGCACACACACATGCTGTCAGGTAAGGGGAGGCGAGGTCCATCTGCATGCTCATACTTCAGCAAAGCAATTGAGTAGGTGGGCATGGGCAAGTGTGTGCCAGCAAAGTGGCATGGGGGAGGTTGCCATAGGATTAGGGTGTGGATGGGCTTGTGTGTGTCAAAGGGGACCACTCTGCTGGAGCTCTCCAATGGTCAGGCACACTCTGCCAGTGTAGGAGCTATGATGCAGGTCCCCAGGAGGCACCCCACTTGGGCATCTGAGGCTGTACCACAAACAGGCACAGTTAGGTTGGGGGCCCAGGAGAGGCCAGCATACAGGGGAGTGCTCAGGTCAAACTGGCCCCATCTAACATTCAAGATTTTCCTTCTCTGTTCAGGTATGACAGTTTCCCTAAGACTAAAGTCTCCTAAGGGAGCACACGGAGCCTTGGAGGGTGAATGTCCCTTACTGTGCTCCACTGCAAATGTTCCAACACCAGACACTGTGGGCTCTACACAGGCTCTCTAATCAGTTCTCCCTGCCAGCTCAAGTGTCCATGAGAATCATGAGTTCTCCTGCTGCCAGGATTCTAGATGTCTGAGGCAAGAGCAGGTCACTCCTTGCCTGCTCAACTCACCCCTTTCCCTAGAATCGTTGGGAGTCAGGAACAAGTCTCGTTGCGTGGTCGCCCCATGCAGGGTTCCCAGCGTCCTCCCCCTTCAGTCCAGTGTCTATATCTTCCATCTGTCCACTCTCAATGCTTTCACTCTGAATATCTCCTGGGAGTGCACCAGTCTTCCTGAAGTTCTTGTCCTTTGGTGGCAGATGTTTCTCCTGGCTCTGTGTAATCAGCCATCTTGCCTTGGCTCTCCCTTCACCACTTTTGAAACTTAAAAAAAAATAATCATTTGTAACTTTGGTCCTCAATCTCTTCTCCACCAGTAATTATTTAATAATCTGATATAGAAAATACTCTTTATAAAAGTAATACTTTTATAAAGAAAATAACATATAAAATAATACACAGTTTGTGACCATTTGATAAAACATTAATAGTAGAACAGATAGAATCACAAAAGCTTGGCAATCAATAAGCTCAATGACAATTTTGTGCCTTCAGTTCCCACTTGCACCTCATGCCCTGTAGACAGTCAGCTAAGGTTTCCTACTGTCTCGTGCTGATTGAGTAACATACAGCATGATGTTGTCACCACTGAACAACTCAAAACAGTCTTGCTGGAATAGTTCTTTTTTTTTTTTTTTTTTTTTTTTGAGACAGAGTCTAGCTCTGTTTCCCAGGCTGGAGTGCAGTGGCATGATCTCAGCTCACTGCAACCTCTGCCTCCTGGGTTCAAGTGATTCTCCTGCTTCAGCCTCCTGAGTGGCTGGGATTACAGGTGCACACCACCACACCTGGCTAATTTTTGTATTTTTGTTAGAAACGGGGTTTCATTATGTTGATCAGGCTGGTCTCGAACTCCTGTCCTCGTGATTCACCCACCTTGTCCTCCCAAAGTGCTGGGATTACAGGCATAAGCCACCGTGCCCAGCCGGAATAGTTTTTAATTAGTGGTTACATCTCTGTTTTTCCTACTTCATCACATGAGATTTGAATTACTGATATTTCAAAAGGTTGCATTATTTTCCTCAGGCAGATGTAACTGAATTATCCAAATAAATCTTCAATATCAAAATTTGTTGTCAATTATCTGGTCCTCGATTTTATTTTATTTTTTTGTTATTTTGTGGTTTTGTTATTTTGTTGTTTTATTTTGTTTTTGTTATTATTCTTATTATATATTTTTGCAAAGGGACTTTACAAACCCAGTGCTCATTCCTTGTATTGTGGCTAGAGCATCTCAATGTGTAGAAATAGCCAAAACAATGACAAAAGTTAACATTATTATTACTATGATGATGATGATGATGATTATTATTATTATTACTTCTACCCATATATCTCCTTTCTTCTCACATTCATTTCAAGTTCCTTTGACTCCCCTCATGCTCATTACTCATGCTGATGTCATCTACAGTTGACTGGTGGTAGGGAGACAATGTCTCCTTTCTCCATTGCTTCTGATTGTTGCCTAGGGCCCCATTTTATACCTTGCAGAAAGCTGATGAGTGAAGGACACAGAGTAGTTTCCCAAATATTAGAGCACCCTAAGAACAATAGTGTAAAACAGGTATCCCCTATTCTAATGAGATGTTTTAGACCACAGTGTCCACCCGAGACACTCTATGAGACTGTCAGATCTTGAGAACAGGTGCTTGTTTACCTGTGAATAACCACCATCTCTTCTTCTCAGTTCAGAGCCTCATATAAAAAGAGAAGAAGAGGCAAAGAATCACTCAACATGCTGACATTAATGTAAACCAAATACTCATCCAAACAACATATATGGTAAGGGTATAAAAAACCTAAATTGTAATCTTACATAGTAAAGAGTTGAGTCAATATTTAAATCTAAAATAATAATAACTCTAAAGGCAGATTATTCCAAAACAGGGAGTTATATTCCATAGCAAACAGCTGGAATTTAAAGTTATTGACTGTTGTGGAGTATATCTCTGGGGCTATGAAGAGGGGAGCAGTAATGATTTTTTTCATTAAAAGCCCTATTCAACTACTTGAATTTTAAGCTATGTTCATGTTTAATTTGCTAAAATAAAACTAAGAATGAAGTCAAGTGGCTGGACGTGGTGGCTCACAACAGTAATCTCAGCACTCTGGGAGGATCGCTTGAGGTTGATCCACCAGCCTGGCCAACATGGTGAGACCCCATCTCTACTGAAAATACAAAAATTAGCTGAGCATGGTGGAGCACACCTCTAGTCCCAGCTAGTTGGGAGACTGAGGCATGAGCAAGCACCTCAGGAGGTAGTTTTTTTTTTATTTTTTTGTCTAGTGGAGTGACTGGAACCTTTATTCTTGAAGGGTCTGGGCCATTTGTGGTCCACCTGGATTGGGCTGTTGTAGTTTCCCATTGACCTTAATCACAGGACATGATAATACCAAGAAATGTCCTAAGGGATCTCCTATATTCCACACATACTCTTCCTTACCTCTACTGTGGATTAGTAGACCTACTTTATCTTGATAGTCCATGTCAATCACCCCAGCCAACACTGTAATTCCCTTCTTAGCCTGTTCACTTAAAGGTAGGAGGAGCCCAAAGTGTCCAGGTGGCCATCTGAACTTCCAGTTTAATGGAATTGTTGTGTCTTCTGGTGGCAGCGTTCCTCCCTCTGGAACTAAGACCTGTAGGCCAGCAGAAGGTAATGTTGCAGGAACAGGAAGCAAAAATGTTGCTAGTGGATCATGAGGGGTGATGGTGAGTGGTGCCACTTCCACTTCCACCCCTTGATTCCTGGGGTGGAATCCTCATGTTACATTGGCATCACAAGGATTCTAAATTGGCAACATCCAGAGGTAGTAGCCTTGGTACACATGTGAGCCTTTTCAAACTCTGCAGTGGTTAGTTTGGCTTCTCCGTGTGAGCTTTAGAGCAGGAGTTGGTAAGTGAGAAAGCTGGATGAAAGATAAATGGGAATTAAGTTGGGGGGTGAGGAGCGGCAAGTAGAAGCTGCCTCTGGTTCTAACTTTTTTTTTTTTTAAAGGCCCAGTGAAAAAGATCTAGATGAAAATTTCAGGATGTTGAATTACTACTGTTAAGTAAGTTGGAGCAATCAAAGTCATAAACATCTGGACTCCAATAGTGGGACCACCAAAGTTAGTCATGCATTCACAGTAGGTCCCTTCAATGTAATCCTAAATCCCTACATTCCACTGATGTCTGCCATCAAATGATTCTGATCCACAAGGTATTACCAGAGGCCCCCAAATTCTGGAAATTCCAATGCTAACTTTTCTTTCCAACTGGTCAATACTGTTCCAGGCCCATAACCAATGAAAGTATTACTAACTACCAATTAATAAGCATACTCCTACTCGTCGTTCTAGTTTCCACCAGCCCCTTTAAAAATCACTTCTTACAATAGCAATGGTGTTCACCACACACACACACACACACACACACACAATCTCCTGTTCAAAAAATCTCTGCTTGGCTTTACTATGTTGAACAATAAACAGTAGGCTTCTTACACTGCAATCTCAGGTCATACGTGGTAGAGGTCTGGAATACTTTCTCCCTTTCCTACCCACTGTCCACAGTTCCCCTTTCCCACTTGAAGACTTTCTAATTGGATTAGATTTCTCCAGATAAAAGTGGGGGTGGGGGGGGGGGGGGGCGTGCATGTGTGTGTATGTGTGCAGCGAGATAGAGAGAAAGAAAGAGTGACTAATTTACTTTAAGGAATTGGCTTACATGATTGTCAAGGCTGACAAGTCAAAAATCTGCAAGGTAGAATGGCAGGTTGAAGACCCAGGGGAAGAAGTGATGTTGAAGCTCTAAGTCTAAAAGCAGTCTACTCACAGAATTGCTTCTTCATCAGGGAAACTTCATTTTTTTCTCTTGTTTTTCAACTGGTTGGATGAGGCCCACCCACAATACTGGGGGCCATCAGCTTTACTCCAAGTCTACAGATTTAAAGGTTCATCTGAACTCAAAAATTTCTTCAGAGCAAGATTTAAACTGGTGTTTGACCAAATATTTAGGTACAGTGGCCCAGCTAAGTTGATCTGTAAAATTAACCCTCACAGCAACTGACACATGTCATTTCCTAACACTAGATGTGCTTTTAACAGTTCTGAATGTTGGATACCACTTATCTTAGGAATATCTTCTTTCTAGTCTTTTGAATCTTATGAGTCTGTCTATTTTAAAAAGGCTCAAACTTGCTGTCTCCTCTTTCATGAAATATTTTCTGGCCTTCCCAAATTTAAGTCATCAAAACTTCTTCATCCTCTTAAAGTGTTACACTTTACCTTAGCAATTCTCAGATCATGGCTTGGATTCCAGTCATTGATGTGCATGTGGGTTTATCCTGCTGGAGTGGAGCACATTTTGTTTTGTTTATCTTAGGGAACAAACGCAGAGTCAGATGTTCACTAAATTGTATAGAGTCAGGAGTCAATAAATACCAGATAAAGGCGTAAACCCAGTATGAATTTGATTATCATGAAAAGTTATTTGTTATTATCTTGCATTTTGAACTGCAGGCAGAGGTCTTGAGGTTGTGCCAAGTTCCTTGCCTGAGCTTTGGGGTGGAACAGTTTCTTTTGACTTAGTAAGCATGAGCTGGTAAATTCATATCCTTAAGGTTTTACACAGGTGCTAAGAAGAGGAAAATGAATATTAGAAAATGTCTCTTTCTTCTGCATATGAATAAAGCTGGTAAGTGTGCTCCACTCTCTGTGAGTGATGTGTGTTCAGCTATTTTAGCACAAGAGCAGGCATTAAAAACAGACTCATCGGACTCACATCTGTCATTTTACATCTGTCTCCACTGCTGAAGGAGTGTTCAGCACTGGGAGAAAAAAAAAAACCCACCCACACATACCAAACAACCAGCCTTTCGTCGTTGCTCTTGTTTTGCTTGTTTATCTCTTCCCAAAGAAGTTATGAGCTCACCTCAATGCAGTCTAAGTAAAATCCCCAGGGGATAACCTGCACTATGTTTGTATATGTTATATAACCTGCTTCCTTTTGTCCCCCAGATTTATTGAGGTATATTTACAAATAAAAATTGCATGAGTTTGCAGTGTACAATGCAATTCTTGATCTATGTATGCATTGTGAAATTATTACCACAATCAAGTTAATTATCATATTAATTACCTAAAAATAGTTATCCTTTGTGTGTGTGTGGTAAGAATATTAAAGATCTACTCTCTTAACAATTTTAGAGTATGCAATATGTTATTATTAACTGTAGTCATCCTGCACAATACAACTCCAGACTTTGTTCATTGTCTAACTGAAACTTTGTAACCTCTGAGCTACATTTCCCCCAATTCCCCAATCCCCATGTCCTGGAAACTACCATTCTACTCTCTGCTTCTATGAACTCCACTTTCTTAGATTCCACATAAAGTGAGATCATAGAGTATTTGTCTTTTTATGCCTGGCTATTTCTCATAGAGTAATTGGATTAGCTTCTTTTTATTGACTTGTATAAATAGTGAAGCAAAAGAAAAACAGAGAGAAATGGAAGTAGGCGAATCATTGTGTATGTGCGCGCACGCGCGCGCGCGCGTGTGTGTATGTATGAGAGAGACAGAGACAGAGAGAGAGAGAAAGAGAGAGGGATTTTATTTTAATCTGGGAACACAAGACTTTCCCTGAACTTGGATTGTGAATCAATAGTATATGAATGATTGCAAACATTTATCATGGAGTGGGGATAGGGAGAAAACTCCAGCTAAAATTTACATATTCTACTGAACGCTTATGATGAATAGCATAACTCTCTTCCACCCATTTGAAAATAAACCCATGTATTTAAGAAATGAAAATACAATAAGCACACATGCTGGTCCACCATAAACAAGTGTTAACATTATGTTTACCCCTGAAATTATCTTGCCTCTTATAAAATCTGGATACTGCTGACATTTTTAGAGGCATTGTTTGGCTTCTAAAGAAACACGGAAGGAGAGGCAGTGTTAATGTGAACATCCAGAAATGGGGCAGTTGCCATTAGGTATTATTTCTGTTTTTCAGTGCAGACTTTTCCCCTAATTCGCTGGAATGATCTGAGGCTTTAATATAACTTTGCATTAGTACTTGGGATTTAATAGAGACGGGATAAATGTTTGCTCAGATGAGTTGACAGCTGCTTTTATCAGACTTTGGTACTTGTCTTCATTTCAAAAAGATTTTGAAGGACTGGGGTGAAGGGGTGTAGGAAAGTTCTTTGGGATTTCTAACTATGTTGTCAACAGCCCATCATTTTGAAAGATGACTGCACAGTTAGAACTGACAAAACTATGACACCCTGCCAACTTTTACCTTTCAGAGAGTCAGCAAAGACATCCCAGACATTCATTGTTAAAGCAATATGCCTCCAGAACCTCAAGATATTTCACCTCTTTGGCACCCACCTCTCTACTTTCCTCTCCTCTTTACTATAAATTAAATTATGCCTAGTATTTGCAGCATTAACAACACAAAACTACACAACCAATCTAAATCAGATTAATCAATCTGTTCTCACGACTTATTGGGCCCCCTTCTGTACAACTGTTATCAGTAAGGTGAGTGACTTTAAGGAACTCAACAAAATAAATTTCTTAAAATAATTTATGTAGGCAAATCAACCTTACTGAGGCTGTAGGCAGTGAAGTAGGGTCTCCATTTTTTCTTAACCTGTTTGCCCTTTGAGATAGGATAGCAGATTTACTTACACATTTTTCATTTACATGTCAGTCTTGTGAGAGGCTTATGGTACTACTTGGATACAAAAGGATAATAGTTGAGGGTCAAATGGAGAATAGGATGAACTAAGAATAGCCACTTCCGGAAATGTGCTCCAATTCCAGACCCAAACCAGGGCCCTCACAACCGAGCAAGTCAGAACAAAATTTCTTTCTTTGCTTACTCCTCCCCAAGTAAGTCTTTGCTCTTTAAAATTTGCTTCATTTAGATTTATCTGTAGTCCAAGTATGACCTCACAGACCAATAGTTCAATTCTGAATCCACTTATCTTTATCTTTGAGACTTTTAGATGTAATTGCTATTTGCAGAATAAGCCTTCTAGGTGCCTGTTGGATATCTGAAGGGCCAAATTCCTTTGGAATACACAATATTTTCTAGTCTCAGTTATTCTGCAAATGAAAAACTCTATGTTGTAGCCTTTAAGTATAAAAAAAAGAAGATTGTAGAGAGGGAGATTTTGTTTTGCTATTACTGATGAGATAATAGCAAATAGAGATGAGAGGCAACAGTGATCAACACATTGATTTGATCATGTTCAGACTAATGATCTAAAAGTAAGCTGGAATTTCTGACGCTTAGTTAAATTTTCCCAATTTTTAGACTTCCAGTCTCATTAAGACATCATATGACATCCATCAGCATATATCTTTTTTTTTTTTCCTTTTTTTGAGACGGAGTCTTGCTCAATCTCCCAGGCTGTAGTGCAGTGGAGCGATCTCGGTTCACCGCAAGCTCAGCCTCCCGGGTTCATACCATTCCCCTGCCTCAGCCTTCCGAGTAGTTGGGACTACAGGCACCCATCACCATGCCTGACTAATTTTTTTTTTTTTTGGTATTTTTAGTAGAGATGGGGTTTCACCGTGTGAGCCAGGATAGTCTCGATCTCCTGACCTCGTGATCCACCTGCCTCAGCCTCCCAAAGTGCTGGGATTACAGGCGTGAGCCACCACGCTCCACCCATCAGCATGTATCTTTAGCATGTATGTGCCATAAGAAGATCTGTTTAACTTGTTTCCTGCTGTATCTCTAGTGCTCAAAATATAATGAGCTCAATATGTACTTGTTAAATAAATAAATGAACATTATTATAGCAGCTGTACTAATTTGGGGTTGAGCTGTCAGTTACTGGGATTAAAACTCATCTGTGTAAGACTGATGAACTGGTGTGTCAGCTCAAAAAAAGATTCTTTAAGACTGAGGAACTGGGTAAGTAGCATTCTAAAGATTTCTCCCTGAGATTTACATCCTCTAGTTATGCAATGAAACATGAATCTAGTCCCCTTGAAAGGATTATGTAGATTATGCAGTAATTTAGGTTACTTTATATGAGTTCTTAAAATAGGAAGAGTGGCTTGGATTATCCAGGTGCACCTAATCTAATCACATGCTACCTTAAAAGCAGAGCATGCACTCTGGCTGGTTGAAGATCAAGAAGTCAGAAGAGACAAGCAGAGGAAAGGTAAAGCCAAAGGAGGTATCAGAGATATGGGAACAGGAAAAGGCCTCATTATATTAGCAGCAGTGAATCCGGAAGGGTCACCACATTTTTTGCTTCTTCAAAAAGAGATGAGAATTCAACCAAGGGCCATAACGCAGAAGGAGAGACCAAGGCAAGTTTTAGAGCAGAAGTGAGTTTATTTAAAAGTTTTAGAGCAGAAATGAAAGGAAGTAAGGTACACTTGAAAGAGGGCCAAGAGGAAGACTTGAGAGAGTCAAGTGCCCGGTTTGACCTTTGACTTGATGTCTCATATGTTGGCATGCTTCTGGGGGGTTGCCTCTCTTCTCCCCGATTCTTCCCTTAGAGTGGGCTGTCTGCCTATGCAGTAGCCTGCCAGCACTTGGGAGGGGCCACATGCACAGTGTGTTTACTGGAGTTGTGTTTATGCTCACTTGAGGTGTTTTTCCTTTCCTAGAGGAAGGTCATATACCAGTTAAACTCCACCATTTTTCCTCTTCGTGTGCATGCTCAAGCCCACTTGCCCAACTCCTGGCATCTTACCGGGAAGCTACTGATCATCAGTTTCAGGTTTTGTCTGTCTATTGGGAGATTGCCTTTCCCTGCTACTAGCTGCGACAACTTATTATTGTAGAGGGACAGTTTACCAACCACTTGCCCATCACCTAATGGTTGCCTGGCATTCCTGTGGGCAGGGGCCTTCTCCTGCCCTGCTCATGTCTACCTGATTACTTACTGTAACAATTACTGGCTTTGAAGATGGAGAAAGGAAGCCACAAGCTGAGAAATGTGAACTGCCTCTAGAAGCTGAGAATGCCTCTAAGCTGACAGTGAACAAGGAAACTGACCTCAGTCCTACAACCCCATAGCACTGAATTCTTTCAGCAACTTGAATGACTCAAATCCTTGGAAACAAATTCATCCCTAGAACTTCCACAAAGAATCACAGCCCTGCCCACATCTTGCTTTCTGCCCTGTGGCCTCCAAGACAGTTATCAAGCTGAGCCAGGCTGTGTCTGGTGTAAAAACTAATGTGAAAGAAGTAAAAAACAATGGTAACAAAAGCTGGATCCTGGCAGAAGCTCAGTGATCAGGAGGGGTGAGACTGAACTTGGCTTACATGCTGTATTTAAGATTTATGGATATAATGGAGCACATAAAAACACTGCTTTGGAACTTGATAATTAAAACATAAGAGCAAAAATAGAAAAAATTTTCCCTATCCACTAGGCAATGGAATATCCTGTCACCCTGGTACCTAGAGTGCACAGGTGTCCAACAGAGTTAGCAATGCTCAGTGGGACTACTAAGCCACAGCTGACACGGAACAGGAAATGCAGATGCACACTCCCCCTTAGCTCCAGACTCTTTGCCACTGAATATTGCTGCCTGAATGCCCAATAGGCCAGCCATGATTCTCTTCTCCCAAATCTACTTTATGAGTCTATATGATTTTTTTTTATTTTTTTATTTTTTATTTTTTTTTTGAGATGGAGTCTCGCTCTGTCGCCCAGGCTGGAGTACAGTTGCTGGATCTCAGCTCACTGCAAGCTCCGCCTCCCGGGTTTACGCCATTCTCCTGCCTCAGCCTCCCGAGTAGCTGGGACTACAGGCGCCTGCCATCTCGCCAGGCTAGTTTTTTGTATTTTTTTCTTTTTTTTTTTTTTTTAGTAGAGACGGGGTTTCACCGGGTTAGCCAGGATGGTCTCAATCTCCTGACCTCGTGATCCGCCCATCTCAGCCTCCCAAAGTGCTGGGATTACAGGCTTGAGCCACCGCGCCCGGCCTATATGATTTTAATAGATGGCATCACTACCATCTTTCTAAGACCAGAAATTTTGAAATCATGCTTAATTCCATTCTTACCCTCGTATCCAACATGATGCAGGATGCATCCCATTCCTCAATGAGTTTTCTTTTGTTCTAATTATATTGCAAACCTATTACACTGCTCAGCACCTCTACTACTGCAACCCTAGTCCTAGCAAACTTAGCAAACTTAGCTCTTGTTTGGAGTCACAAACCTACTTCTTAACTTGTTTCTCTACCCCCACACTTTGCCCAATATGCTTCCACAATGATCATCACCAATTTTAAATAATTCATCTGCCACACAGAAGCTGAACATCTTTCTAATGCATAAATTAGATTATGTTATTTCACTGCTTGGAATACTTCCATGCAACCAGAATAAAATATAAACTCCATTCTCTAGCCTACACAGTCTTAACAATCTTGCCCCAGTCTTCCTCTTCACCTCCATCTTTCTCTATTCTCCCCAAATTTTATTATACCCCAGTCATTTCTGCCTATTTATGTCTGTTGAACAACTCAGTCTTGATCCTCTTTCAAGGTCTTGGTACTCCTTTCTCTGCTTGGAGTTTTCACATCTCAAGTTAAACATCACTTTCTTAGACAGTGTACACTTCATATTCTACCTAAGGTACTCCCTGAAGGCATTAATCTATTTTATTTTCCTTATAGAACATTCTGTTTTGAATTTTTATTATAAAATATGTTTATTATTTATTTATTTATTCATTCATTCATTTCTTATCCACTTGTTGATGGTCTGTGTCCTTTTAAAGATAAGATACAAATTTAAGGTAAAATGCTTAGTTCAATTTCTTGAAAATGAGGAAAAATACTTCTCCTCTTTCTTTTCTTAAAGCGCTTACTTTAAAACACTTGCAACTGGAAGCTCTTTCTCTGCCTCCTAAAATGTACGTAAATGGTTTTTAAAAGCTTAATAAGGCCCTTGCCAATTATACCACGAGAATGCTTCTTAAGGCTCTGGGAGCCATCTCTTTGAGATATAATCATCAAGGAAGACAGTGCCTCTATCTCCCAGTGTTCAGGGAAGATAAGACTCTAACTTCAGCTGGGATTTGGCTCCAAGTTGCAAACCTACCACAGGATACAGATATATGAGAAAATAATTATTTTATTTTAAAGACAATTAACAAACACAGGTGGCTACCCCAATTGCCAAGTAAATTTAGGTTAGACTATATACAACAAATGATGATGTGAAGTCCTCTTACTTGAGAAATGGTTATTGTTTACCTTGATGTCATGCATGTAAGTGATTGTATCTGCTTAACTCCCTGAAAGAATGAGATTTCTTTCTGTCTTTGCAGTCTCTTAACAGATTGGCCGTGATGTGCATCACATTTTGATTTAATGCTTCTCCAAAAATAAAACAGTTTTGTTTCTCTTTTACTTTCATAGAGAGATTTTCTGGGGGAGGTAACGGGTTTGTTTATAATTATATTTCCCCAACATTGTTTCACTAAAATGTAAGCTCCACCAGGGTGAGGGCATTTGCTATCATCTCCAACTTGCACACCAGTCCTGGACACTTGGTAGGTACTCCATAAATAGTTGCAAAGTAACAGATCAGCAAAAATGGTAATACTTCAAGCAGAGGTAAGGCTACTGGATGACTGGGAAGCCCCTGAAGGCCACAGTGGTACTCTACAGAGATAATCAAGCTGGAAAACATGGATGAAGGCCAGAGGAACAGGGAATGGGGAGCAGACAGCTTACTGGTCTCATTTCAGAGCACACATGAGAGATTTCCAGGATATTCCAGATGCTGTTTTGGAACATCTCTGCAGGTACTTTAGCAGATGTTACAAGATACTGCAGAAGTTAAGTTAGAAACAAAGTTGACATTTTTTTTCTGACAAAATCAGACAAGAAAATGTCTTGGATCAAACCGTTTCTGCCCAAGTGAAAGAAAGTTTAATTTGTTTCCCATTTAGTGACTGTAAATGTTTAGAAAATATAAAAGTAAACAAAACATCACTGTGGAGACCAAGATTTGGGAGACAGATCACCTGAGGTCAGGAGTTTGAGACCAGCCTGACCAATATGGTGAAATCCTGTCTCTACTAAAAATACAAAAATTAGATGGGAGTGGTGGTGTGTACGTGTAGTCCCAGCTACTCAGGAGGCTGAGGCAGGAGAATGGCTTGAACGTGGACCATGGTGGTTGCAGTGAGCCGAGATCGCACCATTGCACTCCAGCCTGGACAAAAGAGCATGGCTCTGTTAAAAACAAAACAAAACAAAACAAAACAAAACAAAACAAAACAAAACAAAAAAACAGTAAACAAAACAGAAGCAGTAAAAAACATTGCAAAGTGCTCCGTCGTCGCCATAACTGAAGAAAAGAAATAGAGGGCCACTGAAATGTCAAGATTATTGTGTTTGACATGTGCTTTGAAAATTTAAATACAGAATTAACTAAACTATAAAAATTACTGGTTCTCTCTTTGTTATGAAGCTGCTTCATTGTCTGGGGTAAGTACTCGAGGTTTGTCATCTCATGCCAAGGAAATCAAGTACATGGACACACAAGAAGTGTGTTTAGGAGCAGAAGTTTAACGGGCAAAAGAGGTCAGTGCAGTGGCTCATTGCCTGTAATCCCAGCACTTTGGGAGGCCGAGGTGGGTGGATCACGAGGTCAAGAGGTCAAGAACATCCTGGCCAACATGGTTGAACCCCATCTCTACTGGAAAAAAAAAAAAAAACAACCATAAAAACCATAAAAAAATTAGCTGGGCGTGGTGGCGTGTGCCTGTTGTCCCAGCTAGTCAGGAGGCTGAGGCGGAGAATCCCTTAAACCTGGGAGACAGAGGTTGCAGTAAGCCGAGATCGCACCACTGCTCTCTAACTTGGTGACAGAGCAAGACTAGGTCTAAAAAACAAAAAAGCAAAGAAAGAGAAAGAAGAATAGCTCTCTCTCCTTCAAGAGACAGGGTGCCGACTCGGACTCCTGGTCCACAGTAAAATGCACTGGATTTTATAGGCTACTTTGAGGAGGTGGTGTCTGATTTACATAGGGCTCAAGGATTGGTTGGATTAGGTGTGATGTTTACATAATGCCTGAGGAAGCTTGTCGCCCCACCCTAATCTTCCATTATGCAAATATAGTCTTTACTTGGTCAGTGCCATGTTGTCTTCTCCTTACTATACATGTGGTTTGGCAAAGAGAAAGGAAGATGGAGCCACCATGTTGAATATGCCTAGCTTCCAGGTAGCCCCTTTCCTGCTGGCACAGCTGCCGGCATTCATCCGTGCAAGCTTCCTGTTCGCTTATCTGTGTCTGCACCTCGATTTTACAGGCTGCTCTTTGTTAGAAAAGAAAATGATTTGGGTGCTGCTCTTCGTTAAAAGGAAAACCTTACTGAGGACTTCCTGACCCTCACTATCTGCCTAAATAATTTCTTTTTAACTCCCATATCAGTTACATACAATTACAAGGATTTGCATTTGTTCATAATATTAGCTTATTTATGCATAGAAAAAATCTTTACATCTCCTACATTAAAAATAGATAAGATGGACAATGAATAAGGAAACTTCAGCTGTAGACTTAGTACTAAGACATCCAGACTGCATTAAAATGAACAATAAAACCAAGCTTTGAAATACTTCTGGCATATGACTTCTTCAGTTTAAAGAACATTCTCACAGGCTCTAGAATCCTGCTAGAGTCTAGGACACTATGCTGAAGATGCAGTTGGAGTGCAGGGATGTGAATAAAAGTGGGAAGGGAAAGTATTCTAAATTCTCACAGAAGGTAAATGGTTCATCAAGATAAAAGCCAGGAGTGGCCCATAATCAATTTTAGACACATGTTGAACCCCATCAAGTTCAGTGTTTGCTTTTATAGTAGAAAATAACAATTATTTCTCTTTCCCTGAACTATCCTTTTATGATTTTTCCACCAGTACTGAAAATTTTCCTTCAGGCACTTTTCTAGAATTTTTTGGAAGCTTTTGGCAGTGTAAGGTGCCCTTGGGTATGAATTAAGCCAATGCTGAATGCCCCTACGCAGGTACTTATTCAGTAAAGTCTTATCAGCAGAGAACAGGGAATGCTAGGACTAATTGAAAATAGGCTTTCTCTCCTCTAGGTTTCATCAAAGAGGAGATTTTGAAGAGATGAGTCATGTAGCTTCAGGGAGGGAGTTTAAAAGGATAATACCAAGAGGGTCCTGGAGATACAGGATTGAAAATATTTCAATTATTTCTGTCAACAACAAAAAAATGTTAATAGTAAAGCAAGCACTGAATTGTTGAGAGGTCAAGGAAGGTCTGTGTATTGTTTGTTAAGGATAATTAGTTGGATGTTGTAAGATTTTAAAATAATGTTTAAGACAATGGGTTTAAATGAGTCATGAAAATCTGGTTGTAATTTAACTTTACCACTTGCAAAATGTATGACTTGGGGAAAGTTACTGATAGTTTCCAAGCCTTAGTTTGCCATTGAAAAACTAAAGATAATAATACCCACATCCCATGATTTTATATGTAGAGGTTAAAACAAAGTAGCTAGTAGATAATAAGCATTCAGAAATAATTGCTGTTGGTAATGGTCATAATAATCGTTATGAAAGTCCCAAGCCACATATTCAGAGGTGAAAAAAAAAAAAACTTCTTACAGTTTTTAACTTCCTTTATAAATTGCTATCATACATGACGACAGACTGATCTCATTTCCAAACAAAGCCAGACACTTTCGAATTTCTTACTTATTTCCAGTTTAAAGTCAAAGAATGATTTCCATTCTCTTTCCTCCCTGTAGCGGTATTCGAGGTTTTGGGTGTCAGATAGTAGAGAAAAGGCATTTCCCATGCTGTCATCCAATTATACTCATATTACCTCAAACTTTAGGTGTTTTTATTTAATAATGGGTTGAGAGTTACATTTCCCTATTCTTTTCAAATTACTCATCCATTCTTTTAAAGCATTTTGGTGCTTTCTAGTGAGAAGTGTGAACTCATTCTTCTGTGGGTGACGGCACTTTTTCCTCTTTGGAATCTTTTTTTGATTTTCATTCATGAAGCTGTGAAAATTCATCATGTTTTGATTTGCGTCATGGTCTTTGTTGTTCATCCTGTTCAGCATTCCTTTCAATTTGACCATTTGGGATTACTTTCAGCTACTTAAAATTCTCTTGTATTATTTCTTTAATAACTTCTTCCCATCCATTTTTCTCTACGCATTAACAAACTTGTACATAAAACTTAGTTAAAAAGTCTAATTATTTTCTTAGGATAATCCCTGGAAGTGAAAATAGTTGGTTAAAGGTAATGCCAGTTTTATGACATTTTATAAGTTATATTTAATTATTCTCTTGAATGGCTGGACCAATTTACATTTCCTACTTAAGGATGAGTATGAAAAGACTTAGGTATTAAATAAGTCTTTAAACATAAATGGTATTTGAAGGACGTATTTCAAGAAATGTACATAACCTTAATGTCAAATGATTCATTTGCCCTTTTCTTAGTTCAATCACACATTAAAGTAATTGTATACCTTATTTTTTAATATTGCACTGTTAATTTTATGTCATATTTTATACATATAAGATGAAGGTCATGTTAAGTTTGTTTAAGTTCAGTTCTCGAGTAAGTTTTGGCTTAGATTATGAATAAATTAGACAAAATGGAGTGACCTTAGCAAGATCTGGCTGCAGCTATGTTTAATATTACTAACTATTTCTCCCAAGGTCAAATAAGTAAAAATAATAATTAATTCCTAGCATACCAAAATATGATGAGTTGTAAATAAGCTAAAGGCAATAAAAGGGTCTGGTTTTAGTTATAATAGCTTTGGGAGAGAACGACCACTTGAATCTTGCTTTCCATTCTCGACAGGGTTACTTCCTTCTGTGTCTTGTATGCACGTTACCATGTAAGTAGGATTATTTTTAAGTGGCCGTTGTTAAGAGTGTTTGCTTAATCAGACAATCTTTATGTTTTTTTAGATAGCCAAGGATCATTTGGTAAATATATTTCAAAAGAACATTTTAGAAGTATAGTGAGGCTTCATTGCTGCTCTATCTATCCTCAAAATGTCATTGACAAAATGTATGAAAGGATTTTAGGGACAAAATTCTTGTAATTTAAAAATATTTATGTAATATATATTTTTGAACTCCCAGATACATACTTGAATTTTGGCCACCTGCTGACTTTTATAGTCTGTATCAACAGGCTCTCTTTTAACTTCTTAATATGTTCAGCTAATCAGAGATATTGGTGGGAGCTTGTAGTATATGAGAAGAGAAAGGCTGAGGTATCCATTTCCAGTGCTCTCTTCCTGTGGGTTTGCTGTGTTTCTCTAAAGAAGGACATACTTCCTGTTGGGTGGTAACTCTCAATATCTCCTACAACTGCAGCTGGTACCTACTCTCCCCTCTTGCCCATTCAGGTGTGGTATTACCACCTTTTGGATTCACAATCCCTTGTTGGTTCTCTTGGCTCTATATCCATTTTAGTAAATACTGTGATTTCTTAATTAAGTTCATATCAATTAACCCTTTTAAATGTGACATTTTTCTCTTGCTGGGATCCTGACTGTTATACTCTAATGTGATGTCTAATAGGCATGTTTTTCTTTTTTGTCATTCTATAGGGACAGAAACAAAACCTGAAAATGAAAATCAGTACTCACTAAAAGAAGTTTTGTTATAAAATGATCCATCTTGAAACCCATTGTGACAGTTGTGTCCTATTAAAAAAAAAATGAAAAAGAAAAAGAAAAGATATTATTAGGTAGATTCACCTTGAAGGAGTTTCTTTTGCATAGGCTCCAAAACCAGATACATTGATGAGTTTGATGCTTTCTGGTAGAACTCCCCTGTACATGGATTACTATGCATACGAAATCCATCAGTATATCTTCCAGGTACACAGAATCCAGTTACATAGAAAGGAAAGTAGCATTTGGAACTAAGGGGCAGTGGTGGATTTTGATTGATTCCATTTTAATCAAGAATTAAACAAGCATCTTGGAACAGAAGATAGCATTAGCAGAAGATTTTATATCTAGGAAAAAGGGAAAATACCACTGTTTATTTTTGAGTATTATTATATTTGGTTTAGTTGTTGAACTTTTAATTCAAGTTTCATCTGCTTTAATGGCACATGTGTTCTTCATGGATTTTTAATAACGTCATTATCTTTACTTATTTTGCATTCTTTATATTCACTAGATTATTTTTAGTATCATAAATTTATCAGACCTACAGATGATTAAAATCTCTTAACAAAAGGCATGATAAAGTGAAATGATTCAATTTATAGCTTGTTTTTTTTCATAAAAGAGTGTTTCAGTAGAAAGTTATGTCTCAAAGGGATTCACAACTTATTTTATTGAAAGGGCCACAAAATAATCACAAAATATTACATCCATTAAGAAACCAACATGATTCTAATAAGCAGAGCAACAGTATAATGCATTAAACAACACTAGTCTTTTCTCTGACACACTTATCACATCTTCAGTGAATGATATTTGGCCATGTATTTCTATTTGCCTCTCTGGTTTGTTTTGAGGAATCATTTTCTGTAGAGTAAGACCCTGGCACTAATGTTGCATTTCCTCATACTTATAAAAAGTATCCTAGGTATATTTAGAAGCGATTATTAGGGAACAAGTTCATTACATTTTGTTTTGTTTTGTTTTGTTTTGAGACAGAGTTTCACTCATGTTGTCCAGGCTGTTGTGCAATGCTGCGATCTCGGCTCACCACAACCTCTGCCTCCCGGGTTCAAGCAATTCTCCTGCCTCAGCCTCCCGAGTAGCTGAGATTATAGGCATGTGCCAACCACGCCAGGCTAATTTTGTATTCCTTTTATTTATTTATTTATTTATTTTTTGAGACTGAGTCTCGCTCTGTCGCCCAGGCTGGAGTGCAGCGGCGCGATCTCCTCTCACTGCAAGCTCCGCCTCCCGGAATCACGCCATTCTCCTGCCTCAGCCTCCCGAGTAGTTGGGACTACAGGCGCCCGCCACCGCGCCCGGCTAAATACTTTTGCAGTTTTAGTAGAGGCGGGGTTTCACCGTGTTAGCCAGGATGGTCTCTATCTCCTGACCTCGTGATTCGCCCGCCTCAGCCTCCCAAAGTGCTGGGTTTATAGGCATGAGCCACCACTCCAGGCCAATTACATTTCTAAAAATACAAAAGTGAATTTAAAAACTACACCCAGGAATACCATATATATATATTATTTTAACAAATGTTAAAATGATTTTGACTCGTCTGGATGTATCTTCAATAAAATTTCAGAGCACTTGATCTCTTGTGATTCAAGTTAATTTTGAAACTATAGTTTTCTACACGAGAAGGAAATATTATGAGAAGAAATTGCTCTCACTATTGGTGGTTCCAGCTCTTCAATGCATAATGAGCTCAAAAGGGATGTAATGCATAAGGCAAAATAAAATAATTTCCATCGGCTTGAGATAGGAGAGAAAATCTGTTTGTATAAAGACTATATTAAGAAGAGGCTAATCTATCACTTGACTAGGGCACTAAACCGTAAAGAATGCTAATAGAAATCAGAGGAATAATCATTATCAGTATCATCTCCTTTCCATCACCGGCACCACCTTTCCATCATCAACACCGTCTCCTTTCCATCATCAGCACCATCTCCTTTCCATCACCAGCACCATCTTTCCATTATCAGTATCATCTCCTTTCCATCAGCAGCACCACTTCCTTTCCATCACCAGCATCATCTCCTTTCCATCATCACCAGCATCATCTCCTTTCCATCATCACCAGCACCACCTCCTTTCTATCATCTCCAGCACCAACAACATTTCCTTTCCATTTCCAGCATCATTTACTTAAAGTCCGTTAGCAGTGTATGTGACAAATTGCCTTATTTTTAATGTGCACATGTGACAAAAATAACTTTCATTACCTATAGCCAATCCCATCCTGTTTCTTGACTGAACAATCTTCTATTTATAAGACAAGCACTTTTTTTCCTCAGTTAATCACTTTTGCTTTATCAGTTGTGGTAAATGGTGGCTAGGTGAGTAGACTTGGTAACAAGAGACAAGAAGGAGCACAATTGATCTCTATAAGTAGAAGAGGGAAATTGAGAGGCAAGATCTTCTAAGGAAAATGTTTTTAGTGGAGGACAATTAGATAAAGAGGAGAGCTGACTGTGAGGGTGAGAAGAGAGAGTGAGGAGAATAAATGGATCTCATTTCCAGTGAAATGCTGTACTCTGTGCTCAATCTTTCCCATAAAACTCTCTGAGCAAGTTTGAAATAGCTCATTGATGTTTTATTTTGTTTGGTTGCTTCTGCTTTTCTAAAAAAGCCAGAATTTTATGGAAATTATAATTATCAGACTGTTTTATACAAAAAAAATAAAATTTTATCTGACGTTAAAAAGATTCTAAACATTGTGTATATTTCATCTGCTAATGTTATTCACACTTCAAAGTACCTCACTAACAAACATAGGCCTTTACATGTATTCTTTCTCTTTCTTATTTATATATTATTAACGATATGCAAGAAAGGCAAAAATACACACTTTAGACAAAGGATTAAAACAAACATATTAGAGGCACTGGGCCTATTTCTACTTATTGCTGATGAGTCTGGGAGGAGAAACACAATCAAGCTTACATATATTATATATGTATATATACCATGTATGTGATATAGATGCGATATATGTATATATATCATATATGTGATACATATGACGTATCATATATCACATATATCTCTATTATCATATGTCATATATGGCATATACATGTCATATATGGCATATGATATATGTATATGCCATATATGGATATATGTATATGTCATATAAGTATATGCCATATATGTATATATGTATATATCATGTGTGTATGTCATATGTGTATATATGATATATACATATATGATATACATATGTGTATGTGTATACACATATACATATATGTGTACATGTGTATATACATACAAGTGTATATATACACATATATACATTTACATATATGAGATATATATGATATAGATCATATATGGGATTTATACACATATATGTAAACCAGGATCTGACTGTGTCACCCAGGGTAGAGTGGTAGTGGCATGATCACAGCTCACTGCAGCCTTGACCTCCCTGGCTTAGGTGAACCTCCTGCCTCAGCTTCCTGAGTAGCTGTGAGCACAGGAGCACGCCACTGTACCTAGCTAATTTAAAATATACATACATATACATGTATTTGTGTATATATGTATATGTATGTGTATATATTTAGAAATGGGGGTCTCTCCGTGTTGTCCATGCTGATCTTGAATTCCTGGGCTCAAGAAATCCTCCCACCTCGGCCTCCCGAAATACTGGGATTACAGGTGTGAGCCATCACCCCCAGCCTCAAGCTTATGAGTTTTTCATCCCTTTGGAAGACAATTGGACAACCTGACAAGAAAGAATGAAAATATATTCATTTATTTTATCATCATCCTCAATCTGAAACACCAAGCAAATTGAGGTTTTATTTTTTATGTAAAAGTGCTTTTTGAGGTGCGTAGCATTAACACTATAACCCCAATCACCACTCCACCCCCATCAGTATATTTCAGTGAGTAAATAGGGCAAAATGGAACAGAGTTTAGTGGTTCCCAAAGTGTGATCCACCACTGGGGCTCCCCAAAATGCTTCCAGGATCTATGAAGTCAAAACCATTTTAATAACAATATCACTTTGTTGAAATTTAAATCTTAGTCGAGGCAGTGTTTAGTAGCAACTGTACTAGGGTACGATTAGTTTCTTCAACATGAAACTTTAGGCACTTTTTAAAAAATGCCAATTTTATTTAAGAATTACCTTAATAAAACATTAAAATGCAGTGTTAAATTTCAAGCCTTAAACATGCATATTTTAAATACTCCAAGGATGAAATGAGAAGTTTGTCTTAGCATTTTTATTACAATCCAAATGTGATGGTCATTCCATGGAAGAATATCTGTACTTGTTTGAGTTGCAGGCCAAACTAACCCTTCTTTCGTGGAACATGATTTTCACCTGAAAAAGTAACACAGAGACAAACTAGGTTTATTAGGATTGGATATCCAGCGGAAATTTTCTAGAAAACAAACCAAATGTATCTGTCAAGGGTAAAAATGATCGTATTTATTGCCAATGGAAAATTTGAACTTCCCAGTAAAACTTAGAACCTTGTAAAATGTTTATTGGCAACTATGAAACTGATGGCTTCTCATACATGAACAGTTTTCTGAAGAGACTGAAGGAGACGTTAACAATAGTGATTGTTTTTTGATGTTCTATGATGAAATATGCCAACTTTTAGAAGATCTGAATATCTCACTGAATCAATATTTCCCAATGACTGATGTGTCATTATTTCAGGGACTCACAGATCTCAAAGACAGCTTATAATAGCAATCAGCAATGACAAAAAAACACATCGGGTGTGTCCAAAGACAGGCTTCAGAAGTTCTCATTCTTCTAGGAGAGTTCACAGAGAACTCACTTCTTTCTCTAACACTGAAATGCAACAAAATACGTGCAGTGTTTCTGCCCAGGGAAGACTAGTTGAAACTCAGAGTTCAGGATTTTCACTGGAGGCTGGGCACCTAGGCACAATGACCAGCTACTGCTACTAAAATTCCAGACTCCCCAAAGGAAAGCAGTTGTTCAGTGCCCTAGATGGGCAAAACAGTTTTATTAATGTAGGGAGCATTCCAAAAGCCAAGTTTCCAGACGCCAACCCAGGCCCAACCCTGAAAGTAAGCGTTTTTAATAGGAGCAAGCCAGGTCTGCTGTATTAACTCCTAACTGCATAATAGTGCTACACAATAATAAATAGGTGAAAAATCCATTCTGAGCACAAGATAGAGAATAGATTTTAATGTAACACACAATGTACAATTTGTGATAGGGTTTCAGACTCCATTTTGAAGTTAACCTTTAAGAAACCATGCTTGTTGAGTGTTGATACAGTTTCAAAGAAGAATATCTACAATTATTTGCAAAAACTATTAAAATATTTCATCTTTTTCCAATTAGACATCTTTGTGAGGCCAGATTTCCTGCATACACTTCAATGAAAACAACATAGCATAGCAAATTGAATTCAGAAGCAGATATGAGAATGTAACTCTCTTCCGTTAAGACAGGCATTAAAGACATTTGCCAAAGAGAAAACCAGGCTTCTCATTAAATCTTGTTTTGGAAAACAATTATTTTATCTATAAAAGTACATTACTCATGTTAGCATATAATTGATTTATCTTTCCTATTTAAGAATGAATTGATACATATATATTTAAAAAATGTTCTGCTTTAATTTCCAATATCGTAAGACAATACGGATATCAAAAGAAATAAACTATACAAATAAAAACTACTTGGTGTCTTCAGTAAATTTTAGAGTGTAAACATGTCTTGAGGCTAACAGATTCGAGAAATGCTAGCTTAGACAACTAAGGTGTAAATTCAGGCAATTTATAATCAGTATTTTTAACTCATCTTTAATAAAATGTTAGTTCAGTAAGAGTTTTGAGAGATGTGGAATTTGGCGATTGGGCTTGAGTCTATGACAGTCAATGTATACCCAGAATGTAAGTCTAAAAGAGAAATTTGCCAAAATTCAAATGAACAATGAAGGGTGGTAGGTACAATGTTCTACTCTATGCCCTTGATAGTGACCTTCCATTTAAGGATAAATATACAGGGGAAAATAGAGAGTTTTCAAATATTTCTGCTTGCTGTACGCAATAAGACAAATGACCACTTCAGAGAGAAATTTGACAAAATTTAACAAAAGAGTAGATATATATGCCATGAAATCCAGCAATTCTATTTCTCAGAATGTATTCATGATAAAATTTATACACATATGCAAAAGATATTTGTATGAACATATTCATTGAAGTACAATTTGTAACAGCAAAGTAAATTCTATCCCTCAGCAAGGTCAGGAATAAATAGAGTTTGTTAATATAATGGAATTTTATTTGCAATTTAAAATAAATGAACTAGTCCTATATGTATTAAGTTAATAAGCCTGAAGAATTGTCATAAGTATAAAAGAAGTTTGCAAAAGGTTATATACAGCAACATGCCATTTATGCAGTTGTTCAAAATACATGATATAAAGCATATGCAAAGTTTTAAAATACTTGCGAAAATAGGACTAAACATGAATATTATGATTTATGAAATATTATTTTCTTTTACTTTTCTATTTATTTCTTTTTTCTATGATTACCATAAATTACTCTTCTTACTCTTATTTTTATTTCTACTATTATACTTACTCCTGTCATTACTAATTTCATGTGTATATAACATTTCAATATTGAAATTTGCTTTCTCAGAAAACTGCATTAGATTTTCAAGACAATCAGATGAGTGAATCCCATTTTTCAGTGGAGAAGTCAGACTGGAGTGTCTTAATCACCCCAAGAGACATGAAGTGACATTGCCAAGGTCGCATACCCAATTAGTGTTAGAGTCAGAATAAAACACAGGTTTAATGATAATAAATTGATGGTTTTTTACTTGCTATGTCTGCATGTTAGAATGACATACACGTGATAATTCAGTAAGTATTTTTATTGACAGATAAAAACAATAATATCAAAACATGAATAATCAATGCTTACAAAACACTATCTTCTAGGCATGGCTTAGGTGCATTATATTAATTACTTGATCCTCACAACTTTGCAAGGAATATGCTACTATTATCTGACTATGACAGATAAGGAAACAGGTGCAGAACATTTGAGACATTGTCCAAAGCTCTGTAGAGAGAAGTGGCTGTGCTGGAATTTGAATCCAGGGAGTATGACTCTAGAGGCCACACTCCTAACGACTATAACACATCATCCTGCCTCATAAAACAGCTTTTTTGTTTAAAATCCTCCCAGAAGAACTGATACAGTGCAGAATTCTCTGAAGATACTTTTACACTCTGATGCAATTTTAACAAAAGGCATTCTGTGTGGACTTCTTCACACTGCTAATTTAGTTCCGTTTTGCAGAGTTTGTCAGCATACTAAATAATTCTTTTGGCAGTACAAGCAAATGCCCTCAAAGTTGGCCATCTTAATAATTATTTGAAAACTTTCTCTCAAATTTTGTTTCTATCCTCAACGGGCATTTTCTTGCTGTTTTACTTTTCTTTTTTCTAAAGAAGACAGCGTAACTATTCCACATACCACAGTTAAATTCCTAATTTTAAATGAGGTTTAAACAGGAGAAGTGCAAGGAGAAGAAGAAGTGGAAGAAGAAGAAAAAGAAGAAGAAGAGAAAGATTACACAAGCATAAAGGACTATTTGTTAATATTTCTTTTGGTGAATATTTATTTTGATACATTTGTAAGAAAATATAATAAATATTCAGTGTTCAAAATAACTTTATAGATAAATGGTACTGCAATTTTGGTAACATCTTTTGACATGAATGTTGGATTCATTCATGAATACGAATTCCATCAGGAAATGGGCCTTTTATACGAGTAAAAATTCAAAATTAACAAAAACAGTCAAACACCATGTATGCTGACCTAAAGTCCTCCTGAGAAATGACCATTGTTACCAATTTTTAGAGGTGTGATTTTAAATGAAGTAAATGCCTATATTTGTTAGTCTTCATTTTCTCTGCAAAGTCCTACACTTTTTTTCTCTCCTTAAAAAATCTTTAAATTTATCTTGGGGTATGTGTGTGTTTGTATACAAATATAAATATAAATATAAATATAAATAT